>NW_027101698.1:0-300000 GCF_035609145.1 Eleutherodactylus coqui
TCCCCGCCTAGAGCATGAATAAGAGCACGATTCGCGTCTAACACAAACTCACTGTTTTCACCGTCCTGTAACTCGGCACCTGAGAGGTGTAGACCGTGTTTGAAAAAGCAATAAGCTTCCGCTCCCAGCCTAGAGCATGAATCAGAGCACGATTCGCGTCTAACACAAACTCGCTGTTTTCACCGTCCTGTAACTCGGCACCTGAGAGGTGTAGACCGTGTTTGAAAAAGCAATAAGCTTGCGCTCCCCGCCTAGAGCATGAATCAGAGCACGATTCGCGTCAAACACAAACTCACTGTTTTCACCGTCCTGTAATTCGGCACCTGAGAGGTGTAGACCGTGTTTGAAAAAGCAATAAGCTTGAGCTCCCCGCCTAGAGCATAATTCAGAGCACGATTCGCGTCTAACACAAACTCACTGTTTTCACCGTCCTGTAACTCGGCACCTGAGAGGTGTAGACCGTGTATGAAAAAGTAATAAGCTTGAGCTTCCAGCCTAGAGCATGAATCAGAGCACGATTCGCGTCTAACACAAACTCACTGTTTTCACCGTCCTGTAAATCGGCACCTGAGAGGTGTAGACCGTGTTTGAAAAAGCAATAAGCTTGAGCTCCCCGCCTAGAGCATAATTCAGAGCACGATTCGCGTCTAACACAAACTCACTGTTTTCACCGTCCTGTACCTCGGCACCTGAGAGGTGTAGACCGTGTTTGAAAAAGCATTACGCTTGCGCTCCCAGCCTAGAGCATAAATCCCAGCACGATTCGCGTCTAACACAAACTCACTGTTTTCACCGTCCTGTAACTCGGCACCTGAGAGGTGTAGACCGTGTTTGAAAAAGCAATAAGCTTCCGCTCCCAGCCTAGAGCATGAATCAGAGCACGATTCGCGTCTAACACAAACTCGCTGTTTTCACCGTCCTGTAACTCGGCACCTGAGAGGTGTAGACCGTGTTTGAAAAAGCAATAAGCTTGCGCTCCCCGCCTAGAGCATGAATCAGAGCACGATTCGCGTCAAACACAAACTCACTGTTTTCACCGTCCTGTAATTCGGCACCTGAGAGGTGTAGACCGTGTTTGAAAAAGCAATAAGCTTGAGCTCCCCGCCTAGAGCATAATTCAGAGCACGATTCGCGTCTAACACAAACTCACTGTTTTCACCGTCCTGTAACTCGGCACCTGAGAGGTGTAGACCGTGTATGAAAAAGTAATAAGCTTGAGCTTCCAGCCTAGAGCATGAATCAGAGCACGATTCGCGTCTAACACAAACTCACTGTTTTCACCGTCCTGTAAATCGGCACCTGAGAGGTGTAGACCGTGTTTGAAAAAGCAATAAGCTTGAGCTCCCCGCCTAGAGCATAATTCAGAGCACGATTCGCGTCTAACACAAACTCACTGTTTTCACCGTCCTGTACCTCGGCACCTGAGAGGTGTAGACCGTGTTTGAAAAAGCATTACGCTTGCGCTCCCAGCCTAGAGCATAAATCCCAGCACGATTCGCGTCTAACACAAACTCACTGTTTTCACCGTCCTGTAACTCGGCACCTGAGAGGTGTAGACCGTGTTTGAAAAAGCAATAAGCTTGAGCTCCCAGCCTAGAGCATGAATCAGAGCACGATTCGCGTCTAACACAAACTCACTGTTTTCACCGTCCTGTAACTCGGCACCTGAGAGGTGTAGACCGTGTTTGAAAAAGCAATAAGCTTTAGCTCCCAGCCTAGAGCATGAATCAGAGCACGATTCGCGTCTAACACAAACTCACTGTTTTCACCGTCCTGTAACTCGGCACCTGAGAGGAGTAGACCGTGTTTGAAAAAGCAATAAGCTTTAGCTCCCAGCCTAGAGCATGAATCAGAGCACGATTCGCGTCTAACACAAACTCACTGTTTTCACCGTCCTGTACCTCGGCACCTGAGAGGTGTAGACCGTGTTTGAAAAAGCATTACGCTTGCGCTCCCAGCCTAGAGCATGAATCCCAGCACGATTCGCGTCTAACACAAACTCACTGTTTTCACCGTCCTGTAACTCGGCACCTGAGAGATGTAGACCGTGTTTGAAAAAGCAATAAGCTTGCGCTCCCAGCCTAGAGCATGAATCAGAGCACGATTCGCGTCTAACACACACTCACTGTTTTCACCGTCCTGTAACTCGGCACCTGAGAGGTGTAGACCGTGTTTGAAAAAGCATTAAGCTTGCGCTCCCCGCCTAGAGCATGAATCAGAGCACGATTCGCGTCTAACACAAACTCACTGTTTTCACCGTCCTGTACCTCGGCACCTGAGAGGTGTAGACCGTGTTTGAAAAAGCAATAAGCTTTCGCTCCCAGCCTAGAGCATGAATCAGAGCACGATTCGCGTCTAACACACACTCACTGTTTTCACCGTCCTGTAACTCGGCACCTGAGAGGTGTAGACCGTGTTTGAAAAAGCATTAAGCTTGCGCTCCCCGCCTAGAGCATGAATCAGAGCACGATTCGCGTCTAACACAAACTCACTGTTTTCACCGTCCTGTAACTCGGCACCTGAGAGGTGTAGACCGTGTTTGAAAAAGCAATAAGCTTGAGCTCCCCGCCTAGAGCATAATTCAGAGCACGATTCGCGTCTAACACAAACTCACTGTTTTCACCGTCCTGTACCTCGGCACCTGAGAGGTGTAGACCGTGTTTGAAAAGCATTACGCTTGCGCTCCCAGCCTAAAGCATAAATCCCAGCACGATTCGCGTCTAACACAAACTCACTGTTTTCACCGTCCTGTAACTCGGCACCTGAGAGGTGTAGACCGTGTTTGAAAAAGCAATAAGCTTGAGCTCCCAGCCTAGAGCATGAATCAGAGCACGATTCGCGTCTAACACAAACTCACTGTTTTCACCGTCCTGTAACTCGGCACCTGAGAGGTGTAGACCGTGTTTGAAAAAGCAATAAGCTTGAGCTCCCAGCCTAGAGCATGAATCAGAGCACGATTCGCGTCTAACACAAACTCACTGTTTTCACCGTCCTGTAACTCGGCACCTGAGAGGTGTAGACCGTGTTTGAAAAAGCAATAAGCTTGAGCTCCCCGCCTAGAGCATGAATCAGAGCACGATTCGCGTCTAACACAAACTCACTGTTTTCACCGTCCTGTAACTCGGCACCTGAGAGGTGTAGACCGTGTTTGAAAAAGCAATAAGCTTGAGCTCCCAGCCTACAGCATGAATCAGAGCACGATTCGCGTCTAACACAAACTCATAGTTTTCACCGTCCTGTAACTCGGCACCTGAGAGGTGTAGACCGTGTTTGAAAAAGCAATAAGCTTGAGCTCCCCGCCTAGAGCATGAATCAGAGCACGATTCGCGTCTAACACAAACTCACTGTTTTCACCGTCCTGTAACTCGGCACCTGAGAGGTGTAGACCGTGTTTGAAAAAGCAATAAGCTTGCGCTCCCCGCCTAGAGCATGAATCAGAGCACGATTCGCGTCTAACACAAACTCACTGTTTTCACCGTCCTGTAATTCGGCACCTGAGAGGTGTAGACCGTGTTTGAAAAAGCAATAAGCTTGAGCTCCCAGCCTAGAGCATGAATTAGAGCACGATTCGCGTCTAACACAAACTCACTGTTTTCACCGTCCTGTAACTCGGCACCTGAGAGGTGTAGACCGTGTTTGAAAAAGCAATAAGCTTGAGCTCCCAGCCTACATCATGAATCAGAGCACGATTCGCGTCTAACACAAACTCACTGTTTTCACCGTCCTGTAACTCGGCACCTGAGAGGTGTAGACCGTGTTTGAAAAAGCAATAAGCTTGAGCTCCCCGCCTAGAGCATGAATAAGAGCACGATTCGCGTCTAACACAAACTCACTGTTTTCACCGTCCTGTAACTCGGCACCTGAGAGGTGTAGACCGTGTTTGAAAAAGCAATAAGCTTCCGCTCCCAGCCTAGAGCATGAATCAGAGCACGATTCGCGTCTAACACAAACTCGCTGTTTTCACCGTCCTGTAACTCGGCACCTGAGAGGTGTAGACCGTGTTTGAAAAAGCAATAAGCTTGCGCTCCCCGCCTAGAGCATGAATCAGAGCACGATTCGCGTCAAACACAAACTCACTGTTTTCACCGTCCTGTAATTCGGCACCTGAGAGGTGTAGACCGTGTTTGAAAAAGCAATAAGCTTGAGCTCCCCGCCTAGAGCATAATTCAGAGCACGATTCGCGTCTAACACAAACTCACTGTTTTCACCGTCCTGTAACTCGGCACCTGAGAGGTGTAGACCGTGTATGAAAAAGTAATAAGCTTGAGCTTCCAGCCTAGAGCATGAATCAGAGCACGATTCGCGTCTAACACAAACTCACTGTTTTCACCGTCCTGTAAATCGGCACCTGAGAGGTGTAGACCGTGTTTGAAAAAGCAATAAGCTTGAGCTCCCCGCCTAGAGCATAATTCAGAGCACGATTCGCGTCTAACACAAACTCACTGTTTTCACCGTCCTGTACCTCGGCACCTGAGAGGTGTAGACCGTGTTTGAAAAAGCATTACGCTTGCGCTCCCAGCCTAGAGCATAAATCCCAGCACGATTCGCGTCTAACACAAACTCACTGTTTTCACCGTCCTGTAACTCGGCACCTGAGAGGTGTAGACCGTGTTTGAAAAAGCAATAAGCTTCCGCTCCCAGCCTAGAGCATGAATCAGAGCACGATTCGCGTCTAACACAAACTCGCTGTTTTCACCGTCCTGTAACTCGGCACCTGAGAGGTGTAGACCGTGTTTGAAAAAGCAATAAGCTTGCGCTCCCCGCCTAGAGCATGAATCAGAGCACGATTCGCGTCAAACACAAACTCACTGTTTTCACCGTCCTGTAATTCGGCACCTGAGAGGTGTAGACCGTGTTTGAAAAAGCAATAAGCTTGAGCTCCCCGCCTAGAGCATAATTCAGAGCACGATTCGCGTCTAACACAAACTCACTGTTTTCACCGTCCTGTAACTCGGCACCTGAGAGGTGTAGACCGTGTATGAAAAAGTAATAAGCTTGAGCTTCCAGCCTAGAGCATGAATCAGAGCACGATTCGCGTCTAACACAAACTCACTGTTTTCACCGTCCTGTAAATCGGCACCTGAGAGGTGTAGACCGTGTTTGAAAAAGCAATAAGCTTGAGCTCCCCGCCTAGAGCATAATTCAGAGCACGATTCGCGTCTAACACAAACTCACTGTTTTCACCGTCCTGTACCTCGGCACCTGAGAGGTGTAGACCGTGTTTGAAAAAGCATTACGCTTGCGCTCCCAGCCTAGAGCATAAATCCCAGCACGATTCGCGTCTAACACAAACTCACTGTTTTCACCGTCCTGTAACTCGGCACCTGAGAGGTGTAGACCGTGTTTGAAAAAGCAATAAGCTTGAGCTCCCAGCCTAGAGCATGAATCAGAGCACGATTCGCGTCTAACACAAACTCACTGTTTTCACCGTCCTGTAACTCGGCACCTGAGAGGTGTAGACCGTGTTTGAAAAAGCAATAAGCTTGAGCTCCTAGCCTAGAGCATGAATCAGAGCACGATTCGCGTCTAACACAAACTCACTGTTTTCACCGTCCTGTAACTCGGCACCTGAGAGGTGTAGACCGTGTTTGAAAAAGCAATAAGCTTGAGCTCCCAGCCTACAGCATGAATCAGAGCACGATTCGCGTCTAACACAAACTCACTGTTTTCACCGTCCTGTAACTCGGCACCTGAGAGATGTAGACCGTGTTTGAAAAAGCAATAAGCTTGCGCTCCCAGCCTAGAGCATGAATCAGAGCACGATTCTCGTCTAACACAAACTCACTGTTTTCACCGTCCTGTAACTCGGCACCTGAGAGTTGTAGACCGTGTTTGAAAAAGCAATAAGCTTGCGCTCCCAGCCTAGAGCATGAATCAGAGCACGATTCGCGTCTAACACAAACTCAGTTTTCACCGTCCTGTAACTCAGCACCTGAGAGGTGTAGACCGTGTTTGAAAAAGCAATAAGCTTGCGCTCCCAGCCTAGAGCATGAATCCCAGCACGATTCGCGTCTAACACAAACTCACTGTTTTCACCGTCCTGTAACTCGGCACCTGAGAGGTGTAGACCGTGTTTGAAAAAGCAATAAGCTTTAGCTCCCAGCCTAGAGCATGAATCAGAGCACGATTCGCGTCTAACACAAACTCACTGTTTTCACCGTCCTGTAACTCGGAACCTGAGAGGTGTAGACCGTGTTTGAAAAAGCAATAAGCTTTAGCTCCCAGCCTAGAGCATGAATCAGAGCACGATTCGCTTCTAACACAAACTCACTGTTTTCACCGTCCTGTACCTCGGCACCTGAAAGGTGTAGACCGTGTTTGAAAAAGCATTACGCTTGCGCTCCCAGCCTAGAGCATGAATCCAAGCACGATTCGCGTCTAACACAAACTCACTGTTTTCACCGTCCTGTAACTCGGCACCTGAGAGATGTTGACCGTGTTTGAAAAAGCAATAAGCTTGCGCTCCCAGCCTAGAGCATGAATCAGAGCACGATTCGCGTCTAACACAAACTCACTGTTTTCACCGTCCTGTAACTCGGCACCTGAGAGGTGTAGACCGTGTTTGAAAAAGCAATAAGCTTTAGCTCCCAGCCTAGAGCATGAATCAGAGCACGATTCGCGTCTAACACAAACTCACTGTTTTCACCGTCCTGTAACTCGGCACCTGAGAGGTGTAGACCGTGTTTGAAAAAGCAATAAGCTTTAGCTCCCAGCCTAAAGCATGAATCAGAGCACGATTCGCGTCTAACACAATCTCACTGTTTACACCGTCCTGTAACTCGGCACCTGAGAGGTGTAGACCGTGTTTGAAAAAGCAATAAGCTTTAGCTCCCAGCCTAGAGCATGAATCAGAGCACGATTCGCGTCTAACACAAACTCACTGTTTTCACCGTCCTGTAACTCGGCACCTGAGAGGAGTAGACCGTGTTTGAAAGAGCAATAAGCTTTAGCTCTCAGCCTAGAGCATGAATCAGAGCACGATTCGCGTCTAACACAAACTCACTGTTATCACCGTCCTGTAACTCGGCACCTGAGAGGTGTAGACCGTGTTTGAAAAAGCAATAAGCTTTAGCTCCTAGCCTAGAGCATGAATCAGAGCACGATTCGCTTCTAACACAAACTCACTGTTTTCACCGTCCTGTACCTCGGCACCTGAGAGGTGTAGACCGTGTTTGAAAAAGCATTACGCTTGCGCTCCCAGCCTAGAGCATGAATCCCAGCACGATTCGCGTCTAACACAAACTCACTGTTTTCACCGTCCTGCAACTCGGCACCTGAGAGATGTAGACCGTGTTTGAAAAAGCAATAAGCTTGCGCTCCCAGCCTAGAGCATGAATCAGAGCACGATTCGCGTCTAACACAAACTCACTGTTTTCACCGTCCTGTAACTCGGCACCTGAGAGGTGTAGACCGTGTTTGAAAAAGCAATAAGCTTGCGCTCCCAGCGTAGAGCATGAATCAGAGCACGATTCGCGTCTAACACAAACTCACTGTTTTCACCGTCCTGTAACTCGGCACCTGAGAGGTGTAGACCGTGTTTGAAAAAGCAATAAGCTTTAGCTCCCAGCCTAGAGCATGAATCAGAGCACGATTCGCTTCTAACACAAACTCACTGTTTTCACCGTCCTGTACCTCGGCACCTGAAAGGTGTAGACCGTGTTTGAAAAAGCATTACGCTTGCGCTCCCAGCCTAGAGCATGAATCCAAGCACGATTCGCGTCTAACACAAACTCACTGTTTTCACCGTCCTGTAACTCGGCACCTGAGAGATGTTGACCGTGTTTGAAAAAGCAATAAGCTTGCGCTCCCAGCCTAGAGCATGAATCAGAGCACGATTCGCGTCTAACACAAACTCACTGTTTTCACCGTCCTGTAACTCGGCACCTGAGAGGTGTAGACCGTGTTTGAAAAAGCAATAAGCTTTAGCTCCCAGCCTAGAGCATGAATCAGAGCACGATTCGCGTCTAACACAAACTCACTGTTTTCACCGTCCTGTAACTCGGCACCTGAGAGGTGTAGACCGTGTTTGAAAAAGCAATAAGCTTTAGCTCCCAGCCTAAAGCATGAATCAGAGCACGATTCGCGTCTAACACAATCTCACTGTTTACACCGTCCTGTAACTCGGCACCTGAGAGGTGTAGACCGTGTTTGAAAAAGCAATAAGCTTTAGCTCCCAGCCTAGAGCATGAATCAGAGCACGATTCGCGTCTAACACAAACTCACTGTTTTCACCGTCCTGTAACTCGGCACCTGAGAGGAGTAGACCGTGTTTGAAAGAGCAATAAGCTTTAGCTCTCAGCCTAGAGCATGAATCAGAGCACGATTCGCGTCTAACACAAACTCACTGTTATCACCGTCCTGTAACTCGGCACCTGAGAGGTGTAGACCGTGTTTGAAAAAGCAATAAGCTTTAGCTCCTAGCCTAGAGCATGAATCAGAGCACGATTCGCTTCTAACACAAACTCACTGTTTTCACCGTCCTGTACCTCGGCACCTGAGAGGTGTAGACCGTGTTTGAAAAAGCATTACGCTTGCGCTCCCAGCCTAGAGCATGAATCCCAGCACGATTCGCGTCTAACACAAACTCACTGTTTTCACCGTCCTGCAACTCGGCACCTGAGAGATGTAGACCGTGTTTGAAAAAGCAATAAGCTTGCGCTCCCAGCCTAGAGCATGAATCAGAGCACGATTCGCGTCTAACACAAACTCACTGTTTTCACCGTCCTGTAACTCGGCACCTGAGAGGTGTAGACCGTGTTTGAAAAAGCAATAAGCTTGCGCTCCCAGCGTAGAGCATGAATCAGAGCACGATTCGCGTCTAACACAAACTCACTGTTTTCACCGTCCTGTAACTCGGCACCTGAGAGGTGTAGACCGTGTTTGAAAAAGCAATAAGCTTTAGCTCCCAGCCTAGAGCATGAATCAGAGCACGATTCGCGTCTAACACAAACTCACTGTTTTCACCGTCCTGTAACTCGGCACCTGAGAGGAGTAGACCGTGTTTGAAAAAGCAATAAGCTTTAGCTCCCAGCCTAGAGCATGAATCAGAGCACGATTCGCGTCTAACACAAACTCACTGTTTTCACCGTCCTGTACCTCGGCACCTGAGAGGTGTAGACCGTGTTTGAAAAAGCATTACGCTTGCGCTCCCAGCCTAGAGCATGAATCCCAGCACGATTCGCGTCTAACACAAACTCACTGTTTTCACCGTCCTGTAACTCGGCACCTGAGAGATGTAGACCGTGTTTGAAAAAGCAATAAGCTTGCGCTCCCAGCCTAGAGCATGAATCAGAGCACGATTCGCGTCTAACACACACTCACTGTTTTCACCGTCCTGTAACTCGGCACCTGAGAGGTGTAGACCGTGTTTGAAAAAGCATTAAGCTTGCGCTCCCCGCCTAGAGCATGAATCAGAGCACGATTCGCGTCTAACACAAACTCACTGTTTTCACCGTCCTGTACCTCGGCACCTGAGAGGTGTAGACCGTGTTTGAAAAAGCAATAAGCTTTCGCTCCCAGCCTAGAGCATGAATCAGAGCACGATTCGCGTCTAACACACACTCACTGTTTTCACCGTCCTGTAACTCGGCACCTGAGAGGTGTAGACCGTGTTTGAAAAAGCATTAAGCTTGCGCTCCCCGCCTAGAGCATGAATCAGAGCACGATTCGCGTCTAACACAAACTCACTGTTTTCACCGTCCTGTAACTCGGCACCTGAGAGGTGTAGACCGTGTTTGAAAAAGCAATAAGCTTGAGCTCCCCGCCTAGAGCATAATTCAGAGCACGATTCGCGTCTAACACAAACTCACTGTTTTCACCGTCCTGTACCTCGGCACCTGAGAGGTGTAGACCGTGTTTGAAAAGCATTACGCTTGCGCTCCCAGCCTAAAGCATAAATCCCAGCACGATTCGCGTCTAACACAAACTCACTGTTTTCACCGTCCTGTAACTCGGCACCTGAGAGGTGTAGACCGTGTTTGAAAAAGCAATAAGCTTGAGCTCCCAGCCTAGAGCATGAATCAGAGCACGATTCGCGTCTAACACAAACTCACTGTTTTCACCGTCCTGTAACTCGGCACCTGAGAGGTGTAGACCGTGTTTGAAAAAGCAATAAGCTTGAGCTCCCAGCCTAGAGCATGAATCAGAGCACGATTCGCGTCTAACACAAACTCACTGTTTTCACCGTCCTGTAACTCGGCACCTGAGAGGTGTAGACCGTGTTTGAAAAAGCAATAAGCTTGAGCTCCCCGCCTAGAGCATGAATCAGAGCACGATTCGCGTCTAACACAAACTCACTGTTTTCACCGTCCTGTAACTCGGCACCTGAGAGGTGTAGACCGTGTTTGAAAAAGCAATAAGCTTGAGCTCCCAGCCTACAGCATGAATCAGAGCACGATTCGCGTCTAACACAAACTCATAGTTTTCACCGTCCTGTAACTCGGCACCTGAGAGGTGTAGACCGTGTTTGAAAAAGCAATAAGCTTGAGCTCCCCGCCTAGAGCATGAATCAGAGCACGATTCGCGTCTAACACAAACTCACTGTTTTCACCGTCCTGTAACTCGGCACCTGAGAGGTGTAGACCGTGTTTGAAAAAGCAATAAGCTTGCGCTCCCCGCCTAGAGCATGAATCAGAGCACGATTCGCGTCTAACACAAACTCACTGTTTTCACCGTCCTGTAATTCGGCACCTGAGAGGTGTAGACCGTGTTTGAAAAAGCAATAAGCTTGAGCTCCCAGCCTAGAGCATGAATTAGAGCACGATTCGCGTCTAACACAAACTCACTGTTTTCACCGTCCTGTAACTCGGCACCTGAGAGGTGTAGACCGTGTTTGAAAAAGCAATAAGCTTGAGCTCCCAGCCTACATCATGAATCAGAGCACGATTCGCGTCTAACACAAACTCACTGTTTTCACCGTCCTGTAACTCGGCACCTGAGAGGTGTAGACCGTGTTTGAAAAAGCAATAAGCTTGAGCTCCCCGCCTAGAGCATGAATAAGAGCACGATTCGCGTCTAACACAAACTCACTGTTTTCACCGTCCTGTAACTCGGCACCTGAGAGGTGTAGACCGTGTTTGAAAAAGCAATAAGCTTGAGCTCCCAGCCTAGAGCATGAATCAGAGCACGATTCGCGTCTAACACAAACTCACTGTTTTCACCGTCCTGTAACTCGGCACCTGAGAGGTGTAGACCGTGTTTGAAAAAGCAATAAGCTTGAGCTCCCCGCCTAGAGCATGAATCAGAGCACGATTCGCGTCTAACACAAACTCACTGTTTTCACCGTCCTGTAACTCGGCACCTGAGAGGTGTAGACCGTGTTTGAAAAAGCAATAAGCTTGAGCTCCCAGCCTACAGCATGAATCAGAGCACGATTCGCGTCTAACACAAACTCATAGTTTTCACCGTCCTGTAACTCGGCACCTGAGAGGTGTAGACCGTGTTTGAAAAAGCAATAAGCTTGAGCTCCCCGCCTAGAGCATGAATCAGAGCACGATTCGCGTCTAACACAAACTCACTGTTTTCACCGTCCTGTAACTCGGCACCTGAGAGGTGTAGACCGTGTTTGAAAAAGCAATAAGCTTGCGCTCCCCGCCTAGAGCATGAATCAGAGCACGATTCGCGTCTAACACAAACTCACTGTTTTCACCGTCCTGTAATTCGGCACCTGAGAGGTGTAGACCGTGTTTGAAAAAGCAATAAGCTTGAGCTCCCAGCCTAGAGCATGAATTAGAGCACGATTCGCGTCTAACACAAACTCACTGTTTTCACCGTCCTGTAACTCGGCACCTGAGAGGTGTAGACCGTGTTTGAAAAAGCAATAAGCTTGAGCTCCCAGCCTACATCATGAATCAGAGCACGATTCGCGTCTAACACAAACTCACTGTTTTCACCGTCCTGTAACTCGGCACCTGAGAGGTGTAGACCGTGTTTGAAAAAGCAATAAGCTTGAGCTCCCCGCCTAGAGCATGAATAAGAGCACGATTCGCGTCTAACACAAACTCACTGTTTTCACCGTCCTGTAACTCGGCACCTGAGAGGTGTAGACCGTGTTTGAAAAAGCAATAAGCTTCCGCTCCCAGCCTAGAGCATGAATCAGAGCACGATTCGCGTCTAACACAAACTCGCTGTTTTCACCGTCCTGTAACTCGGCACCTGAGAGGTGTAGACCGTGTTTGAAAAAGCAATAAGCTTGCGCTCCCCGCCTAGAGCATGAATCAGAGCACGATTCGCGTCAAACACAAACTCACTGTTTTCACCGTCCTGTAATTCGGCACCTGAGAGGTGTAGACCGTGTTTGAAAAAGCAATAAGCTTGAGCTCCCCGCCTAGAGCATAATTCAGAGCACGATTCGCGTCTAACACAAACTCACTGTTTTCACCGTCCTGTAACTCGGCACCTGAGAGGTGTAGACCGTGTATGAAAAAGTAATAAGCTTGAGCTTCCAGCCTAGAGCATGAATCAGAGCACGATTCGCGTCTAACACAAACTCACTGTTTTCACCGTCCTGTAAATCGGCACCTGAGAGGTGTAGACCGTGTTTGAAAAAGCAATAAGCTTGAGCTCCCCGCCTAGAGCATAATTCAGAGCACGATTCGCGTCTAACACAAACTCACTGTTTTCACCGTCCTGTACCTCGGCACCTGAGAGGTGTAGACCGTGTTTGAAAAAGCATTACGCTTGCGCTCCCAGCCTAGAGCATAAATCCCAGCACGATTCGCGTCTAACACAAACTCACTGTTTTCACCGTCCTGTAACTCGGCACCTGAGAGGTGTAGACCGTGTTTGAAAAAGCAATAAGCTTGAGCTCCCAGCCTAGAGCATGAATCAGAGCACGATTCGCGTCTAACACAAACTCACTGTTTTCACCGTCCTGTAACTCGGCACCTGAGAGGTGTAGACCGTGTTTGAAAAAGCAATAAGCTTGAGCTCCTAGCCTAGAGCATGAATCAGAGCACGATTCGCGTCTAACACAAACTCACTGTTTTCACCGTCCTGTAACTCGGCACCTGAGAGGTGTAGACCGTGTTTGAAAAAGCAATAAGCTTGAGCTCCCAGCCTACAGCATGAATCAGAGCACGATTCGCGTCTAACACAAACTCAGTTTTCACCGTCCTGTAACTCAGCACCTGAGAGGTGTAGACCGTGTTTGAAAAAGCATTACGCTTGCGCTCCCAGCCTAGAGCATGAATCCAAGCACGATTCGCGTCTAACACAAACTCACTGTTTTCACCGTCCTGTAACTCGGCACCTGAGAGATGTTGACCGTGTTTGAAAAAGCAATAAGCTTGCGCTCCCAGCCTAGAGCATGAATCAGAGCACGATTCGCGTCTAACACAAACTCACTGTTTTCACCGTCCTGTAACTCGGCACCTGAGAGGTGTAGACCGTGTTTGAAAAAGCAATAAGCTTGAGCTCCCCGCCTAGAGCATGAATCAGAGCACGATTCGCGTCTAACACAAACTCACTGTTTTTACCGTCCTGTAACTCGGCACCTGAGAGGTGTAGACCGTGTTTGAAAAAGCAATAAGCTTGCGCTCCCCGCCTAGAGCATGAATCAGAGCACGATTCGCGTCTAACACAAACTCACTGTTTTCACCGTCCTGTAATTCGGCACCTGAGAGGTGTAGACCGTGTTTGAAAAAGCAATAAGCTTGAGCTCCCCGCCTAGAGCATAATTCAGAGCACGATTCGCGTCTAACACAAACTCACTGTTTTCACCGTCCTGTAACTCGGCACCTGAGAGGTGTAGACCGTGTATGAAAAAGTAATAAGCTTGAGCTTCCAGCCTAGAGCATGAATCAGAGCACGATTCGCGTCTAACACAAACTCACTGTTTTCACCGTCCTGTAACTCGGCACCTGAGAGGTGTAGACCGTGTTTGAAAAAGCAATAAGCTTGAGCTCCCAGCCTAGAGCATGAATCAGAGCACGATTCGCGTCTAACACAAACTCACTGTTTTCACCGTCCTGTAACTCGGCACCTGAGAGGTGTAGACCGTGTTTGAAAAAGCAATAAGCTTGAGCTCCCAGCCTAGAGCATGAATCAGAGCACGATTCGCGTCTAACACAAACTCACTGTTTTCACCGTCCTGTAACTCGGCACCTGAGAGGTGTAGACCGTGTTTGAAAAAGCAATAAGCTTGAGCTCCCCGCCTAGAGCATGAATCAGAGCACGATTCGCGTCTAACACAAACTCACTGTTTTCACCGTCCTGTAACTCGGCACCTGAGAGGTGTAGACCGTGTTTGAAAAAGCAATAAGCTTGAGCTCCCAGCCTACAGCATGAATCAGAGCACGATTCGCGTCTAACACAAACTCACTGTTTTCACCGTCCTGTAACTCGGCACCTGAGAGGTGTAGACCGTGTTTGAAAAAGCAATAAGCTTGAGCTCCCAGCCTAGAGCATGAATTAGAGCACGATTCGCGTCTAACACAAACTCACTGTTTTCACCGTCCTGTAACTCGGCACCTGAGAGGTGTAGACCGTGTTTGAAAAAGCAATAAGCTTGAGCTCCCAGCCTACATCATGAATCAGAGCACGATTCGCGTCTAACACAAACTCACTGTTTTCACCGTCCTGTAACTCGGCACCTGAGAGGTGTAGACCGTGTTTGAAAAAGCAATAAGCTTGAGCTCCCCGCCTAGAGCATGAATAAGAGCACGATTCGCGTCTAACACAAACTCACTGTTTTCACCGTCCTGTAACTCGGCACCTGAGAGGAGTAGACCGTGTTTGAAAGAGCAATAAGCTTTAGCTCTCAGCCTAGAGCATGAATCAGAGCACGATTCGCGTCTAACACAAACTCACTGTTATCACCGTCCTGTAACTCGGCACCTGAGAGGTGTAGACCGTGTTTGAAAAAGCAATAAGCTTTAGCACCTAGCCTAGAGCATGAATCAGAGCACGATTCGCTTCTAACACAAACTCACTGTTTTCACCGTCCTGTACCTCGGCACCTGAGAGGTGTAGACCGTGTTTGAAAAAGCATTACGCTTGCGCTCCCAGCCTAGAGCATGAATCCCAGCACGATTCGCGTCTAACACAAACTCACTGTTTTCACCGTCCTGCAACTCGGCACCTGAGAGATGTAGACCGTGTTTGAAAAAGCAATAAGCTTGCGCTCCCAGCCTAGAGCATGAATCAGAGCACGATTCGCGTCTAACACAAACTCACTGTTTTCACCGTCCTGTAACTCGGCACCTGAGAGGTGTAGACCGTGTTTGAAAAAGCAATAAGCTTGCGCTCCCAGCGTAGAGCATGAATCAGAGCACGATTCGCGTCTAACACAAACTCACTGTTTTCACCGTCCTGTAACTCGGCACCTGAGAGGTGTAGACCGTGTTTGAAAAAGCAATAAGCTTTAGCTCCCAGCCTAGAGCATGAATCAGAGCACGATTCGCGTCTAACACAAACTCACTGTTTTCACCGTCCTGTAACTCGGCACCTGAGAGGAGTAGACCGTGTTTGAAAAAGCAATAAGCTTTAGCTCCCAGCCTAGAGCATGAATCAGAGCACGATTCGCGTCTAACACAAACTCACTGTTTTCACCGTCCTGTACCTCGGCACCTGAGAGGTGTAGACCGTGTTTGAAAAAGCATTACGCTTGCGCTCCCAGCCTAGAGCATGAATCCCAGCACGATTCGCGTCTAACACAAACTCACTGTTTTCACCGTCCTGTAACTCGGCACCTGAGAGGAGTAGACCGTGTTTGAAAAAGCAATAAGCTTGAGCTCCCCGCCTAGAGCATAATTCAGAGCACGATTCGCGTCTAACACAAACTCACTGTTTTCACCGTCCTGTACCTCGGCACCTGAGAGGTGTAGACCGTGTTTGAAAAAGCAATAAGCTTGAGCTCCCAGCCTAGAGCATGAATCAGAGCACGATTCGCGTCTAACACAAACTCACTGTTTTCACCGTCCTGTAACTCGGCACCTGAGAGGTGTACACCGTGTTTGAAAAAGCAATAAGCTTGAGCTCCCAGCCTAGAGCATGAATCAGAGCACGATTCACGTCTAACACAAACTCACTGTTTTCACCGTCCTGTAACTCGGCACCTGAGAGGTGTAGACCGTGTTTGAAAAAGCAATAAGCTTGAGCTCCCAGCCTAGAGCATGAATCAGAGCACGATTCGCGTCTAACACAAACTCACTGTTTTCACCGTCCTGTAACTCGGCACCTGAGAGGTGTAGACCGTGTTTGAAAAAGCAATAAGCTTGAGCTCCCAGCCTAGAGCATGAATCAGAGCACGATTCGCGTCTAACACAAACTCACTGTTTTCACCGTCCTGTAACTCGGCACCTGAGAGGTGTAGACCGTGTTTGAAAAAGCAATAAGCTTGAGCTCCCCGCCTAGAGCATGAATCAGAGCACGATTCGCGTCTAACACAAACTCACTGTTTTCACCGTCCTGTAACTCGGCACCTGAGAGGTGTAGACCGTGTTTGAAAAAGCAATAAGCTTGAGCTCCCAGCCTACAGCATGAATCAGAGCACGATTCGCGTCTAACACAAACTCACTGTTTTCACCGTCCTGTAACTCGGCACCTGAGAGGTGTAGACCGTGTTTGAAAAAGCAATAAGCTTGAGCTCCCAGCCTAGAGCATGAATCAGAGCACGATTCGCGTCTAACACAAACTCACTGTTTTCACCGTCCTGTAACTCGGCACCTGAGAGGTGTAGACCGTGTTTGAAAAAGCAATAAGCTTCCGCTCCCAGCCTAGAGCATGAATCAGAGCACGATTCGCGTCTAACACAAACTCGCTGTTTTCACCGTCCTGTAACTCGGCACCTGAGAGGTGTAGACCGTGTTTGAAAAAGCAATAAGCTTGCGCTCACCGCCTAGAGCATGAATCAGAGCACGATTCGCGTCTAACACAAACTCACTGTTTTCACCGTCCTGTAACTCGGCACCTGAGAGGTGTAGACCGTTTTTGAAAAAGCAATAAGCTTCCTCTCCCAGCCTAGAGCATGAATCAGAGCACGATTCGCGTCTAACACAAACTCGCTGTTTTCACCGTCCTGTAACTCGGCACCTGAGAGGTGTAGACCGTGTTTGAAAAAGCAATAAGCTTGAGCTCCCCGCCTAGAGCATGAATCAGAGCACGATTCGCGTCTAACACAAACTCACTGTTTTCACCGTCCTGTAACTCGGCACCTGAGAGGTGTAGACCGTGTTTGAAAAAGCAATAAGCTTGCGCTCCCCGCCTAGAGCATGAATCAGAGCACGATTCGCGTCTAACACAAACTCACTGTTTTCACCGTCCTGTAATTCGGCACCTGAGAGGTGTAGACCGTGTTTGAAAAAGCAATAAGCTTGAGCTCCCCGCCTAGAGCATAATTCAGAGCACGATTCGCGTCTAACACAAACTCACTGTTTTCACCGTCCTGTAACTCGGCACCTGAGAGGTGTAGACCGTGTATGAAAAAGTAATAAGCTTGAGCTTCCAGCCTAGAGCATGAATCAGAGCACGATTCGCGTCTAACACAAACTCACTGTTTTCACCGTCCTGTAACTCGGCACCTGAGAGGTGTAGACCGTGTTTGAAAAAGCAATAAGCTTGAGCTCCCAGCCTAGAGCATGAATCAGAGCACGATTCGCGTCTAACACAAACTCACTGTTTTCACCGTCCTGTAACTCGGCACCTGAGAGGTGTAGACCGTGTTTGAAAAAGCAATAAGCTTGAGCTCCCAGCCTAGAGCATGAATCAGAGCACGATTCGCGTCTAACACAAACTCACTGTTTTCACCGTCCTGTAACTCGGCACCTGAGAGGTGTAGACCGTGTTTGAAAAAGCAATAAGCTTGAGCTCCCCGCCTAGAGCATGAATCAGAGCACGATTCGCGTCTAACACAAACTCACTGTTTTCACCGTCCTGTAACTCGGCACCTGAGAGGTGTAGACCGTGTTTGAAAAAGCAATAAGCTTGAGCTCCCAGCCTACAGCATGAATCAGAGCACGATTCGCGTCTAACACAAACTCACTGTTTTCACCGTCCTGTAACTCGGCACCTGAGAGGTGTAGACCGTGTTTGAAAAAGCAATAAGCTTGAGCTCCCAGCCTAGAGCATGAATTAGAGCACGATTCGCGTCTAACACAAACTCACTGTTTTCACCGTCCTGTAACTCGGCACCTGAGAGGTGTAGACCGTGTTTGAAAAAGCAATAAGCTTGAGCTCCCAGCCTACATCATGAATCAGAGCACGATTCGCGTCTAACACAAACTCACTGTTTTCACCGTCCTGTAACTCGGCACCTGAGAGGTGTAGACCGTGTTTGAAAAAGCAATAAGCTTGAGCTCCCCGCCTAGAGCATGAATAAGAGCACGATTCGCGTCTAACACAAACTCACTGTTTTCACCGTCCTGTAACTCGGCACCTGAGAGGTGTAGACCGTGTTTGAAAAAGCAATAAGCTTCCGCTCCCAGCCTAGAGCATGAATCAGAGCACGATTCGCGTCTAACACAAACTCGCTGTTTTCACCGTCCTGTAACTCGGCACCTGAGAGGTGTAGACCGTGTTTGAAAAAGCAATAAGCTTGCGCTCCCCGCCTAGAGCATGAATCAGAGCACGATTCGCGTCAAACACAAACTCACTGTTTTCACCGTCCTGTAATTCGGCACCTGAGAGGTGTAGACCGTGTTTGAAAAAGCAATAAGCTTGAGCTCCCCGCCTAGAGCATAATTCAGAGCACGATTCGCGTCTAACACAAACTCACTGTTTTCACCGTCCTGTAACTCGGCACCTGAGAGGTGTAGACCGTGTATGAAAAAGTAATAAGCTTGAGCTTCCAGCCTAGAGCATGAATCAGAGCACGATTCGCGTCTAACACAAACTCACTGTTTTCACCGTCCTGTAAATCGGCACCTGAGAGGTGTAGACCGTGTTTGAAAAAGCAATAAGCTTGAGCTCCCCGCCTAGAGCATAATTCAGAGCACGATTCGCGTCTAACACAAACTCACTGTTTTCACCGTCCTGTACCTCGGCACCTGAGAGGTGTAGACCGTGTTTGAAAAAGCATTACGCTTGCGCTCCCAGCCTAGAGCATAAATCCCAGCACGATTCGCGTCTAACACAAACTCACTGTTTTCACCGTCCTGTAACTCGGCACCTGAGAGGTGTAGACCGTGTTTGAAAAAGCAATAAGCTTGAGCTCCCAGCCTAGAGCATGAATCAGAGCACGATTCGCGTCTAACACAAACTCACTGTTTTCACCGTCCTGTAACTCGGCACCTGAGAGGTGTAGACCGTGTTTGAAAAAGCAATAAGCTTGAGCTCCTAGCCTAGAGCATGAATCAGAGCACGATTCGCGTCTAACACAAACTCACTGTTTTCACCGTCCTGTAACTCGGCACCTGAGAGGTGTAGACCGTGTTTGAAAAAGCAATAAGCTTGAGCTCCCAGCCTACAGCATGAATCAGAGCACGATTCGCGTCTAACACAAACTCAGTTTTCACCGTCCTGTAACTCAGCACCTGAGAGGTGTAGACCGTGTTTGAAAAAGCATTACGCTTGCGCTCCCAGCCTAGAGCATGAATCCAAGCACGATTCGCGTCTAACACAAACTCACTGTTTTCACCGTCCTGTAACTCGGCACCTGAGAGATGTTGACCGTGTTTGAAAAAGCAATAAGCTTGCGCTCCCAGCCTAGAGCATGAATCAGAGCACGATTCGCGTCTAACACAAACTCACTGTTTTCACCGTCCTGTAACTCGGCACCTGAGAGGTGTAGACCGTGTTTGAAAAAGCAATAAGCTTGAGCTCCCCGCCTAGAGCATGAATCAGAGCACGATTCGCGTCTAACACAAACTCACTGTTTTTACCGTCCTGTAACTCGGCACCTGAGAGGTGTAGACCGTGTTTGAAAAAGCAATAAGCTTGCGCTCCCCGCCTAGAGCATGAATCAGAGCACGATTCGCGTCTAACACAAACTCACTGTTTTCACCGTCCTGTAATTCGGCACCTGAGAGGTGTAGACCGTGTTTGAAAAAGCAATAAGCTTGAGCTCCCCGCCTAGAGCATAATTCAGAGCACGATTCGCGTCTAACACAAACTCACTGTTTTCACCGTCCTGTAACTCGGCACCTGAGAGGTGTAGACCGTGTATGAAAAAGTAATAAGCTTGAGCTTCCAGCCTAGAGCATGAATCAGAGCACGATTCGCGTCTAACACAAACTCACTGTTTTCACCGTCCTGTAACTCGGCACCTGAGAGGTGTAGACCGTGTTTGAAAAAGCAATAAGCTTGAGCTCCCAGCCTAGAGCATGAATCAGAGCACGATTCGCGTCTAACACAAACTCACTGTTTTCACCGTCCTGTAACTCGGCACCTGAGAGGTGTAGACCGTGTTTGAAAAAGCAATAAGCTTGAGCTCCCAGCCTAGAGCATGAATCAGAGCACGATTCGCGTCTAACACAAACTCACTGTTTTCACCGTCCTGTAACTCGGCACCTGAGAGGTGTAGACCGTGTTTGAAAAAGCAATAAGCTTGAGCTCCCCGCCTAGAGCATGAATCAGAGCACGATTCGCGTCTAACACAAACTCACTGTTTTCACCGTCCTGTAACTCGGCACCTGAGAGGTGTAGACCGTGTTTGAAAAAGCAATAAGCTTGAGCTCCCAGCCTACAGCATGAATCAGAGCACGATTCGCGTCTAACACAAACTCACTGTTTTCACCGTCCTGTAACTCGGCACCTGAGAGGTGTAGACCGTGTTTGAAAAAGCAATAAGCTTGAGCTCCCAGCCTAGAGCATGAATTAGAGCACGATTCGCGTCTAACACAAACTCACTGTTTTCACCGTCCTGTAACTCGGCACCTGAGAGGTGTAGACCGTGTTTGAAAAAGCAATAAGCTTGAGCTCCCAGCCTACATCATGAATCAGAGCACGATTCGCGTCTAACACAAACTCACTGTTTTCACCGTCCTGTAACTCGGCACCTGAGAGGTGTAGACCGTGTTTGAAAAAGCAATAAGCTTGAGCTCCCCGCCTAGAGCATGAATAAGAGCACGATTCGCGTCTAACACAAACTCACTGTTTTCACCGTCCTGTAACTCGGCACCTGAGAGGAGTAGACCGTGTTTGAAAGAGCAATAAGCTTTAGCTCTCAGCCTAGAGCATGAATCAGAGCACGATTCGCGTCTAACACAAACTCACTGTTATCACCGTCCTGTAACTCGGCACCTGAGAGGTGTAGACCGTGTTTGAAAAAGCAATAAGCTTTAGCACCTAGCCTAGAGCATGAATCAGAGCACGATTCGCTTCTAACACAAACTCACTGTTTTCACCGTCCTGTACCTCGGCACCTGAGAGGTGTAGACCGTGTTTGAAAAAGCATTACGCTTGCGCTCCCAGCCTAGAGCATGAATCCCAGCACGATTCGCGTCTAACACAAACTCACTGTTTTCACCGTCCTGCAACTCGGCACCTGAGAGATGTAGACCGTGTTTGAAAAAGCAATAAGCTTGCGCTCCCAGCCTAGAGCATGAATCAGAGCACGATTCGCGTCTAACACAAACTCACTGTTTTCACCGTCCTGTAACTCGGCACCTGAGAGGTGTAGACCGTGTTTGAAAAAGCAATAAGCTTGCGCTCCCAGCGTAGAGCATGAATCAGAGCACGATTCGCGTCTAACACAAACTCACTGTTTTCACCGTCCTGTAACTCGGCAACTGAGAGGTGTAGACCGTGTTTGAAAAAGCAATAAGCTTTAGCTCCCAGCCTAGAGCATGAATCAGAGCACGATTCGCGTCTAACACAAACTCACTGTTTTCACCGTCCTGTAACTCGGCACCTGAGAGGAGTAGACCGTGTTTGAAAAAGCAATAAGCTTTAGCTCCCAGCCTAGAGCATGAATCAGAGCACGATTCGCGTCTAACACAAACTCACTGTTTTCACCGTCCTGTACCTCGGCACCTGAGAGGTGTAGACCGTGTTTGAAAAAGCATTACGCTTGCGCTCCCAGCCTAGAGCATGAATCCCAGCACGATTCGCGTCTAACACAAACTCACTGTTTTCACCGTCCTGTAACTCGGCACCTGAGAGGAGTAGACCGTGTTTGAAAAAGCAATAAGCTTGAGCTCCCCGCCTAGAGCATAATTCAGAGCACGATTCGCGTCTAACACAAACTCACTGTTTTCACCGTCCTGTACCTCGGCACCTGAGAGGTGTAGACCGTGTTTGAAAAAGCAATAAGCTTGAGCTCCCAGCCTAGAGCATGAATCAGAGCACGATTCGCGTCTAACACAAACTCACTGTTTTCACCGTCCTGTAACTCGGCACCTGAGAGGTGTACACCGTGTTTGAAAAAGCAATAAGCTTGAGCTCCCAGCCTAGAGCATGAATCAGAGCACGATTCGCGTCTAACACAAACTCACTGTTTTCACCGTCCTGTAACTCGGCACCTGAGAGGTGTAGACCGTGTTTGAAAAAGCAATAAGCTTGAGCTCCCAGCCTAGAGCATGAATCAGAGCACGATTCGCGTCTAACACAAACTCACTGTTTTCACCGTCCTGTAACTCGGCACCTGAGAGGTGTAGACCGTGTTTGAAAAAGCAATAAGCTTGAGCTCCCAGCCTAGAGCATGAATCAGAGCACGATTCGCGTCTAACACAAACTCACTGTTTTCACCGTCCTGTAACTCGGCACCTGAGAGGTGTAGACCGTGTTTGAAAAAGCAATAAGCTTGAGCTCCCCGCCTAGAGCATGAATCAGAGCACGATTCGCGTCTAACACAAACTCACTGTTTTCACCGTCCTGTAACTCGGCACCTGAGAGGTGTAGACCGTGTTTGAAAAAGCAATAAGCTTGAGCTCCCAGCCTACAGCATGAATCAGAGCACGATTCGCGTCTAACACAAACTCACTGTTTTCACCGTCCTGTAACTCGGCACCTGAGAGGTGTAGACCGTGTTTGAAAAAGCAATAAGCTTGAGCTCCCAGCCTAGAGCATGAATCAGAGCACGATTCGCGTCTAACACAAACTCACTGTTTTCACCGTCCTGTAACTCGGCACCTGAGAGGTGTAGACCGTGTTTGAAAAAGCAATAAGCTTCCGCTCCCAGCCTAGAGCATGAATCAGAGCACGATTCGCGTCTAACACAAACTCGCTGTTTTCACCGTCCTGTAACTCGGCACCTGAGAGGTGTAGACCGTGTTTGAAAAAGCAATAAGCTTGCGCTCACCGCCTAGAGCATGAATCAGAGCACGATTCGCGTCTAACACAAACTCACTGTTTTCACCGTCCTGTAACTCGGCACCTGAGAGGTGTAGACCGTTTTTGAAAAAGCAATAAGCTTCCTCTCCCAGCCTAGAGCATGAATCAGAGCACGATTCGCGTCTAACACAAACTCGCTGTTTTCACCGTCCTGTAACTCGGCACCTGAGAGGTGTAGACCGTGTTTGAAAAAGCAATAAGCTTGAGCTCCCCGCCTAGAGCATGAATCAGAGCACGATTCGCGTCTAACACAAACTCACTGTTTTCACCGTCCTGTAACTCGGCACCTGAGAGGTGTAGACCGTGTTTGAAAAAGCAATAAGCTTGCGCTCCCCGCCTAGAGCATGAATCAGAGCACGATTCGCGTCTAACACAAACTCACTGTTTTCACCGTCCTGTAATTCGGCACCTGAGAGGTGTAGACCGTGTTTGAAAAAGCAATAAGCTTGAGCTCCCCGCCTAGAGCATAATTCAGAGCACGATTCGCGTCTAACACAAACTCACTGTTTTCACCGTCCTGTAACTCGGCACCTGAGAGGTGTAGACCGTGTATGAAAAAGTAATAAGCTTGAGCTTCCAGCCTAGAGCATGAATCAGAGCACGATTCGCGTCTAACACAAACTCACTGTTTTCACCGTCCTGTAACTCGGCACCTGAGAGGTGTAGACCGTGTTTGAAAAAGCAATAAGCTTGAGCTCCCAGCCTAGAGCATGAATCAGAGCACGATTCGCGTCTAACACAAACTCACTGTTTTCACCGTCCTGTAACTCGGCACCTGAGAGGTGTAGACCGTGTTTGAAAAAGCAATAAGCTTGAGCTCCCAGCCTAGAGCATGAATCAGAGCACGATTCGCGTCTAACACAAACTCACTGTTTTCACCGTCCTGTAACTCGGCACCTGAGAGGTGTAGACCGTGTTTGAAAAAGCAATAAGCTTGAGCTCCCCGCCTAGAGCATGAATCAGAGCACGATTCGCGTCTAACACAAACTCACTGTTTTCACCGTCCTGTAACTCGGCACCTGAGAGGTGTAGACCGTGTTTGAAAAAGCAATAAGCTTGAGCTCCCAGCCTACAGCATGAATCAGAGCACGATTCGCGTCTAACACAAACTCACTGTTTTCACCGTCCTGTAACTCGGCACCTGAGAGGTGTAGACCGTGTTTGAAAAAGCAATAAGCTTGAGCTCCCAGCCTAGAGCATGAATTAGAGCACGATTCGCGTCTAACACAAACTCACTGTTTTCACCGTCCTGTAACTCGGCACCTGAGAGGTGTAGACCGTGTTTGAAAAAGCAATAAGCTTGAGCTCCCAGCCTACATCATGAATCAGAGCACGATTCGCGTCTAACACAAACTCACTGTTTTCACCGTCCTGTAACTCGGCACCTGAGAGGTGTAGACCGTGTTTGAAAAAGCAATAAGCTTGAGCTCCCCGCCTAGAGCATGAATAAGAGCACGATTCGCGTCTAACACAAACTCACTGTTTTCACCGTCCTGTAACTCGGCACCTGAGAGGTGTAGACCGTGTTTGAAAAAGCAATAAGCTTCCGCTCCCAGCCTAGAGCATGAATCAGAGCACGATTCGCGTCTAACACAAACTCGCTGTTTTCACCGTCCTGTAACTCGGCACCTGAGAGGTGTAGACCGTGTTTGAAAAAGCAATAAGCTTGCGCTCCCCGCCTAGAGCATGAATCAGAGCACGATTCGCGTCAAACACAAACTCACTGTTTTCACCGTCCTGTAATTCGGCACCTGAGAGGTGTAGACCGTGTTTGAAAAAGCAATAAGCTTGAGCTCCCCGCCTAGAGCATAATTCAGAGCACGATTCGCGTCTAACACAAACTCACTGTTTTCACCGTCCTGTAACTCGGCACCTGAGAGGTGTAGACCGTGTATGAAAAAGTAATAAGCTTGAGCTTCCAGCCTAGAGCATGAATCAGAGCACGATTCGCGTCTAACACAAACTCACTGTTTTCACCGTCCTGTAAATCGGCACCTGAGAGGTGTAGACCGTGTTTGAAAAAGCAATAAGCTTGAGCTCCCCGCCTAGAGCATAATTCAGAGCACGATTCGCGTCTAACACAAACTCACTGTTTTCACCGTCCTGTACCTCGGCACCTGAGAGGTGTAGACCGTGTTTGAAAAAGCATTACGCTTGCGCTCCCAGCCTAGAGCATAAATCCCAGCACGATTCGCGTCTAACACAAACTCACTGTTTTCACCGTCCTGTAACTCGGCACCTGAGAGGTGTAGACCGTGTTTGAAAAAGCAATAAGCTTGAGCTCCCAGCCTAGAGCATGAATCAGAGCACGATTCGCGTCTAACACAAACTCACTGTTTTCACCGTCCTGTAACTCGGCACCTGAGAGGTGTAGACCGTGTTTGAAAAAGCAATAAGCTTGAGCTCCTAGCCTAGAGCATGAATCAGAGCACGATTCGCGTCTAACACAAACTCACTGTTTTCACCGTCCTGTAACTCGGCACCTGAGAGGTGTAGACCGTGTTTGAAAAAGCAATAAGCTTGAGCTCCCAGCCTACAGCATGAATCAGAGCACGATTCGCGTCTAACACAAACTCAGTTTTCACCGTCCTGTAACTCAGCACCTGAGAGGTGTAGACCGTGTTTGAAAAAGCATTACGCTTGCGCTCCCAGCCTAGAGCATGAATCCAAGCACGATTCGCGTCTAACACAAACTCACTGTTTTCACCGTCCTGTAACTCGGCACCTGAGAGATGTTGACCGTGTTTGAAAAAGCAATAAGCTTGCGCTCCCAGCCTAGAGCATGAATCAGAGCACGATTCGCGTCTAACACAAACTCACTGTTTTCACCGTCCTGTAACTCGGCACCTGAGAGGTGTAGACCGTGTTTGAAAAAGCAATAAGCTTGAGCTCCCCGCCTAGAGCATGAATCAGAGCACGATTCGCGTCTAACACAAACTCACTGTTTTTACCGTCCTGTAACTCGGCACCTGAGAGGTGTAGACCGTGTTTGAAAAAGCAATAAGCTTGCGCTCCCCGCCTAGAGCATGAATCAGAGCACGATTCGCGTCTAACACAAACTCACTGTTTTCACCGTCCTGTAATTCGGCACCTGAGAGGTGTAGACCGTGTTTGAAAAAGCAATAAGCTTGAGCTCCCCGCCTAGAGCATAATTCAGAGCACGATTCGCGTCTAACACAAACTCACTGTTTTCACCGTCCTGTAACTCGGCACCTGAGAGGTGTAGACCGTGTATGAAAAAGTAATAAGCTTGAGCTTCCAGCCTAGAGCATGAATCAGAGCACGATTCGCGTCTAACACAAACTCACTGTTTTCACCGTCCTGTAACTCGGCACCTGAGAGGTGTAGACCGTGTTTGAAAAAGCAATAAGCTTGAGCTCCCAGCCTAGAGCATGAATCAGAGCACGATTCGCGTCTAACACAAACTCACTGTTTTCACCGTCCTGTAACTCGGCACCTGAGAGGTGTAGACCGTGTTTGAAAAAGCAATAAGCTTGAGCTCCCAGCCTAGAGCATGAATCAGAGCACGATTCGCGTCTAACACAAACTCACTGTTTTCACCGTCCTGTAACTCGGCACCTGAGAGGTGTAGACCGTGTTTGAAAAAGCAATAAGCTTGAGCTCCCCGCCTAGAGCATGAATCAGAGCACGATTCGCGTCTAACACAAACTCACTGTTTTCACCGTCCTGTAACTCGGCACCTGAGAGGTGTAGACCGTGTTTGAAAAAGCAATAAGCTTGAGCTCCCAGCCTACAGCATGAATCAGAGCACGATTCGCGTCTAACACAAACTCACTGTTTTCACCGTCCTGTAACTCGGCACCTGAGAGGTGTAGACCGTGTTTGAAAAAGCAATAAGCTTGAGCTCCCAGCCTAGAGCATGAATTAGAGCACGATTCGCGTCTAACACAAACTCACTGTTTTCACCGTCCTGTAACTCGGCACCTGAGAGGTGTAGACCGTGTTTGAAAAAGCAATAAGCTTGAGCTCCCAGCCTACATCATGAATCAGAGCACGATTCGCGTCTAACACAAACTCACTGTTTTCACCGTCCTGTAACTCGGCACCTGAGAGGTGTAGACCGTGTTTGAAAAAGCAATAAGCTTGAGCTCCCCGCCTAGAGCATGAATAAGAGCACGATTCGCGTCTAACACAAACTCACTGTTTTCACCGTCCTGTAACTCGGCACCTGAGAGGAGTAGACCGTGTTTGAAAGAGCAATAAGCTTTAGCTCTCAGCCTAGAGCATGAATCAGAGCACGATTCGCGTCTAACACAAACTCACTGTTATCACCGTCCTGTAACTCGGCACCTGAGAGGTGTAGACCGTGTTTGAAAAAGCAATAAGCTTTAGCACCTAGCCTAGAGCATGAATCAGAGCACGATTCGCTTCTAACACAAACTCACTGTTTTCACCGTCCTGTACCTCGGCACCTGAGAGGTGTAGACCGTGTTTGAAAAAGCATTACGCTTGCGCTCCCAGCCTAGAGCATGAATCCCAGCACGATTCGCGTCTAACACAAACTCACTGTTTTCACCGTCCTGCAACTCGGCACCTGAGAGATGTAGACCGTGTTTGAAAAAGCAATAAGCTTGCGCTCCCAGCCTAGAGCATGAATCAGAGCACGATTCGCGTCTAACACAAACTCACTGTTTTCACCGTCCTGTAACTCGGCACCTGAGAGGTGTAGACCGTGTTTGAAAAAGCAATAAGCTTGCGCTCCCAGCGTAGAGCATGAATCAGAGCACGATTCGCGTCTAACACAAACTCACTGTTTTCACCGTCCTGTAACTCGGCACCTGAGAGGTGTAGACCGTGTTTGAAAAAGCAATAAGCTTTAGCTCCCAGCCTAGAGCATGAATCAGAGCACGATTCGCGTCTAACACAAACTCACTGTTTTCACCGTCCTGTAACTCGGCACCTGAGAGGAGTAGACCGTGTTTGAAAAAGCAATAAGCTTTAGCTCCCAGCCTAGAGCATGAATCAGAGCACGATTCGCGTCTAACACAAACTCACTGTTTTCACCGTCCTGTACCTCGGCACCTGAGAGGTGTAGACCGTGTTTGAAAAAGCATTACGCTTGCGCTCCCAGCCTAGAGCATGAATCCCAGCACGATTCGCGTCTAACACAAACTCACTGTTTTCACCGTCCTGTAACTCGGCACCTGAGAGGAGTAGACCGTGTTTGAAAAAGCAATAAGCTTGAGCTCCCCGCCTAGAGCATAATTCAGAGCACGATTCGCGTCTAACACAAACTCACTGTTTTCACCGTCCTGTACCTCGGCACCTGAGAGGTGTAGACCGTGTTTGAAAAAGCAATAAGCTTGAGCTCCCAGCCTAGAGCATGAATCAGAGCACGATTCGCGTCTAACACAAACTCACTGTTTTCACCGTCCTGTAACTCGGCACCTGAGAGGTGTACACCGTGTTTGAAAAAGCAATAAGCTTGAGCTCCCAGCCTAGAGCATGAATCAGAGCACGATTCGCGTCTAACACAAACTCACTGTTTTCACCGTCCTGTAACTCGGCACCTGAGAGGTGTAGACCGTGTTTGAAAAAGCAATAAGCTTGAGCTCCCAGCCTAGAGCATGAATCAGAGCACGATTCGCGTCTAACACAAACTCACTGTTTTCACCGTCCTGTAACTCGGCACCTGAGAGGTGTAGACCGTGTTTGAAAAAGCAATAAGCTTGAGCTCCCAGCCTAGAGCATGAATCAGAGCACGATTCGCGTCTAACACAAACTCACTGTTTTCACCGTCCTGTAACTCGGCACCTGAGAGGTGTAGACCGTGTTTGAAAAAGCAATAAGCTTGAGCTCCCCGCCTAGAGCATGAATCAGAGCACGATTCGCGTCTAACACAAACTCACTGTTTTCACCGTCCTGTAACTCGGCACCTGAGAGGTGTAGACCGTGTTTGAAAAAGCAATAAGCTTGAGCTCCCAGCCTACAGCATGAATCAGAGCACGATTCGCGTCTAACACAAACTCACTGTTTTCACCGTCCTGTAACTCGGCACCTGAGAGGTGTAGACCGTGTTTGAAAAAGCAATAAGCTTGAGCTCCCAGCCTAGAGCATGAATCAGAGCACGATTCGCGTCTAACACAAACTCACTGTTTTCACCGTCCTGTAACTCGGCACCTGAGAGGTGTAGACCGTGTTTGAAAAAGCAATAAGCTTCCGCTCCCAGCCTAGAGCATGAATCAGAGCACGATTCGCGTCTAACACAAACTCGCTGTTTTCACCGTCCTGTAACTCGGCACCTGAGAGGTGTAGACCGTGTTTGAAAAAGCAATAAGCTTGCGCTCACCGCCTAGAGCATGAATCAGAGCACGATTCGCGTCTAACACAAACTCACTGTTTTCACCGTCCTGTAACTCGGCACCTGAGAGGTGTAGACCGTTTTTGAAAAAGCAATAAGCTTCCTCTCCCAGCCTAGAGCATGAATCAGAGCACGATTCGCGTCTAACACAAACTCGCTGTTTTCACCGTCCTGTAACTCGGCACCTGAGAGGTGTAGACCGTGTTTGAAAAAGCAATAAGCTTGAGCTCCCCGCCTAGAGCATGAATCAGAGCACGATTCGCGTCTAACACAAACTCACTGTTTTCACCGTCCTGTAACTCGGCACCTGAGAGGTGTAGACCGTGTTTGAAAAAGCAATAAGCTTGCGCTCCCCGCCTAGAGCATGAATCAGAGCACGATTCGCGTCTAACACAAACTCACTGTTTTCACCGTCCTGTAATTCGGCACCTGAGAGGTGTAGACCGTGTTTGAAAAAGCAATAAGCTTGAGCTCCCCGCCTAGAGCATAATTCAGAGCACGATTCGCGTCTAACACAAACTCACTGTTTTCACCGTCCTGTAACTCGGCACCTGAGAGGTGTAGACCGTGTATGAAAAAGTAATAAGCTTGAGCTTCCAGCCTAGAGCATGAATCAGAGCACGATTCGCGTCTAACACAAACTCACTGTTTTCACCGTCCTGTAACTCGGCACCTGAGAGGTGTAGACCGTGTTTGAAAAAGCAATAAGCTTGAGCTCCCAGCCTAGAGCATGAATCAGAGCACGATTCGCGTCTAACACAAACTCACTGTTTTCACCGTCCTGTAACTCGGCACCTGAGAGGTGTAGACCGTGTTTGAAAAAGCAATAAGCTTGAGCTCCCAGCCTAGAGCATGAATCAGAGCACGATTCGCGTCTAACACAAACTCACTGTTTTCACCGTCCTGTAACTCGGCACCTGAGAGGTGTAGACCGTGTTTGAAAAAGCAATAAGCTTGAGCTCCCCGCCTAGAGCATGAATCAGAGCACGATTCGCGTCTAACACAAACTCACTGTTTTCACCGTCCTGTAACTCGGCACCTGAGAGGTGTAGACCGTGTTTGAAAAAGCAATAAGCTTGAGCTCCCAGCCTACAGCATGAATCAGAGCACGATTCGCGTCTAACACAAACTCACTGTTTTCACCGTCCTGTAACTCGGCACCTGAGAGGTGTAGACCGTGTTTGAAAAAGCAATAAGCTTGAGCTCCCAGCCTAGAGCATGAATTAGAGCACGATTCGCGTCTAACACAAACTCACTGTTTTCACCGTCCTGTAACTCGGCACCTGAGAGGTGTAGACCGTGTTTGAAAAAGCAATAAGCTTGAGCTCCCAGCCTACATCATGAATCAGAGCACGATTCGCGTCTAACACAAACTCACTGTTTTCACCGTCCTGTAACTCGGCACCTGAGAGGTGTAGACCGTGTTTGAAAAAGCAATAAGCTTGAGCTCCCCGCCTAGAGCATGAATAAGAGCACGATTCGCGTCTAACACAAACTCACTGTTTTCACCGTCCTGTAACTCGGCACCTGAGAGGTGTAGACCGTGTTTGAAAAAGCAATAAGCTTCCGCTCCCAGCCTAGAGCATGAATCAGAGCACGATTCGCGTCTAACACAAACTCGCTGTTTTCACCGTCCTGTAACTCGGCACCTGAGAGGTGTAGACCGTGTTTGAAAAAGCAATAAGCTTGCGCTCCCCGCCTAGAGCATGAATCAGAGCACGATTCGCGTCAAACACAAACTCACTGTTTTCACCGTCCTGTAATTCGGCACCTGAGAGGTGTAGACCGTGTTTGAAAAAGCAATAAGCTTGAGCTCCCCGCCTAGAGCATAATTCAGAGCACGATTCGCGTCTAACACAAACTCACTGTTTTCACCGTCCTGTAACTCGGCACCTGAGAGGTGTAGACCGTGTATGAAAAAGTAATAAGCTTGAGCTTCCAGCCTAGAGCATGAATCAGAGCACGATTCGCGTCTAACACAAACTCACTGTTTTCACCGTCCTGTAAATCGGCACCTGAGAGGTGTAGACCGTGTTTGAAAAAGCAATAAGCTTGAGCTCCCCGCCTAGAGCATAATTCAGAGCACGATTCGCGTCTAACACAAACTCACTGTTTTCACCGTCCTGTACCTCGGCACCTGAGAGGTGTAGACCGTGTTTGAAAAAGCATTACGCTTGCGCTCCCAGCCTAGAGCATAAATCCCAGCACGATTCGCGTCTAACACAAACTCACTGTTTTCACCGTCCTGTAACTCGGCACCTGAGAGGTGTAGACCGTGTTTGAAAAAGCAATAAGCTTGAGCTCCCAGCCTAGAGCATGAATCAGAGCACGATTCGCGTCTAACACAAACTCACTGTTTTCACCGTCCTGTAACTCGGCACCTGAGAGGTGTAGACCGTGTTTGAAAAAGCAATAAGCTTGAGCTCCTAGCCTAGAGCATGAATCAGAGCACGATTCGCGTCTAACACAAACTCACTGTTTTCACCGTCCTGTAACTCGGCACCTGAGAGGTGTAGACCGTGTTTGAAAAAGCAATAAGCTTGAGCTCCCAGCCTACAGCATGAATCAGAGCACGATTCGCGTCTAACACAAACTCAGTTTTCACCGTCCTGTAACTCAGCACCTGAGAGGTGTAGACCGTGTTTGAAAAAGCATTACGCTTGCGCTCCCAGCCTAGAGCATGAATCCAAGCACGATTCGCGTCTAACACAAACTCACTGTTTTCACCGTCCTGTAACTCGGCACCTGAGAGATGTTGACCGTGTTTGAAAAAGCAATAAGCTTGCGCTCCCAGCCTAGAGCATGAATCAGAGCACGATTCGCGTCTAACACAAACTCACTGTTTTCACCGTCCTGTAACTCGGCACCTGAGAGGTGTAGACCGTGTTTGAAAAAGCAATAAGCTTGAGCTCCCCGCCTAGAGCATGAATCAGAGCACGATTCGCGTCTAACACAAACTCACTGTTTTTACCGTCCTGTAACTCGGCACCTGAGAGGTGTAGACCGTGTTTGAAAAAGCAATAAGCTTGCGCTCCCCGCCTAGAGCATGAATCAGAGCACGATTCGCGTCTAACACAAACTCACTGTTTTCACCGTCCTGTAATTCGGCACCTGAGAGGTGTAGACCGTGTTTGAAAAAGCAATAAGCTTGAGCTCCCCGCCTAGAGCATAATTCAGAGCACGATTCGCGTCTAACACAAACTCACTGTTTTCACCGTCCTGTAACTCGGCACCTGAGAGGTGTAGACCGTGTATGAAAAAGTAATAAGCTTGAGCTTCCAGCCTAGAGCATGAATCAGAGCACGATTCGCGTCTAACACAAACTCACTGTTTTCACCGTCCTGTAACTCGGCACCTGAGAGGTGTAGACCGTGTTTGAAAAAGCAATAAGCTTGAGCTCCCAGCCTAGAGCATGAATCAGAGCACGATTCGCGTCTAACACAAACTCACTGTTTTCACCGTCCTGTAACTCGGCACCTGAGAGGTGTAGACCGTGTTTGAAAAAGCAATAAGCTTGAGCTCCCAGCCTAGAGCATGAATCAGAGCACGATTCGCGTCTAACACAAACTCACTGTTTTCACCGTCCTGTAACTCGGCACCTGAGAGGTGTAGACCGTGTTTGAAAAAGCAATAAGCTTGAGCTCCCCGCCTAGAGCATGAATCAGAGCACGATTCGCGTCTAACACAAACTCACTGTTTTCACCGTCCTGTAACTCGGCACCTGAGAGGTGTAGACCGTGTTTGAAAAAGCAATAAGCTTGAGCTCCCAGCCTACAGCATGAATCAGAGCACGATTCGCGTCTAACACAAACTCACTGTTTTCACCGTCCTGTAACTCGGCACCTGAGAGGTGTAGACCGTGTTTGAAAAAGCAATAAGCTTGAGCTCCCAGCCTAGAGCATGAATTAGAGCACGATTCGCGTCTAACACAAACTCACTGTTTTCACCGTCCTGTAACTCGGCACCTGAGAGGTGTAGACCGTGTTTGAAAAAGCAATAAGCTTGAGCTCCCAGCCTACATCATGAATCAGAGCACGATTCGCGTCTAACACAAACTCACTGTTTTCACCGTCCTGTAACTCGGCACCTGAGAGGTGTAGACCGTGTTTGAAAAAGCAATAAGCTTGAGCTCCCCGCCTAGAGCATGAATAAGAGCACGATTCGCGTCTAACACAAACTCACTGTTTTCACCGTCCTGTAACTCGGCACCTGAGAGGTGTAGACCGTGTTTGAAAAAGCAATAAGCTTCCGCTCCCAGCCTAGAGCATGAATCAGAGCACGATTCGCGTCTAACACAAACTCGCTGTTTTCACCGTCCTGTAACTCGGCACCTGAGAGGTGTAGACCGTGTTTGAAAAAGCAATAAGCTTGCGCTCCCCGCCTAGAGCATGAATCAGAGCACGATTCGCGTCAAACACAAACTCACTGTTTTCACCGTCCTGTAATTCGGCACCTGAGAGGTGTAGACCGTGTTTGAAAAAGCAATAAGCTTGAGCTCCCCGCCTAGAGCATAATTCAGAGCACGATTCGCGTCTAACACAAACTCACTGTTTTCACCGTCCTGTAACTCGGCACCTGAGAGGTGTAGACCGTGTATGAAAAAGTAATAAGCTTGAGCTTCCAGCCTAGAGCATGAATCAGAGCACGATTCGCGTCTAACACAAACTCACTGTTTTCACCGTCCTGTAAATCGGCACCTGAGAGGTGTAGACCGTGTTTGAAAAAGCAATAAGCTTGAGCTCCCCGCCTAGAGCATAATTCAGAGCACGATTCGCGTCTAACACAAACTCACTGTTTTCACCGTCCTGTACCTCGGCACCTGAGAGGTGTAGACCGTGTTTGAAAAAGCATTACGCTTGCGCTCCCAGCCTAGAGCATAAATCCCAGCACGATTCGCGTCTAACACAAACTCACTGTTTTCACCGTCCTGTAACTCGGCACCTGAGAGGTGTAGACCGTGTTTGAAAAAGCAATAAGCTTGAGCTCCCAGCCTAGAGCATGAATCAGAGCACGATTCGCGTCTAACACAAACTCACTGTTTTCACCGTCCTGTAACTCGGCACCTGAGAGGTGTAGACCGTGTTTGAAAAAGCAATAAGCTTGAGCTCCTAGCCTAGAGCATGAATCAGAGCACGATTCGCGTCTAACACAAACTCAGTTTTCACCGTCCTGTAACTCAGCACCTGAGAGGTGTAGACCGTGTTTGAAAAAGCAATAAGCTTGCGCTCCCAGCCTAGAGCATGAATCCCAGCACGATTCGCGTCTAACACAAACTCACTGTTTTCACCGTCCTGTAACTCGGCACCTGAGAGGTGTAGACCGTGTTTGAAAAAGCAATAAGCTTTAGCTCCCAGCCTAGAGCATGAATCAGAGCACGATTCGCGTCTAACACAAACTCACTGTTTTCACCGTCCTGTAACTCGGAACCTGAGAGGTGTAGACCGTGTTTGAAAAAGCAATAAGCTTTAGCTCCCAGCCTAGAGCATGAATCAGAGCACGATTCGCTTCTAACACAAACTCACTGTTTTCACCGTCCTGTACCTCGGCACCTGAAAGGTGTAGACCGTGTTTGAAAAAGCATTACGCTTGCGCTCCCAGCCTAGAGCATGAATCCAAGCACGATTCGCGTCTAACACAAACTCACTGTTTTCACCGTCCTGTAACTCGGCACCTGAGAGATGTTGACCGTGTTTGAAAAAGCAATAAGCTTGCGCTCCCAGCCTAGAGCATGAATCAGAGCACGATTCGCGTCTAACACAAACTCACTGTTTTCACCGTCCTGTAACTCGGCACCTGAGAGGTGTAGACCGTGTTTGAAAAAGCAATAAGCTTTAGCTCCCAGCCTAGAGCATGAATCAGAGCACGATTCGCGTCTAACACAAACTCACTGTTTTCACCGTCCTGTAACTCGGCACCTGAGAGGTGTAGACCGTGTTTGAAAAAGCAATAAGCTTTAGCTCCCAGCCTAAAGCATGAATCAGAGCACGATTCGCGTCTAACACAATCTCACTGTTTACACCGTCCTGTAACTCGGCACCTGAGAGGTGTAGACCGTGTTTGAAAAAGCAATAAGCTTTAGCTCCCAGCCTAGAGCATGAATCAGAGCACGATTCGCGTCTAACACAAACTCACTGTTTTCACCGTCCTGTAACTCGGCACCTGAGAGGTGTAGACCGTGTTTGAAAAAGCAATAAGCTTTAGCTCCCAGCCTAAAGCATGAATCAGAGCACGATTCGCGTCTAACACAATCTCACTGTTTACACCGTCCTGTAACTCGGCACCTGAGAGGTGTAGACCGTGTTTGAAAAAGCAATAAGCTTTAGCTCCCAGCCTAGAGCATGAATCAGAGCACGATTCGCGTCTAACACAAACTCACTGTTTTCACCGTCCTGTAACTCGGCACCTGAGAGGAGTAGACCGTGTTTGAAAGAGCAATAAGCTTTAGCTCTCAGCCTAGAGCATGAATCAGAGCACGATTCGCGTCTAACACAAACTCACTGTTATCACCGTCCTGTAACTCGGCACCTGAGAGGTGTAGACCGTGTTTGAAAAAGCAATAAGCTTTAGCTCCTAGCCTAGAGCATGAATCAGAGCACGATTCGCTTCTAACACAAACTCACTGTTTTCACCGTCCTGTACCTCGGCACCTGAGAGGTGTAGACCGTGTTTGAAAAAGCATTACGCTTGCGCTCCCAGCCTAGAGCATGAATCCCAGCACGATTCGCGTCTAACACAAACTCACTGTTTTCACCGTCCTGCAACTCGGCACCTGAGAGATGTAGACCGTGTTTGAAAAAGCAATAAGCTTGCGCTCCCAGCCTAGAGCATGAATCAGAGCACGATTCGCGTCTAACACAAACTCACTGTTTTCACCGTCCTGTAACTCGGCACCTGAGAGGTGTAGACCGTGTTTGAAAAAGCAATAAGCTTGCGCTCCCAGCGTAGAGCATGAATCAGAGCACGATTCGCGTCTAACACAAACTCACTGTTTTCACCGTCCTGTAACTCGGCACCTGAGAGGTGTAGACCGTGTTTGAAAAAGCAATAAGCTTTAGCTCCCAGCCTAGAGCATGAATCAGAGCACGATTCGCGTCTAACACAAACTCACTGTTTTCACCGTCCTGTAACTCGGCACCTGAGAGGAGTAGACCGTGTTTGAAAAAGCAATAAGCTTTAGCTCCCAGCCTAGAGCATGAATCAGAGCACGATTCGCGTCCAACACAAACTCACTGTTTTCACCGTCCTGTAACTCGGCACCTGAGAGATGTAGACCGTGTTTGAAAAAGCAATAAGCTTGCGCTCCCAGCCTAGAGCATGAATCAGAGCACGATTCGCGTCTAACACACACTCACTGTTTTCACCGTCCTGTAACTCGGCACCTGAGAGGTGTAGACCGTGTTTGAAAAAGCATTAAGCTTGCGCTCCCCGCCTAGAGCATGAATCAGAGCACGATTCGCGTCTAACACAAACTCACTGTTTTCACCGTCCTGTACCTCGGCACCTGAGAGGTGTAGACCGTGTTTGAAAAAGCAATAAGCTTTCGCTCCCAGCCTAGAGCATGAATCAGAGCACGATTCGCGTCTAACACACACTCACTGTTTTCACCGTCCTGTAACTCGGCACCTGAGAGGTGTAGACCGTGTTTGAAAAAGCATTAAGCTTGCGCTCCCCGCCTAGAGCATGAATCAGAGCACGATTCGCGTCTAACACAAACTCACTGTTTTCACCGTCCTGTACCTCGGCACCTGAGAGGTGTAGACCGTGTTTGAAAAAGCAATAAGCTTTCGCTCCCAGCCTAGAGCATGAATCAGAGCACGATTCGCGTCTAACACACACTCACTGTTTTCACCGTCCTGTAACTCGGCACCTGAGAGGTGTAGACCGTGTTTGAAAAAGCATTAAGCTTGCGCTCCCCGCCTAGAGCATGAATCAGAGCACGATTCGCGTCTAACACAAACTCACTGTTTTCACCGTCCTGTAACTCGGCACCTGAGAGGTGTAGACCGTGTTTGAAAAAGCAATAAGCTTGAGCTCCCCGCCTAGAGCATAATTCAGAGCACGATTCGCGTCTAACACAAACTCACTGTTTTCACCGTCCTGTACCTCGGCACCTGAGAGGTGTAGACCGTGTTTGAAAAGCATTACGCTTGCGCTCCCAGCCTAAAGCATAAATCCCAGCACGATTCGCGTCTAACACAAACTCACTGTTTTCACCGTCCTGTAACTCGGCACCTGAGAGGTGTAGACCGTGTTTGAAAAAGCAATAAGCTTGAGCTCCCAGCCTAGAGCATGAATCAGAGCACGATTCGCGTCTAACACAAACTCACTGTTTTCACCGTCCTGTAACTCGGCACCTGAGAGGTGTAGACCGTGTTTGAAAAAGCAATAAGCTTGAGCTCCCAGCCTAGAGCATGAATCAGAGCACGATTCGCGTCTAACACAAACTCACTGTTTTCACCGTCCTGTAACTCGGCACCTGAGAGGTGTAGACCGTGTTTGAAAAAGCAATAAGCTTGAGCTCCCCGCCTAGAGCATGAATCAGAGCACGATTCGCGTCTAACACAAACTCACTGTTTTCACCGTCCTGTAACTCGGCACCTGAGAGGTGTAGACCGTGTTTGAAAAAGCAATAAGCTTGAGCTCCCAGCCTACAGCATGAATCAGAGCACGATTCGCGTCTAACACAAACTCATAGTTTTCACCGTCCTGTAACTCGGCACCTGAGAGGTGTAGACCGTGTTTGAAAAAGCAATAAGCTTGAGCTCCCAGCCTAGAGCATGAATCAGAGCACGATTCGCGTCTAACACAAACTCACTGTTTTCACCGTCCTGTAACTCGGCACCTGAGAGGTGTAGACCGTGTTTGAAAAAGCAATAAGCTTCCGCTCCCAGCCTAGAGCATGAATCAGAGCACGATTCGCGTCTAACACAAACTCGCTGTTTTCACCGTCCTGTAACTCGGCACCTGAGAGGTGTAGACCGTGTTTGAAAAAGCAATAAGCTTGCGCTCACCGCCTAGAGCATGAATCAGAGCACGATTCGCGTCTAACACAAACTCACTGTTTTCACCGTCCTGTAACTCGGCACCTGAGAGGTGTAGACCGTGTTTGAAAAAGCAATAAGCTTCCTCTCCCAGCCTAGAGCATGAATCAGAGCACGATTCGCGTCTAACACAAACTCGCTGTTTTCACCGTCCTGTAACTCGGCACCTGAGAGGTGTAGACCGTGTTTGAAAAAGCAATAAGCTTGAGCTCCTAGCCTAGAGCATGAATCAGAGCACGATTCGCGTCTAACACAAACTCACTGTTTTCACCGTCCTGTAACTCGGCACCTGAGAGGTGTAGACCGTGTTTGAAAAAGCAATAAGCTTGAGCTCCCAGCCTACAGCATGAATCAGAGCACGATTCGCGTCTAACACAAACTCACTGTTTTCACCGTCCTGTAACTCGGCACCTGAGAGATGTAGACCGTGTTTGAAAAAGCAATAAGCTTGCGCTCCCAGCCTAGAGCATGAATCAGAGCACGATTCTCGTCTAACACAAACTCACTGTTTTCACCGTCCTGTAACTCGGCACCTGAGAGTTGTAGACCGTGTTTGAAAAAGCAATAAGCTTGCGCTCCCAGCCTAGAGCATGAATCAGAGCACGATTCGCGTCTAACACAAACTCAGTTTTCACCGTCCTGTAACTCAGCACCTGAGAGGTGTAGACCGTGTTTGAAAAAGCAATAAGCTTGCGCTCCCAGCCTAGAGCATGAATCCCAGCACGATTCGCGTCTAACACAAACTCACTGTTTTCACCGTCCTGTAACTCGGCACCTGAGAGGTGTAGACCGTGTTTGAAAAAGCAATAAGCTTTAGCTCCCAGCCTAGAGCATGAATCAGAGCACGATTCGCGTCTAACACAAACTCACTGTTTTCACCGTCCTGTAACTCGGAACCTGAGAGGTGTAGACCGTGTTTGAAAAAGCAATAAGCTTTAGCTCCCAGCCTAGAGCATGAATCAGAGCACGATTCGCTTCTAACACAAACTCACTGTTTTCACCGTCCTGTACCTCGGCACCTGAAAGGTGTAGACCGTGTTTGAAAAAGCATTACGCTTGCGCTCCCAGCCTAGAGCATGAATCCAAGCACGATTCGCGTCTAACACAAACTCACTGTTTTCACCGTCCTGTAACTCGGCACCTGAGAGATGTTGACCGTGTTTGAAAAAGCAATAAGCTTGCGCTCCCAGCCTAGAGCATGAATCAGAGCACGATTCGCGTCTAACACAAACTCACTGTTTTCACCGTCCTGTAACTCGGCACCTGAGAGGTGTAGACCGTGTTTGAAAAAGCAATAAGCTTTAGCTCCCAGCCTAGAGCATAATTCAGAGCACGATTCGCGTCTAACACAAACTCACTGTTTTCACCGTCCTGTACCTCGGCACCTGAGAGGTGTAGACCGTGTTTGAAAAAGCATTACGCTTGCGCTCCCAGCCTAGAGCATAAATCCCAGCACGATTCGCGTCTAACACAAACTCACTGTTTTCACCGTCCTGTAACTCGGCACCTGAGAGGTGTAGACCGTGTTTGAAAAAGCAATAAGCTTGAGCTCCCAGCCTAGAGCATGAATCAGAGCACGATTCGCGTCTAACACAAACTCACTGTTTTCACCGTCCTGTAACTCGGCACCTGAGAGGTGTAGACCGTGTTTGAAAAAGCAATAAGCTTGAGCTCCTAGCCTAGAGCATGAATCAGAGCACGATTCGCGTCTAACACAAACTCACTGTTTTCACCGTCCTGTAACTCGGCACCTGAGAGGTGTAGACCGTGTTTGAAAAAGCAATAAGCTTGAGCTCCCAGCCTACAGCATGAATCAGAGCACGATTCGCGTCTAACACAAACTCACTGTTTTCACCGTCCTGTAACTCGGCACCTGAGAGATGTAGACCGTGTTTGAAAAAGCAATAAGCTTGCGCTCCCAGCCTAGAGCATGAATCAGAGCACGATTCGCGTCTAACACAAACTCACTGTTTTCACCGTCCTGTAACTCGGCACCTGAGAGGTGTAGACCGTGTTTGAAAAAGCATTACGCTTGCGCTCCCAGCCTAGAGCATGAATCCAAGCACGATTTGCGTCTAACACAAACTCACTGTTTTCACCGTCCTGTAACTCGGCACCTGAGAGATGTTGACCGTGTTTGAAAAAGCAATAAGCTTGCGCTCCCAGCCTAGAGCATGAATCAGAGCACGATTCGCGTCTAACACAAACTCACTGTTTTCACCGTCCTGTAACTCGGCACCTGAGAGGTGTAGACCGTGTTTGAAAAAGCAATAAGCTTTAGCTCCCAGCCTAGAGCATGAATCAGAGCACGTTTCGCGTCTAACACAAACTCACTGTTTTCACCGTCCTGTAACTCGGCACCTGAGAGGTGTAGACCGTGTTTGAAAAAGCAATAAGCTTTAGCTCCCAGCCTAAAGCATGAATCAGAGCACGATTCGCGTCTAACACAATCTCACTGTTTACACCGTCCTGTAACTCGGCACCTGAGAGGTGTAGACCGTGTTTGAAAAAGCAATAAGCTTTAGCTCCCAGCCTAGAGCATGAATCAGAGCACGATTCGCGTCTAACACAAACTCACTGTTTTCACCGTCCTGTAACTCGGCACCTGAGAGGAGTAGACCGTGTTTGAAAGAGCAATAAGCTTTAGCTCTCAGCCTAGAGCATGAATCAGAGCACGATTCGCGTCTAACACAAACTCACTGTTATCACCGTCCTGTAACTCGGCACCTGAGAGGTGTAGACCGTGTTTGAAAAAGCAATAAGCTTTAGCACCTAGCCTAGAGCATGAATCAGAGCACGATTCGCTTCTAACACAAACTCACTGTTTTCACCGTCCTGTACCTCGGCACCTGAGAGGTGTAGACCGTGTTTGAAAAAGCATTACGCTTGCGCTCCCAGCCTAGAGCATGAATCCCAGCACGATTCGCGTCTAACACAAACTCACTGTTTTCACCGTCCTGCAACTCGGCACCTGAGAGATGTAGACCGTGTTTGAAAAAGCAATAAGCTTGCGCTCCCAGCCTAGAGCATGAATCAGAGCACGATTCGCGTCTAACACAAACTCACTGTTTTCACCGTCCTGTAACTCGGCACCTGAGAGGTGTAGACCGTGTTTGAAAAAGCAATAAGCTTGCGCTCCCAGCGTAGAGCATGAATCAGAGCACGATTCGCGTCTAACACAAACTCACTGTTTTCACCGTCCTGTAACTCGGCACCTGAGAGGTGTAGACCGTGTTTGAAAAAGCAATAAGCTTTAGCTCCCAGCCTAGAGCATGAATCAGAGCACGATTCGCGTCTAACACAAACTCACTGTTTTCACCGTCCTGTAACTCGGCACCTGAGAGGAGTAGACCGTGTTTGAAAAAGCAATAAGCTTTAGCTCCCAGCCTAGAGCATGAATCAGAGCACGATTCGCGTCTAACACAAACTCACTGTTTTCACCGTCCTGTACCTCGGCACCTGAGAGGTGTAGACCGTGTTTGAAAAAGCATTACGCTTGCGCTCCCCGCCTAGAGCATGAATCAGAGCACGATTCGCGTCTAACACAAACTCACTGTTTTCACCGTCCTGTAACTCGGCACCTGAGAGGTGTAGACCGTGTTTGAAAAAGCAATAAGCTTGAGCTCCCCGCCTAGAGCATAATTCAGAGCACGATTCGCGTCTAACACAAACTCACTGTTTTCACCGTCCTGTACCTCGGCACCTGAGAGGTGTAGACCGTGTTTGAAAAGCATTACGCTTGCGCTCCCAGCCTAAAGCATAAATCCCAGCACGATTCGCGTCTAACACAAACTCACTGTTTTCACCGTCCTGTAACTCGGCACCTGAGAGGTGTAGACCGTGTTTGAAAAAGCAATAAGCTTGAGCTCCCAGCCTAGAGCATGAATCAGAGCACGATTCGCGTCTAACACAAACTCACTGTTTTCACCGTCCTGTAACTCGGCACCTGAGAGGTGTAGACCGTGTTTGAAAAAGCAATAAGCTTGAGCTCCCAGCCTAGAGCATGAATCAGAGCACGATTCGCGTCTAACACAAACTCACTGTTTTCACCGTCCTGTAACTCGGCACCTGAGAGGTGTAGACCGTGTTTGAAAAAGCAATAAGCTTGAGCTCCCCGCCTAGAGCATGAATCAGAGCACGATTCGCGTCTAACACAAACTCACTGTTTTCACCGTCCTGTAACTCGGCACCTGAGAGGTGTAGACCGTGTTTGAAAAAGCAATAAGCTTGAGCTCCCAGCCTACAGCATGAATCAGAGCACGATTCGCGTCTAACACAAACTCATAGTTTTCACCGTCCTGTAACTCGGCACCTGAGAGGTGTAGACCGTGTTTGAAAAAGCAATAAGCTTGAGCTCCCCGCCTAGAGCATGAATCAGAGCACGATTCGCGTCTAACACAAACTCACTGTTTTCACCGTCCTGTAACTCGGCACCTGAGAGGTGTAGACCGTGTTTGAAAAAGCAATAAGCTTGCGCTCCCCGCCTAGAGCATGAATCAGAGCACGATTCGCGTCTAACACAAACTCACTGTTTTCACCGTCCTGTAATTCGGCACCTGAGAGGTGTAGACCGTGTTTGAAAAAGCAATAAGCTTGAGCTCCCAGCCTAGAGCATGAATTAGAGCACGATTCGCGTCTAACACAAACTCACTGTTTTCACCGTCCTGTAACTCGGCACCTGAGAGGTGTAGACCGTGTTTGAAAAAGCAATAAGCTTGAGCTCCCAGCCTACAGCATGAATCAGAGCACGATTCGCGTCTAACACAAACTCACTGTTTTCACCGTCCTGTAACTCGGCACCTGAGAGGTGTAGACCGTGTTTGAAAAAGCAATAAGCTTGAGCTCCCAGCCTAGAGCATGAATCAGAGCACGATTCGCGTCTAACACAAACTCACTGTTTTCACCGTCCTGTAACTCGGCACCTGAGAGGTGTAGACCGTGTTTGAAAAAGCAATAAGCTTGAGCTCCCCGCCTAGAGCATGAATCAGAGCACGATTCGCGTCTAACACAAACTCACTGTTTTCACCGTCCTGTAACTCGGCACCTGAGAGGTGTAGACCGTGTTTGAAAAAGCAATAAGCTTGAGCTCCCAGCCTAGAGCATGAATCAGAGCACGATTCGCGTCTAACACAAACTCACTGTTTTCACCGTCCTGTAACTCGGCACCTGAGAGGTGTAGACCGTGTTTGAAAAAGCAATAAGCTTGAGCTCCTAGCCTAGAGCATGAATCAGAGCACGATTCGCGTCTAACACAAACTCACTGTTTTCACCGTCCTGTAACTCGGCACCTGAGAGGTGTAGACCGTGTTTGAAAAAGCAATAAGCTTGAGCTCCCAGCCTACAGCATGAATCAGAGCACGATTCGCGTCTAACACAAACTCACTGTTTTCACCGTCCTGTAACTCGGCACCTGAGAGATGTAGACCGTGTTTGAAAAAGCAATAAGCTTGCGCTCCCAGCCTAGAGCATGAATCAGAGCACGATTCTCGTCTAACACAAACTCACTGTTTTCACCGTCCTGTAACTCGGCACCTGAGAGTTGTAGACCGTGTTTGAAAAAGCAATAAGCTTGCGCTCCCAGCCTAGAGCATGAATCAGAGCACGATTCGCGTCTAACACAAACTCAGTTTTCACCGTCCTGTAACTCAGCACCTGAGAGGTGTAGACCGTGTTTGAAAAAGCAATAAGCTTGCGCTCCCAGCCTAGAGCATGAATCCCAGCACGATTCGCGTCTAACACAAACTCACTGTTTTCACCGTCCTGTAACTCGGCACCTGAGAGGTGTAGACCGTGTTTGAAAAAGCAATAAGCTTTAGCTCCCAGCCTAAAGCATGAATCAGAGCACGATTCGCGTCTAACACAATCTCACTGTTTACACCGTCCTGTAACTCGGCACCTGAGAGGTGTAGACCGTGTTTGAAAAAGCAATAAGCTTTAGCTCCCAGCCTAGAGCATGAATCAGAGCACGATTCGCGTCTAACACAAACTCACTGTTTTCACCGTCCTGTAACTCGGCACCTGAGAGGAGTAGACCGTGTTTGAAAGAGCAATAAGCTTTAGCTCTCAGCCTAGAGCATGAATCAGAGCACGATTCGCGTCTAACACAAACTCACTGTTATCACCGTCCTGTAACTCGGCACCTGAGAGGTGTAGACCGTGTTTGAAAAAGCAATAAGCTTTAGCTCCTAGCCTAGAGCATGAATCAGAGCACGATTCGCTTCTAACACAAACTCACTGTTTTCACCGTCCTGTACCTCGGCACCTGAGAGGTGTAGACCGTGTTTGAAAAAGCATTACGCTTGCGCTCCCAGCCTAGAGCATGAATCCCAGCACGATTCGCGTCTAACACAAACTCACTGTTTTCACCGTCCTGCAACTCGGCACCTGAGAGATGTAGACCGTGTTTGAAAAAGCAATAAGCTTGCGCTCCCAGCCTAGAGCATGAATCAGAGCACGATTCGCGTCTAACACAAACTCACTGTTTTCACCGTCCTGTAACTCGGCACCTGAGAGGTGTAGACCGTGTTTGAAAAAGCAATAAGCTTGCGCTCCCAGCGTAGAGCATGAATCAGAGCACGATTCGCGTCTAACACAAACTCACTGTTTTCACCGTCCTGTAACTCGGCACCTGAGAGGTGTAGACCGTGTTTGAAAAAGCAATAAGCTTTAGCTCCCAGCCTAGAGCATGAATCAGAGCACGATTCGCGTCTAACACAAACTCACTGTTTTCACCGTCCTGTAACTCGGCACCTGAGAGGAGTAGACCGTGTTTGAAAAAGCAATAAGCTTTAGCTCCCAGCCTAGAGCATGAATCAGAGCACGATTCGCGTCTAACACAAACTCACTGTTTTCACCGTCCTGTACCTCGGCACCTGAGAGGTGTAGACCGTGTTTGAAAAAGCATTACGCTTGCGCTCCCAGCCTAGAGCATGAATCCCAGCACGATTCGCGTCTAACACAAACTCACTGTTTTCACCGTCCTGTAACTCGGCACCTGAGAGATGTAGACCGTGTTTGAAAAAGCAATAAGCTTGCGCTCCCAGCCTAGAGCATGAATCAGAGCACGATTCGCGTCTAACACACACTCACTGTTTTCACCGTCCTGTAACTCGGCACCTGAGAGGTGTAGACCGTGTTTGAAAAAGCATTAAGCTTGCGCTCCCCGCCTAGAGCATGAATCAGAGCACGATTCGCGTCTAACACAAACTCACTGTTTTCACCGTCCTGTACCTCGGCACCTGAGAGGTGTAGACCGTGTTTGAAAAAGCAATAAGCTTTCGCTCCCAGCCTAGAGCATGAATCAGAGCACGATTCGCGTCTAACACACACTCACTGTTTTCACCGTCCTGTAACTCGGCACCTGAGAGGTGTAGACCGTGTTTGAAAAAGCATTAAGCTTGCGCTCCCCGCCTAGAGCATGAATCAGAGCACGATTCGCGTCTAACACAAACTCACTGTTTTCACCGTCCTGTAACTCGGCACCTGAGAGGTGTAGACCGTGTTTGAAAAAGCAATAAGCTTGAGCTCCCCGCCTAGAGCATAATTCAGAGCACGATTCGCGTCTAACACAAACTCACTGTTTTCACCGTCCTGTACCTCGGCACCTGAGAGGTGTAGACCGTGTTTGAAAAAGCATTAAGCTTGCGCTCCCCGCCTAGAGCATGAATCAGAGCACGATTCGCGTCTAACACAAACTCACTGTTTTCACCGTCCTGTAACTCGGCACCTGAGAGGTGTAGACCGTGTTTGAAAAAGCAATAAGCTTGAGCTCCCCGCCTAGAGCATAATTCAGAGCACGATTCGCGTCTAACACAAACTCACTGTTTTCACCGTCCTGTACCTCGGCACCTGAGAGGTGTAGACCGTGTTTGAAAAGCATTACGCTTGCGCTCCCAGCCTAAAGCATAAATCCCAGCACGATTCGCGTCTAACACAAACTCACTGTTTTCACCGTCCTGTAACTCGGCACCTGAGAGGTGTAGACCGTGTTTGAAAAAGCAATAAGCTTGAGCTCCCAGCCTAGAGCATGAATCAGAGCACGATTCGCGTCTAACACAAACTCACTGTTTTCACCGTCCTGTAACTCGGCACCTGAGAGGTGTAGACCGTGTTTGAAAAAGCAATAAGCTTGAGCTCCCAGCCTAGAGCATGAATCAGAGCACGATTCGCGTCTAACACAAACTCACTGTTTTCACCGTCCTGTAACTCGGCACCTGAGAGGTGTAGACCGTGTTTGAAAAAGCAATAAGCTTGAGCTCCCCGCCTAGAGCATGAATCAGAGCACGATTCGCGTCTAACACAAACTCACTGTTTTCACCGTCCTGTAACTCGGCACCTGAGAGGTGTAGACCGTGTTTGAAAAAGCAATAAGCTTGAGCTCCCAGCCTACAGCATGAATCAGAGCACGATTCGCGTCTAACACAAACTCATAGTTTTCACCGTCCTGTAACTCGGCACCTGAGAGGTGTAGACCGTGTTTGAAAAAGCAATAAGCTTGAGCTCCCCGCCTAGAGCATGAATCAGAGCACGATTCGCGTCTAACACAAACTCACTGTTTTCACCGTCCTGTAACTCGGCACCTGAGAGGTGTAGACCGTGTTTGAAAAAGCAATAAGCTTGCGCTCCCCGCCTAGAGCATGAATCAGAGCACGATTCGCGTCTAACACAAACTCACTGTTTTCACCGTCCTGTAATTCGGCACCTGAGAGGTGTAGACCGTGTTTGAAAAAGCAATAAGCTTGAGCTCCCCGCCTAGAGCATAATTCAGAGCACGATTCGCGTCTAACACAAACTCACTGTTTTCACCGTCCTGTAACTCGGCACCTGAGAGGTGTAGACCGTGTATGAAAAAGTAATAAGCTTGAGCTTCCAGCCTAGAGCATGAATCAGAGCACGATTCGCGTCTAACACAAACTCACTGTTTTCACCGTCCTGTAACTCGGCACCTGAGAGGTGTAGACCGTGTTTGAAAAAGCAATAAGCTTGAGCTCCCAGCCTAGAGCATGAATCAGAGCACGATTCGCGTCTAACACAAACTCACTGTTTTCACCGTCCTGTAACTCGGCACCTGAGAGGTGTAGACCGTGTTTGAAAAAGCAATAAGCTTGAGCTCCCAGCCTAGAGCATGAATCAGAGCACGATTCGCGTCTAACACAAACTCACTGTTTTCACCGTCCTGTAACTCGGCACCTGAGAGGTGTAGACCGTGTTTGAAAAAGCAATAAGCTTGAGCTCCCCGCCTAGAGCATGAATCAGAGCACGATTCGCGTCTAACACAAACTCACTGTTTTCACCGTCCTGTAACTCGGCACCTGAGAGGTGTAGACCGTGTTTGAAAAAGCAATAAGCTTGAGCTCCCAGCCTACAGCATGAATCAGAGCACGATTCGCGTCTAACACAAACTCACTGTTTTCACCGTCCTGTAACTCGGCACCTGAGAGGTGTAGACCGTGTTTGAAAAAGCAATAAGCTTGAGCTCCCAGCCTAGAGCATGAATTAGAGCACGATTCGCGTCTAACACAAACTCACTGTTTTCACCGTCCTGTAACTCGGCACCTGAGAGGTGTAGACCGTGTTTGAAAAAGCAATAAGCTTGAGCTCCCAGCCTACATCATGAATCAGAGCACGATTCGCGTCTAACACAAACTCACTGTTTTCACCGTCCTGTAACTCGGCACCTGAGAGGTGTAGACCGTGTTTGAAAAAGCAATAAGCTTGAGCTCCCCGCCTAGAGCATGAATAAGAGCACGATTCGCGTCTAACACAAACTCACTGTTTTCACCGTCCTGTAACTCGGCACCTGAGAGGTGTAGACCGTGTTTGAAAAAGCAATAAGCTTCCGCTCCCAGCCTAGAGCATGAATCAGAGCACGATTCGCGTCTAACACAAACTCGCTGTTTTCACCGTCCTGTAACTCGGCACCTGAGAGGTGTAGACCGTGTTTGAAAAAGCAATAAGCTTGCGCTCCCCGCCTAGAGCATGAATCAGAGCACGATTCGCGTCAAACACAAACTCACTGTTTTCACCGTCCTGTAATTCGGCACCTGAGAGGTGTAGACCGTGTTTGAAAAAGCAATAAGCTTGAGCTCCCCGCCTAGAGCATAATTCAGAGCACGATTCGCGTCTAACACAAACTCACTGTTTTCACCGTCCTGTAACTCGGCACCTGAGAGGTGTAGACCGTGTATGAAAAAGTAATAAGCTTGAGCTTCCAGCCTAGAGCATGAATCAGAGCACGATTCGCGTCTAACACAAACTCACTGTTTTCACCGTCCTGTAAATCGGCACCTGAGAGGTGTAGACCGTGTTTGAAAAAGCAATAAGCTTGAGCTCCCCGCCTAGAGCATAATTCAGAGCACGATTCGCGTCTAACACAAACTCACTGTTTTCACCGTCCTGTACCTCGGCACCTGAGAGGTGTAGACCGTGTTTGAAAAAGCATTACGCTTGCGCTCCCAGCCTAGAGCATAAATCCCAGCACGATTCGCGTCTAACACAAACTCACTGTTTTCACCGTCCTGTAACTCGGCACCTGAGAGGTGTAGACCGTGTTTGAAAAAGCAATAAGCTTGAGCTCCCAGCCTAGAGCATGAATCAGAGCACGATTCGCGTCTAACACAAACTCACTGTTTTCACCGTCCTGTAACTCGGCACCTGAGAGGTGTAGACCGTGTTTGAAAAAGCAATAAGCTTGAGCTCCTAGCCTAGAGCATGAATCAGAGCACGATTCGCGTCTAACACAAACTCACTGTTTTCACCGTCCTGTAACTCGGCACCTGAGAGGTGTAGACCGTGTTTGAAAAAGCAATAAGCTTGAGCTCCCAGCCTACAGCATGAATCAGAGCACGATTCGCGTCTAACACAAACTCACTGTTTTCACCGTCCTGTAACTCGGCACCTGAGAGATGTAGACCGTGTTTGAAAAAGCAATAAGCTTGCGCTCCCAGCCTAGAGCATGAATCAGAGCACGATTCTCGTCTAACACAAACTCACTGTTTTCACCGTCCTGTAACTCGGCACCTGAGAGTTGTAGACCGTGTTTGAAAAAGCAATAAGCTTGCGCTCCCAGCCTAGAGCATGAATCAGAGCACGATTCGCGTCTAACACAAACTCAGTTTTCACCGTCCTGTAACTCAGCACCTGAGAGGTGTAGACCGTGTTTGAAAAAGCAATAAGCTTGCGCTCCCAGCCTAGAGCATGAATCCCAGCACGATTCGCGTCTAACACAAACTCACTGTTTTCACCGTCCTGTAACTCGGCACCTGAGAGTTGTAGACCGTGTTTGAAAAAGCAATAAGCTTTAGCTCCCAGCCTAGAGCATGAATCAGAGCACGATTCGCGTCTAACACAAACTCACTGTTTTCACCGTCCTGTAACTCGGAACCTGAGAGGTGTAGACCGTGTTTGAAAAAGCAATAAGCTTTAGCTCCCAGCCTAGAGCATGAATCAGAGCACGATTCGCTTCTAACACAAACTCACTGTTTTCACCGTCCTGTACCTCGGCACCTGAAAGGTGTAGACCGTGTTTGAAAAAGCATTACGCTTGCGCTCCCAGCCTAGAGCATGAATCCAAGCACGATTCGCGTCTAACACAAACTCACTGTTTTCACCGTCCTGTAACTCGGCACCTGAGAGATGTTGACCGTGTTTGAAAAAGCAATAAGCTTGCGCTCCCAGCCTAGAGCATGAATCAGAGCACGATTCGCGTCTAACACAAACTCACTGTTTTCACCGTCCTGTAACTCGGCACCTGAGAGGTGTAGACCGTGTTTGAAAAAGCAATAAGCTTTAGCTCACAGCCTAGAGCATGAATCAGAGCACGATTCGCGTCTAACACAAACTCACTGTTTTCACCGTCCTGTAACTCGGCACCTGAGAGGTGTAGACCGTGTTTGAAAAAGCAATAAGCTTTAGCTCCCAGCCTAGAGCATGAATCAGAGCACGATTCGCGTCTAACACAAACTCACTGTTTTCACCGTCCTGTAACTCGGCACCTGAGAGGAGTAGACCGTGTTTGAAAGAGCAATAAGCTTTAGCTCTCAGCCTAGAGCATGAATCAGAGCACGATTCGCGTCTAACACAAACTCACTGTTATCACCGTCCTGTAACTCGGCACCTGAGAGGTGTAGACCGTGTTTGAAAAAGCAATAAGCTTTAGCACCTAGCCTAGAGCATGAATCAGAGCACGATTCGCTTCTAACACAAACTCACTGTTTTCACCGTCCTGTACCTCGGCACCTGAGAGGTGTAGACCGTGTTTGAAAAAGCATTACGCTTGCGCTCCCAGCCTAGAGCATGAATCCCAGCACGATTCGCGTCTAACACAAACTCACTGTTTTCACCGTCCTGCAACTCGGCACCTGAGAGATGTAGACCGTGTTTGAAAAAGCAATAAGCTTGCGCTCCCAGCCTAGAGCATGAATCAGAGCACGATTCGCGTCTAACACAAACTCACTGTTTTCACCGTCCTGTAACTCGGCACCTGAGAGGTGTAGACCGTGTTTGAAAAAGCAATAAGCTTGCGCTCCCAGCGTAGAGCATGAATCAGAGCACGATTCGCGTCTAACACAAACTCACTGTTTTCACCGTCCTGTAACTCGGCACCTGAGAGGTGTAGACCGTGTTTGAAAAAGCAATAAGCTTTAGCTCCCAGCCTAGAGCATGAATCAGAGCACGATTCGCGTCTAACACAAACTCACTGTTTTCACCGTCCTGTAACTCGGCACCTGAGAGGAGTAGACCGTGTTTGAAAAAGCAATAAGCTTTAGCTCCCAGCCTAGAGCATGAATCAGAGCACGATTCGCGTCTAACACAAACTCACTGTTTTCACCGTCCTGTACCTCGGCACCTGAGAGGTGTAGACCGTGTTTGAAAAAGCATTACGCTTGCGCTCCCAGCCTAGAGCATGAATCCCAGCACGATTCGCGTCTAACACAAACTCACTGTTTTCACCGTCCTGTAACTCGGCACCTGAGAGGAGTAGACCGTGTTTGAAAAAGCAATAAGCTTGAGCTCCCCGCCTAGAGCATGAATCAGAGCACGATTCGCGTCTAACACAAACTCACTGTTTTCACCGTCCTGTACCTCGGCACCTGAGAGGTGTAGACCGTGTTTGAAAAAGCAATAAGCTTGCGCTCCCAGCCTAGAGCATGAATCAGAGCACGATTCGCGTCTAACACAAACTCACTGTTTTCACCGTCCTGTAACTCGGCACCTGAGAGGTGTACACCGTGTTTGAAAAAGCAATAAGCTTGAGCTCTCAGCCTAGAGCATGAATCAGAGCACGATTCGCGTCTAACACAAACTCACTGTTTTCACCGTCCTGTAACTCGGCACCTGAGAGGTGTAGACCGTGTTTGAAAAAGCAATAAGCTTGAGCTCCCAGCCTAGAGCATGAATCAGAGCACGATTCGCGTCTAACACAAACTCACTGTTTTCACCGTCCTGTAACTCGGCACCTGAGAGGTGTAGACCGTGTTTGAAAAAGCAATAAGCTTGAGCTCCCAGCCTAGAGCATGAATCAGAGCACGATTCGCGTCTAACACAAACTCACTGTTTTCACCGTCCTGTAACTCGGCACCTGAGAGGTGTAGACCGTGTTTGAAAAAGCAATAAGCTTGAGCTCCCCGCCTAGAGCATGAATCAGAGCACGATTCGCGTCTAACACAAACTCACTGTTTTCACCGTCCTGTAACTCGGCACCTGAGAGGTGTAGACCGTGTTTGAAAAAGCAATAAGCTTGAGCTCCCAGCCTACAGCATGAATCAGAGCACGATTCGCGTCTAACACAAACTCACTGTTTTCACCGTCCTGTAACTCGGCACCTGAGAGGTGTAGACCGTGTTTGAAAAAGCAATAAGCTTGAGCTCCCAGCCTAGAGCATGAATCAGAGCACGATTCGCGTCTAACACAAACTCACTGTTTTCACCGTCCTGTAACTCGGCACCTGAGAGGTGTAGACCGTGTTTGAAAAAGCAATAAGCTTCCGCTCCCAGCCTAGAGCATGAATCAGAGCACGATTCGCGTCTAACACAAACTCGCTGTTTTCACCGTCCTGTAACTCGGCACCTGAGAGGTGTAGACCGTGTTTGAAAAAGCAATAAGCTTGCGCTCACCGCCTAGAGCATGAATCAGAGCACGATTCGCGTCTAACACAAACTCACTGTTTTCACCGTCCTGTAACTCGGCACCTGAGAGGTGTAGACCGTGTTTGAAAAAGCAATAAGCTTCCTCTCCCAGCCTAGAGCATGAATCAGAGCACGATTCGCGTCTAACACAAACTCGCTGTTTTCACCGTCCTGTAACTCGGCACCTGAGAGGTGTAGACCGTGTTTGAAAAAGCAATAAGCTTGAGCTCCCCGCCTAGAGCATAATTCAGAGCACGATTCGCGTCTAACACAAACTCACTGTTTTCACCGTCCTGTAACTCGGCACCTGAGAGGTGTAGACCGTGTATGAAAAAGTAATAAGCTTGAGCTTCCAGCCTAGAGCATGAATCAGAGCACGATTCGCGTCTAACACAAACTCACTGTTTTCACCGTCCTGTAACTCGGCACCTGAGAGGTGTAGACCGTGTTTGAAAAAGCAATAAGCTTGAGCTCCCAGCCTAGAGCATGAATCAGAGCACGATTCGCGTCTAACACAAACTCACTGTTTTCACCGTCCTGTAACTCGGCACCTGAGAGGTGTAGACCGTGTTTGAAAAAGCAATAAGCTTGAGCTCCCAGCCAAGAGCATGATTCAGAGCACGATTCGCGTCTAACACAAACTCACTGTTTTCACCGTCCTGTAACTCGGCACCTGAGAGGTGTAGACCGTGTTTGAAAAAGCAATAAGCTTGAGCTCCCCGCCTAGAGCATGAATCAGAGCACGATTCGCGTCTAACACAAACTCACTGTTTTCACCGTCCTGTAACTCGGCACCTGAGAGGTGTAGACCGTGTTTGAAAAAGCAATAAGCTTGAGCTCCCAGCCTACAGCATGAATCAGAGCACGATTCGCGTCTAACACAAACTCACTGTTTTCACCGTCCTGTAACTCGGCACCTGAGAGGTGTAGACCGTGTTTGAAAAAGCAATAAGCTTGAGCTCCCAGCCTAGAGCATGAATTAGAGCACGATTCGCGTCTAACACAAACTCACTGTTTTCACCGTCCTGTAACTCGGCACCTGAGAGGTGTAGACCGTGTTTGAAAAAGCAATAAGCTTGAGCTCCCAGCCTACATCATGAATCAGAGCACGATTCGCGTCTAACACAAACTCACTGTTTTCACCGTCCTGTAACTCGGCACCTGAGAGGTGTAGACCGTGTTTGAAAAAGCAATAAGCTTGAGCTCCCCGCCTAGAGCATGAATAAGAGCACGATTCGCGTCTAACACAAACTCACTGTTTTCACCGTCCTGTAACTCGGCACCTGAGAGGTGTAGACCGTGTTTGAAAAAGCAATAAGCTTCCGCTCCCAGCCTAGAGCATGAATCAGAGCACGATTCGCGTCTAACACAAACTCGCTGTTTTCACCGTCCTGTAACTCGGCACCTGAGAGGTGTAGACCGTGTTTGAAAAAGCAATAAGCTTGCGCTCCCCGCCTAGAGCATGAATCAGAGCACGATTCGCGTCAAACACAAACTCACTGTTTTCACCGTCCTGTAATTCGGCACCTGAGAGGTGTAGACCGTGTTTGAAAAAGCAATAAGCTTGAGCTCCCCGCCTAGAGCATAATTCAGAGCACGATTCGCGTCTAACACAAACTCACTGTTTTCACCGTCCTGTAACTCGGCACCTGAGAGGTGTAGACCGTGTATGAAAAAGTAATAAGCTTGAGCTTCCAGCCTAGAGCATGAATCAGAGCACGATTCGCGTCTAACACAAACTCACTGTTTTCACCGTCCTGTAAATCGGCACCTGAGAGGTGTAGACCGTGTTTGAAAAAGCAATAAGCTTGAGCTCCCCGCCTAGAGCATAATTCAGAGCACGATTCGCGTCTAACACAAACTCACTGTTTTCACCGTCCTGTACCTCGGCACCTGAGAGGTGTAGACCGTGTTTGAAAAAGCATTACGCTTGCGCTCCCAGCCTAGAGCATAAATCCCAGCACGATTCGCGTCTAACACAAACTCACTGTTTTCACCGTCCTGTAACTCGGCACCTGAGAGGTGTAGACCGTGTTTGAAAAAGCAATAAGCTTGAGCTCCCAGCCTAGAGCATGAATCAGAGCACGATTCGCGTCTAACACAAACTCACTGTTTTCACCGTCCTGTAACTCGGCACCTGAGAGGTGTAGACCGTGTTTGAAAAAGCAATAAGCTTGAGCTCCTAGCCTAGAGCATGAATCAGAGCACGATTCGCGTCTAACACAAACTCACTGTTTTCACCGTCCTGTAACTCGGCACCTGAGAGGTGTAGACCGTGTTTGAAAAAGCAATAAGCTTGAGCTCCCAGCCTACAGCATGAATCAGAGCACGATTCGCGTCTAACACAAACTCACTGTTTTCACCGTCCTGTAACTCGGCACCTGAGAGATGTAGACCGTGTTTGAAAAAGCAATAAGCTTGCGCTCCCAGCCTAGAGCATGAATCAGAGCACGATTCTCGTCTAACACAAACTCACTGTTTTCACCGTCCTGTAACTCGGCACCTGAGAGTTGTAGACCGTGTTTGAAAAAGCAATAAGCTTGCGCTCCCAGCCTAGAGCATGAATCAGAGCACGATTCGCGTCTAACACAAACTCAGTTTTCACCGTCCTGTAACTCAGCACCTGAGAGGTGTAGACCGTGTTTGAAAAAGCAATAAGCTTGCGCTCCCAGCCTAGAGCATGAATCCCAGCACGATTCGCGTCTAACACAAACTCACTGTTTTCACCGTCCTGTAACTCGGCACCTGAGAGGTGTAGACCGTGTTTGAAAAAGCAATAAGCTTTAGCTCCCAGCCTAGAGCATGAATCAGAGCACGATTCGCGTCTAACACAAACTCACTGTTTTCACCGTCCTGTAACTCGGAACCTGAGAGGTGTAGACCGTGTTTGAAAAAGCAATAAGCTTTAGCTCCCAGCCTAGAGCATGAATCAGAGCACGATTCGCTTCTAACACAAACTCACTGTTTTCACCGTCCTGTACCTCGGCACCTGAAAGGTGTAGACCGTGTTTGAAAAAGCATTACGCTTGCGCTCCCAGCCTAGAGCATGAATCCAAGCACGATTCGCGTCTAACACAAACTCACTGTTTTCACCGTCCTGTAACTCGGCACCTGAGAGATGTTGACCGTGTTTGAAAAAGCAATAAGCTTGCGCTCCCAGCCTAGAGCATGAATCAGAGCACGATTCGCGTCTAACACAAACTCACTGTTTTCACCGTCCTGTAACTCGGCACCTGAGAGGTGTAGACCGTGTTTGAAAAAGCAATAAGCTTTAGCTCCCAGCCTAGAGCATGAATCAGAGCACGATTCGCGTCTAACACAAACTCACTGTTTTCACCGTCCTGTAACTCGGCACCTGAGAGGTGTAGACCGTGTTTGAAAAAGCAATAAGCTTTAGCTCCCAGCCTAAAGCATGAATCAGAGCACGATTCGCGTCTAACACAATCTCACTGTTTACACCGTCCTGTAACTCGGCACCTGAGAGGTGTAGACCGTGTTTGAAAAAGCAATAAGCTTTAGCTCCCAGCCTAGAGCATGAATCAGAGCACGATTCGCGTCTAACACAAACTCACTGTTTTCACCGTCCTGTAACTCGGCACCTGAGAGGAGTAGACCGTGTTTGAAAGAGCAATAAGCTTTAGCTCTCAGCCTAGAGCATGAATCAGAGCACGATTCGCGTCTAACACAAACTCACTGTTATCACCGTCCTGTAACTCGGCACCTGAGAGGTGTAGACCGTGTTTGAAAAAGCAATAAGCTTTAGCTCCTAGCCTAGAGCATGAATCAGAGCACGATTCGCTTCTAACACAAACTCACTGTTTTCACCGTCCTGTACCTCGGCACCTGAGAGGTGTAGACCGTGTTTGAAAAAGCATTACGCTTGCGCTCCCAGCCTAGAGCATGAATCCCAGCACGATTCGCGTCTAACACAAACTCACTGTTTTCACCGTCCTGCAACTCGGCACCTGAGAGATGTAGACCGTGTTTGAAAAAGCAATAAGCTTGCGCTCCCAGCCTAGAGCATGAATCAGAGCACGATTCGCGTCTAACACAAACTCACTGTTTTCACCGTCCTGTAACTCGGCACCTGAGAGGTGTAGACCGTGTTTGAAAAAGCAATAAGCTTGCGCTCCCAGCGTAGAGCATGAATCAGAGCACGATTCGCGTCTAACACAAACTCACTGTTTTCACCGTCCTGTAACTCGGCACCTGAGAGGTGTAGACCGTGTTTGAAAAAGCAATAAGCTTTAGCTCCCAGCCTAGAGCATGAATCAGAGCACGATTCGCGTCTAACACAAACTCACTGTTTTCACCGTCCTGTAACTCGGCACCTGAGAGGAGTAGACCGTGTTTGAAAAAGCAATAAGCTTTAGCTCCCAGCCTAGAGCATGAATCAGAGCACGATTCGCGTCTAACACAAACTCACTGTTTTCACCGTCCTGTACCTCGGCACCTGAGAGGTGTAGACCGTGTTTGAAAAAGCATTACGCTTGCGCTCCCAGCCTAGAGCATGAATCCCAGCACGATTCGCGTCTAACACAAACTCACTGTTTTCACCGTCCTGTAACTCGGCACCTGAGAGATGTAGACCGTGTTTGAAAAAGCAATAAGCTTGCGCTCCCAGCCTAGAGCATGAATCAGAGCACGATTCGCGTCTAACACACACTCACTGTTTTCACCGTCCTGTAACTCGGCACCTGAGAGGTGTAGACCGTGTTTGAAAAAGCATTAAGCTTGCGCTCCCCGCCTAGAGCATGAATCAGAGCACGATTCGCGTCTAACACAAACTCACTGTTTTCACCGTCCTGTACCTCGGCACCTGAGAGGTGTAGACCGTGTTTGAAAAAGCAATAAGCTTTCGCTCCCAGCCTAGAGCATGAATCAGAGCACGATTCGCGTCTAACACACACTCACTGTTTTCACCGTCCTGTAACTCGGCACCTGAGAGGTGTAGACCGTGTTTGAAAAAGCATTAAGCTTGCGCTCCCCGCCTAGAGCATGAATCAGAGCACGATTCGCGTCTAACACAAACTCACTGTTTTCACCGTCCTGTAACTCGGCACCTGAGAGGTGTAGACCGTGTTTGAAAAAGCAATAAGCTTGAGCTCCCCGCCTAGAGCATAATTCAGAGCACGATTCGCGTCTAACACAAACTCACTGTTTTCACCGTCCTGTACCTCGGCACCTGAGAGGTGTAGACCGTGTTTGAAAAGCATTACGCTTGCGCTCCCAGCCTAAAGCATAAATCCCAGCACGATTCGCGTCTAACACAAACTCACTGTTTTCACCGTCCTGTAACTCGGCACCTGAGAGGTGTAGACCGTGTTTGAAAAAGCAATAAGCTTGAGCTCCCAGCCTAGAGCATGAATCAGAGCACGATTCGCGTCTAACACAAACTCACTGTTTTCACCGTCCTGTAACTCGGCACCTGAGAGGTGTAGACCGTGTTTGAAAAAGCAATAAGCTTGAGCTCCCAGCCTAGAGCATGAATCAGAGCACGATTCGCGTCTAACACAAACTCACTGTTTTCACCGTCCTGTAACTCGGCACCTGAGAGGTGTAGACCGTGTTTGAAAAAGCAATAAGCTTGAGCTCCCCGCCTAGAGCATGAATCAGAGCACGATTCGCGTCTAACACAAACTCACTGTTTTCACCGTCCTGTAACTCGGCACCTGAGAGGTGTAGACCGTGTTTGAAAAAGCAATAAGCTTGAGCTCCCAGCCTACAGCATGAATCAGAGCACGATTCGCGTCTAACACAAACTCATAGTTTTCACCGTCCTGTAACTCGGCACCTGAGAGGTGTAGACCGTGTTTGAAAAAGCAATAAGCTTGAGCTCCCCGCCTAGAGCATGAATCAGAGCACGATTCGCGTCTAACACAAACTCACTGTTTTCACCGTCCTGTAACTCGGCACCTGAGAGGTGTAGACCGTGTTTGAAAAAGCAATAAGCTTGCGCTCCCCGCCTAGAGCATGAATCAGAGCACGATTCGCGTCTAACACAAACTCACTGTTTTCACCGTCCTGTAATTCGGCACCTGAGAGGTGTAGACCGTGTTTGAAAAAGCAATAAGCTTGAGCTCCCAGCCTAGAGCATGAATTAGAGCACGATTCGCGTCTAACACAAACTCACTGTTTTCACCGTCCTGTAACTCGGCACCTGAGAGGTGTAGACCGTGTTTGAAAAAGCAATAAGCTTGAGCTCCCAGCCTACATCATGAATCAGAGCACGATTCGCGTCTAACACAAACTCACTGTTTTCACCGTCCTGTAACTCGGCACCTGAGAGGTGTAGACCGTGTTTGAAAAAGCAATAAGCTTGAGCTCCCCGCCTAGAGCATGAATAAGAGCACGATTCGCGTCTAACACAAACTCACTGTTTTCACCGTCCTGTAACTCGGCACCTGAGAGGTGTAGACCGTGTTTGAAAAAGCAATAAGCTTCCGCTCCCAGCCTAGAGCATGAATCAGAGCACGATTCGCGTCTAACACAAACTCGCTGTTTTCACCGTCCTGTAACTCGGCACCTGAGAGGTGTAGACCGTGTTTGAAAAAGCAATAAGCTTGCGCTCCCCGCCTAGAGCATGAATCAGAGCACGATTCGCGTCAAACACAAACTCACTGTTTTCACCGTCCTGTAATTCGGCACCTGAGAGGTGTAGACCGTGTTTGAAAAAGCAATAAGCTTGAGCTCCCCGCCTAGAGCATAATTCAGAGCACGATTCGCGTCTAACACAAACTCACTGTTTTCACCGTCCTGTAACTCGGCACCTGAGAGGTGTAGACCGTGTATGAAAAAGTAATAAGCTTGAGCTTCCAGCCTAGAGCATGAATCAGAGCACGATTCGCGTCTAACACAAACTCACTGTTTTCACCGTCCTGTAAATCGGCACCTGAGAGGTGTAGACCGTGTTTGAAAAAGCAATAAGCTTGAGCTCCCCGCCTAGAGCATAATTCAGAGCACGATTCGCGTCTAACACAAACTCACTGTTTTCACCGTCCTGTACCTCGGCACCTGAGAGGTGTAGACCGTGTTTGAAAAAGCATTACGCTTGCGCTCCCAGCCTAGAGCATAAATCCCAGCACGATTCGCGTCTAACACAAACTCACTGTTTTCACCGTCCTGTAACTCGGCACCTGAGAGGTGTAGACCGTGTTTGAAAAAGCAATAAGCTTGAGCTCCCAGCCTAGAGCATGAATCAGAGCACGATTCGCGTCTAACACAAACTCACTGTTTTCACCGTCCTGTAACTCGGCACCTGAGAGGTGTAGACCGTGTTTGAAAAAGCAATAAGCTTGAGCTCCTAGCCTAGAGCATGAATCAGAGCACGATTCGCGTCTAACACAAACTCACTGTTTTCACCGTCCTGTAACTCGGCACCTGAGAGGTGTAGACCGTGTTTGAAAAAGCAATAAGCTTGAGCTCCCAGCCTACAGCATGAATCAGAGCACGATTCGCGTCTAACACAAACTCACTGTTTTCACCGTCCTGTAACTCGGCACCTGAGAGATGTAGACCGTGTTTGAAAAAGCAATAAGCTTGCGCTCCCAGCCTAGAGCATGAATCAGAGCACGATTCTCGTCTAACACAAACTCACTGTTTTCACCGTCCTGTAACTCGGCACCTGAGAGTTGTAGACCGTGTTTGAAAAAGCAATAAGCTTGCGCTCCCAGCCTAGAGCATGAATCAGAGCACGATTCGCGTCTAACACAAACTCAGTTTTCACCGTCCTGTAACTCAGCACCTGAGAGGTGTAGACCGTGTTTGAAAAAGCAATAAGCTTGCGCTCCCAGCCTAGAGCATGAATCCCAGCACGATTCGCGTCTAACACAAACTCACTGTTTTCACCGTCCTGTAACTCGGCACCTGAGAGGTGTAGACCGTGTTTGAAAAAGCAATAAGCTTTAGCTCCCAGCCTAGAGCATGAATCAGAGCACGATTCGCGTCTAACACAAACTCACTGTTTTCACCGTCCTGTAACTCGGAACCTGAGAGGTGTAGACCGTGTTTGAAAAAGCAATAAGCTTTAGCTCCCAGCCTAGAGCATGAATCAGAGCACGATTCGCTTCTAACACAAACTCACTGTTTTCACCGTCCTGTACCTCGGCACCTGAAAGGTGTAGACCGTGTTTGAAAAAGCATTACGCTTGCGCTCCCAGCCTAGAGCATGAATCCAAGCACGATTCGCGTCTAACACAAACTCACTGTTTTCACCGTCCTGTAACTCGGCACCTGAGAGATGTTGACCGTGTTTGAAAAAGCAATAAGCTTGCGCTCCCAGCCTAGAGCATGAATCAGAGCACGATTCGCGTCTAACACAAACTCACTGTTTTCACCGTCCTGTAACTCGGCACCTGAGAGGTGTAGACCGTGTTTGAAAAAGCAATAAGCTTTAGCTCACAGCCTAGAGCATGAATCAGAGCACGATTCGCGTCTAACACAAACTCACTGTTTTCACCGTCCTGTAACTCGGCACCTGAGAGGTGTAGACCGTGTTTGAAAAAGCAATAAGCTTTAGCTCCCAGCCTAAAGCATGAATCAGAGCACGATTCGCGTCTAACACAATCTCACTGTTTACACCGTCCTGTAACTCGGCACCTGAGAGGTGTAGACCGTGTTTGAAAAAGCAATAAGCTTTAGCTCCCAGCCTAGAGCATGAATCAGAGCACGATTCGCGTCTAACACAAACTCACTGTTTTCACCGTCCTGTAACTCGGCACCTGAGAGGAGTAGACCGTGTTTGAAAGAGCAATAAGCTTTAGCTCTCAGCCTAGAGCATGAATCAGAGCACGATTCGCGTCTAACACAAACTCACTGTTATCACCGTCCTGTAACTCGGCACCTGAGAGGTGTAGACCGTGTTTGAAAAAGCAATAAGCTTTAGCACCTAGCCTAGAGCATGAATCAGAGCACGATTCGCTTCTAACACAAACTCACTGTTTTCACCGTCCTGTACCTCGGCACCTGAGAGGTGTAGACCGTGTTTGAAAAAGCATTACGCTTGCGCTCCCAGCCTAGAGCATGAATCCCAGCACGATTCGCGTCTAACACAAACTCACTGTTTTCACCGTCCTGCAACTCGGCACCTGAGAGATGTAGACCGTGTTTGAAAAAGCAATAAGCTTGCGCTCCCAGCCTAGAGCATGAATCAGAGCACGATTCGCGTCTAACACAAACTCACTGTTTTCACCGTCCTGTAACTCGGCACCTGAGAGGTGTAGACCGTGTTTGAAAAAGCAATAAGCTTGCGCTCCCAGCGTAGAGCATGAATCAGAGCACGATTCGCGTCTAACACAAACTCACTGTTTTCACCGTCCTGTAACTCGGCACCTGAGAGGTGTAGACCGTGTTTGAAAAAGCAATAAGCTTTAGCTCCCAGCCTAGAGCATGAATCAGAGCACGATTCGCGTCTAACACAAACTCACTGTTTTCACCGTCCTGTAACTCGGCACCTGAGAGGAGTAGACCGTGTTTGAAAAAGCAATAAGCTTTAGCTCCCAGCCTAGAGCATGAATCAGAGCACGATTCGCGTCTAACACAAACTCACTGTTTTCACCGTCCTGTACCTCGGCACCTGAGAGGTGTAGACCGTGTTTGAAAAAGCATTACGCTTGCGCTCCCAGCCTAGAGCATGAATCCCAGCACGATTCGCGTCTAACACAAACTCACTGTTTTCACCGTCCTGTAACTCGGCACCTGAGAGGAGTAGACCGTGTTTGAAAAAGCAATAAGCTTGAGCTCCCCGCCTAGAGCATAATTCAGAGCACGATTCGCGTCTAACACAAACTCACTGTTTTCACCGTCCTGTACCTCGGCACCTGAGAGGTGTAGACCGTGTTTGAAAAAGCAATAAGCTTGAGCTCCCAGCCTAGAGCATGAATCAGAGCACGATTCGCGTCTAACACAAACTCACTGTTTTCACCGTCCTGTAACTCGGCACCTGAGAGGTGTACACCGTGTTTGAAAAAGCAATAAGCTTGAGCTCCCAGCCTAGAGCATGAATCAGAGCACGATTCGCGTCTAACACAAACTCACTGTTTTCACCGTCCTGTAACTCGGCACCTGAGAGGTGTAGACCGTGTTTGAAAAAGCAATAAGCTTGAGCTCCCAGCCTAGAGCATGAATCAGAGCACGATTCGCGTCTAACACAAACTCACTGTTTTCACCGTCCTGTAACTCGGCACCTGAGAGGTGTAGACCGTGTTTGAAAAAGCAATAAGCTTGAGCTCCCCGCCTAGAGCATGAATCAGAGCACGATTCGCGTCTAACACAAACTCACTGTTTTCACCGTCCTGTAACTCGGCACCTGAGAGGTGTAGACCGTGTTTGAAAAAGCAATAAGCTTGAGCTCCCAGCCTACAGCATGAATCAGAGCACGATTCGCGTCTAACACAAACTCACTGTTTTCACCGTCCTGTAACTCGGCACCTGAGAGGTGTAGACCGTGTTTGAAAAAGCAATAAGCTTGAGCTCCCAGCCTAGAGCATGAATCAGAGCACGATTCGCGTCTAACACAAACTCACTGTTTTCACCGTCCTGTAACTCGGCACCTGAGAGGTGTAGACCGTGTTTGAAAAAGCAATAAGCTTCCGCTCCCAGCCTAGAGCATGAATCAGAGCACGATTCGCGTCTAACACAAACTCGCTGTTTTCACCGTCCTGTAACTCGGCACCTGAGAGGTGTAGACCGTGTTTGAAAAAGCAATAAGCTTGCGCTCACCGCCTAGAGCATGAATCAGAGCACGATTCGCGTCTAACACAAACTCACTGTTTTCACCGTCCTGTAACTCGGCACCTGAGAGGTGTAGACCGTTTTTGAAAAAGCAATAAGCTTCCTCTCCCAGCCTAGAGCATGAATCAGAGCACGATTCGCGTCTAACACAAACTCGCTGTTTTCACCGTCCTGTAACTCGGCACCTGAGAGGTGTAGACCGTGTTTGAAAAAGCAATAAGCTTGAGCTCCCCGCCTAGAGCATGAATCAGAGCACGATTCGCGTCTAACACAAACTCACTGTTTTCACCGTCCTGTAACTCGGCACCTGAGAGGTGTAGACCGTGTTTGAAAAAGCAATAAGCTTGCGCTCCCCGCCTAGAGCATGAATCAGAGCACGATTCGCGTCTAACACAAACTCACTGTTTTCACCGTCCTGTAATTCGGCACCTGAGAGGTGTAGACCGTGTTTGAAAAAGCAATAAGCTTGAGCTCCCCGCCTAGAGCATAATTCAGAGCACGATTCGCGTCTAACACAAACTCACTGTTTTCACCGTCCTGTAACTCGGCACCTGAGAGGTGTAGACCGTGTATGAAAAAGTAATAAGCTTGAGCTTCCAGCCTAGAGCATGAATCAGAGCACGATTCGCGTCTAACACAAACTCACTGTTTTCACCGTCCTGTAACTCGGCACCTGAGAGGTGTAGACCGTGTTTGAAAAAGCAATAAGCTTGAGCTCCCAGCCTAGAGCATGAATCAGAGCACGATTCGCGTCTAACACAAACTCACTGTTTTCACCGTCCTGTAACTCGGCACCTGAGAGGTGTAGACCGTGTTTGAAAAAGCAATAAGCTTGAGCTCCCAGCCTAGAGCATGAATCAGAGCACGATTCGCGTCTAACACAAACTCACTGTTTTCACCGTCCTGTAACTCGGCACCTGAGAGGTGTAGACCGTGTTTGAAAAAGCAATAAGCTTGAGCTCCCCGCCTAGAGCATGAATCAGAGCACGATTCGCGTCTAACACAAACTCACTGTTTTCACCGTCCTGTAACTCGGCACCTGAGAGGTGTAGACCGTGTTTGAAAAAGCAATAAGCTTGAGCTCCCAGCCTACAGCATGAATCAGAGCACGATTCGCGTCTAACACAAACTCACTGTTTTCACCGTCCTGTAACTCGGCACCTGAGAGGTGTAGACCGTGTTTGAAAAAGCAATAAGCTTGAGCTCCCAGCCTAGAGCATGAATTAGAGCACGATTCGCGTCTAACACAAACTCACTGTTTTCACCGTCCTGTAACTCGGCACCTGAGAGGTGTAGACCGTGTTTGAAAAAGCAATAAGCTTGAGCTCCCAGCCTACATCATGAATCAGAGCACGATTCGCGTCTAACACAAACTCACTGTTTTCACCGTCCTGTAACTCGGCACCTGAGAGGTGTAGACCGTGTTTGAAAAAGCAATAAGCTTGAGCTCCCCGCCTAGAGCATGAATAAGAGCACGATTCGCGTCTAACACAAACTCACTGTTTTCACCGTCCTGTAACTCGGCACCTGAGAGGTGTAGACCGTGTTTGAAAAAGCAATAAGCTTCCGCTCCCAGCCTAGAGCATGAATCAGAGCACGATTCGCGTCTAACACAAACTCGCTGTTTTCACCGTCCTGTAACTCGGCACCTGAGAGGTGTAGACCGTGTTTGAAAAAGCAATAAGCTTGCGCTCCCCGCCTAGAGCATGAATCAGAGCACGATTCGCGTCAAACACAAACTCACTGTTTTCACCGTCCTGTAATTCGGCACCTGAGAGGTGTAGACCGTGTTTGAAAAAGCAATAAGCTTGAGCTCCCCGCCTAGAGCATAATTCAGAGCACGATTCGCGTCTAACACAAACTCACTGTTTTCACCGTCCTGTAACTCGGCACCTGAGAGGTGTAGACCGTGTATGAAAAAGTAATAAGCTTGAGCTTCCAGCCTAGAGCATGAATCAGAGCACGATTCGCGTCTAACACAAACTCACTGTTTTCACCGTCCTGTAAATCGGCACCTGAGAGGTGTAGACCGTGTTTGAAAAAGCAATAAGCTTGAGCTCCCCGCCTAGAGCATAATTCAGAGCACGATTCGCGTCTAACACAAACTCACTGTTTTCACCGTCCTGTACCTCGGCACCTGAGAGGTGTAGACCGTGTTTGAAAAAGCATTACGCTTGCGCTCCCAGCCTAGAGCATAAATCCCAGCACGATTCGCGTCTAACACAAACTCACTGTTTTCACCGTCCTGTAACTCGGCACCTGAGAGGTGTAGACCGTGTTTGAAAAAGCAATAAGCTTGAGCTCCCAGCCTAGAGCATGAATCAGAGCACGATTCGCGTCTAACACAAACTCACTGTTTTCACCGTCCTGTAACTCGGCACCTGAGAGGTGTAGACCGTGTTTGAAAAAGCAATAAGCTTGAGCTCCTAGCCTAGAGCATGAATCAGAGCACGATTCGCGTCTAACACAAACTCACTGTTTTCACCGTCCTGTAACTCGGCACCTGAGAGGTGTAGACCGTGTTTGAAAAAGCAATAAGCTTGAGCTCCCAGCCTACAGCATGAATCAGAGCACGATTCGCGTCTAACACAAACTCAGTTTTCACCGTCCTGTAACTCAGCACCTGAGAGGTGTAGACCGTGTTTGAAAAAGCATTACGCTTGCGCTCCCAGCCTAGAGCATGAATCCAAGCACGATTCGCGTCTAACACAAACTCACTGTTTTCACCGTCCTGTAACTCGGCACCTGAGAGATGTTGACCGTGTTTGAAAAAGCAATAAGCTTGCGCTCCCAGCCTAGAGCATGAATCAGAGCACGATTCGCGTCTAACACAAACTCACTGTTTTCACCGTCCTGTAACTCGGCACCTGAGAGGTGTAGACCGTGTTTGAAAAAGCAATAAGCTTGAGCTCCCCGCCTAGAGCATGAATCAGAGCACGATTCGCGTCTAACACAAACTCACTGTTTTCACCGTCCTGTAACTCGGCACCTGAGAGGTGTAGACCGTGTTTGAAAAAGCAATAAGCTTGCGCTCCCCGCCTAGAGCATGAATCAGAGCACGATTCGCGTCTAACACAAACTCACTGTTTTCACCGTCCTGTAATTCGGCACCTGAGAGGTGTAGACCGTGTTTGAAAAAGCAATAAGCTTGAGCTCCCCGCCTAGAGCATAATTCAGAGCACGATTCGCGTCTAACACAAACTCACTGTTTTCACCGTCCTGTAACTCGGCACCTGAGAGGTGTAGACCGTGTATGAAAAAGTAATAAGCTTGAGCTTCCAGCCTAGAGCATGAATCAGAGCACGATTCGCGTCTAACACAAACTCACTGTTTTCACCGTCCTGTAACTCGGCACCTGAGAGGTGTAGACCGTGTTTGAAAAAGCAATAAGCTTGAGCTCCCAGCCTAGAGCATGAATCAGAGCACGATTCGCGTCTAACACAAACTCACTGTTTTCACCGTCCTGTAACTCGGCACCTGAGAGGTGTAGACCGTGTTTGAAAAAGCAATAAGCTTGAGCTCCCAGCCTAGAGCATGAATCAGAGCACGATTCGCGTCTAACACAAACTCACTGTTTTCACCGTCCTGTAACTCGGCACCTGAGAGGTGTAGACCGTGTTTGAAAAAGCAATAAGCTTGAGCTCCCCGCCTAGAGCATGAATCAGAGCACGATTCGCGTCTAACACAAACTCACTGTTTTCACCGTCCTGTAACTCGGCACCTGAGAGGTGTAGACCGTGTTTGAAAAAGCAATAAGCTTGAGCTCCCAGCCTACAGCATGAATCAGAGCACGATTCGCGTCTAACACAAACTCACTGTTTTCACCGTCCTGTAACTCGGCACCTGAGAGGTGTAGACCGTGTTTGAAAAAGCAATAAGCTTGAGCTCCCAGCCTAGAGCATGAATTAGAGCACGATTCGCGTCTAACACAAACTCACTGTTTTCACCGTCCTGTAACTCGGCACCTGAGAGGTGTAGACCGTGTTTGAAAAAGCAATAAGCTTGAGCTCCCAGCCTACATCATGAATCAGAGCACGATTCGCGTCTAACACAAACTCACTGTTTTCACCGTCCTGTAACTCGGCACCTGAGAGGTGTAGACCGTGTTTGAAAAAGCAATAAGCTTGAGCTCCCCGCCTAGAGCATGAATAAGAGCACGATTCGCGTCTAACACAAACTCACTGTTTTCACCGTCCTGTAACTCGGCACCTGAGAGGTGTAGACCGTGTTTGAAAAAGCAATAAGCTTCCGCTCCCAGCCTAGAGCATGAATCAGAGCACGATTCGCGTCTAACACAAACTCGCTGTTTTCACCGTCCTGTAACTCGGCACCTGAGAGGTGTAGACCGTGTTTGAAAAAGCAATAAGCTTGCGCTCCCCGCCTAGAGCATGAATCAGAGCACGATTCGCGTCAAACACAAACTCACTGTTTTCACCGTCCTGTAATTCGGCACCTGAGAGGTGTAGACCGTGTTTGAAAAAGCAATAAGCTTGAGCTCCCCGCCTAGAGCATAATTCAGAGCACGATTCGCGTCTAACACAAACTCACTGTTTTCACCGGCCTGTAACTCGGCACCTGAGAGGTGTAGACCGTGTATGAAAAAGTAATAAGCTTGAGCTTCCAGCCTAGAGCATGAATCAGAGCACGATTCGCGTCTAACACAAACTCACTGTTTTCACCGTCCTGTAAATCGGCACCTGAGAGGTGTAGACCGTGTTTGAAAAAGCAATAAGCTTGAGCTCCCCGCCTAGAGCATAATTCAGAGCACGATTCGCGTCTAACACAAACTCACTGTTTTCACCGTCCTGTACCTCGGCACCTGAGAGGTGTAGACCGTGTTTGAAAAAGCATTACGCTTGCGCTCCCAGCCTAGAGCATAAATCCCAGCACGATTCGCGTCTAACACAAACTCACTGTTTTCACCGTCCTGTAACTCGGCACCTGAGAGGTGTAGACCGTGTTTGAAAAAGCAATAAGCTTGAGCTCCCAGCCTAGAGCATGAATCAGAGCACGATTCGCGTCTAACACAAACTCACTGTTTTCACCGTCCTGTAACTCGGCACCTGAGAGGTGTAGACCGTGTTTGAAAAAGCAATAAGCTTGAGCTCCTAGCCTAGAGCATGAATCAGAGCACGATTCGCGTCTAACACAAACTCACTGTTTTCACCGTCCTGTAACTCGGCACCTGAGAGGTGTAGACCGTGTTTGAAAAAGCAATAAGCTTGAGCTCCCAGCCTACAGCATGAATCAGAGCACGATTCGCGTCTAACACAAACTCAGTTTTCACCGTCCTGTAACTCAGCACCTGAGAGGTGTAGACCGTGTTTGAAAAAGCAATAAGCTTGCGCTCCCAGCCTAGAGCATGAATCCCAGCACGATTCGCGTCTAACACAAACTCACTGTTTTCACCGTCCTGTAACTCGGCACCTGAGAGGTGTAGACCGTGTTTGAAAAAGCAATAAGCTTTAGCTCCCAGCCTAGAGCATGAATCAGAGCACGATTCGCGTCTAACACAAACTCACTGTTTTCACCGTCCTGTAACTCGGAACCTGAGAGGTGTAGACCGTGTTTGAAAAAGCAATAAGCTTTAGCTCCCAGCCTAGAGCATGAATCAGAGCACGATTCGCGTCTAACACAAACTCACTGTTTTCACCGTCCTGTAACTCGGCACCTGAGAGGTGTAGACCGTGTTTGAAAAAGCAATAAGCTTCCGCTCCCAGCCTAGAGCATGAATCAGAGCACGATTCGCGTCTAACACAAACTCGCTGTTTTCACCGTCCTGTAACTCGGCACCTGAGAGGTGTAGACCGTGTTTGAAAAAGCAATAAGCTTGCGCTCCCCGCCTAGAGCATGAATCAGAGCACGATTCGCGTCAAACACAAACTCACTGTTTTCACCGTCCTGTAATTCGGCACCTGAGAGGTGTAGACCGTGTTTGAAAAAGCAATAAGCTTGAGCTCCCCGCCTAGAGCATAATTCAGAGCACGATTCGCGTCTAACACAAACTCACTGTTTTCACCGTCCTGTAACTCGGCACCTGAGAGGTGTAGACCGTGTATGAAAAAGTAATAAGCTTGAGCTTCCAGCCTAGAGCATGAATCAGAGCACGATTCGCGTCTAACACAAACTCACTGTTTTCACCGTCCTGTAAATCGGCACCTGAGAGGTGTAGACCGTGTTTGAAAAAGCAATAAGCTTGAGCTCCCCGCCTAGAGCATAATTCAGAGCACGATTCGCGTCTAACACAAACTCACTGTTTTCACCGTCCTGTACCTCGGCACCTGAGAGGTGTAGACCGTGTTTGAAAAAGCATTACGCTTGCGCTCCCAGCCTAGAGCATAAATCCCAGCACGATTCGCGTCTAACACAAACTCACTGTTTTCACCGTCCTGTAACTCGGCACCTGAGAGGTGTAGACCGTGTTTGAAAAAGCAATAAGCTTGAGCTCCCAGCCTAGAGCATGAATCAGAGCACGATTCGCGTCTAACACAAACTCACTGTTTTCACCGTCCTGTAACTCGGCACCTGAGAGGTGTAGACCGTGTTTGAAAAAGCAATAAGCTTGAGCTCCTAGCCTAGAGCATGAATCAGAGCACGATTCGCGTCTAACACAAACTCACTGTTTTCACCGTCCTGTAACTCGGCACCTGAGAGGTGTAGACCGTGTTTGAAAAAGCAATAAGCTTGAGCTCCCAGCCTACAGCATGAATCAGAGCACGATTCGCGTCTAACACAAACTCAGTTTTCACCGTCCTGTAACTCAGCACCTGAGAGGTGTAGACCGTGTTTGAAAAAGCATTACGCTTGCGCTCCCAGCCTAGAGCATGAATCCAAGCACGATTCGCGTCTAACACAAACTCACTGTTTTCACCGTCCTGTAACTCGGCACCTGAGAGATGTTGACCGTGTTTGAAAAAGCAATAAGCTTGCGCTCCCAGCCTAGAGCATGAATCAGAGCACGATTCGCGTCTAACACAAACTCACTGTTTTCACCGTCCTGTAACTCGGCACCTGAGAGGTGTAGACCGTGTTTGAAAAAGCAATAAGCTTGAGCTCCCCGCCTAGAGCATGAATCAGAGCACGATTCGCGTCTAACACAAACTCACTGTTTTCACCGTCCTGTAACTCGGCACCTGAGAGGTGTAGACCGTGTTTGAAAAAGCAATAAGCTTGCGCTCCCCGCCTAGAGCATGAATCAGAGCACGATTCGCGTCTAACACAAACTCACTGTTTTCACCGTCCTGTAATTCGGCACCTGAGAGGTGTAGACCGTGTTTGAAAAAGCAATAAGCTTGAGCTCCCCGCCTAGAGCATAATTCAGAGCACGATTCGCGTCTAACACAAACTCACTGTTTTCACCGTCCTGTAACTCGGCACCTGAGAGGTGTAGACCGTGTATGAAAAAGTAATAAGCTTGAGCTTCCAGCCTAGAGCATGAATCAGAGCACGATTCGCGTCTAACACAAACTCACTGTTTTCACCGTCCTGTAACTCGGCACCTGAGAGGTGTAGACCGTGTTTGAAAAAGCAATAAGCTTGAGCTCCCAGCCTAGAGCATGAATCAGAGCACGATTCGCGTCTAACACAAACTCACTGTTTTCACCGTCCTGTAACTCGGCACCTGAGAGGTGTAGACCGTGTTTGAAAAAGCAATAAGCTTGAGCTCCCAGCCTAGAGCATGAATCAGAGCACGATTCGCGTCTAACACAAACTCACTGTTTTCACCGTCCTGTAACTCGGCACCTGAGAGGTGTAGACCGTGTTTGAAAAAGCAATAAGCTTGAGCTCCCCGCCTAGAGCATGAATCAGAGCACGATTCGCGTCTAACACAAACTCACTGTTTTCACCGTCCTGTAACTCGGCACCTGAGAGGTGTAGACCGTGTTTGAAAAAGCAATAAGCTTGAGCTCCCAGCCTACAGCATGAATCAGAGCACGATTCGCGTCTAACACAAACTCACTGTTTTCACCGTCCTGTAACTCGGCACCTGAGAGGTGTAGACCGTGTTTGAAAAAGCAATAAGCTTGAGCTCCCAGCCTAGAGCATGAATTAGAGCACGATTCGCGTCTAACACAAACTCACTGTTTTCACCGTCCTGTAACTCGGCACCTGAGAGGTGTAGACCGTGTTTGAAAAAGCAATAAGCTTGAGCTCCCAGCCTACATCATGAATCAGAGCACGATTCGCGTCTAACACAAACTCACTGTTTTCACCGTCCTGTAACTCGGCACCTGAGAGGTGTAGACCGTGTTTGAAAAAGCAATAAGCTTGAGCTCCCCGCCTAGAGCATGAATAAGAGCACGATTCGCGTCTAACACAAACTCACTGTTTTCACCGTCCTGTAACTCGGCACCTGAGAGGTGTAGACCGTGTTTGAAAAAGCAATAAGCTTCCGCTCCCAGCCTAGAGCATGAATCAGAGCACGATTCGCGTCTAACACAAACTCGCTGTTTTCACCGTCCTGTAACTCGGCACCTGAGAGGTGTAGACCGTGTTTGAAAAAGCAATAAGCTTGCGCTCCCCGCCTAGAGCATGAATCAGAGCACGATTCGCGTCTAACACAAACTCACTGTTTTCACCGTCCTGTAACTCGGCACCTGAGAGGTGTAGACCGTGTTTGAAAAAGCAATAAGCTTGAGCTCCCAGCCTAGAGCATGAATCAGAGCACGATTCGCGTCTAACACAAACTCACTGTTTTCACCGTCCTGTAACTCGGCACCTGAGAGGTGTAGACCGTGTTTGAAAAAGCAATAAGCTTGAGCTCCTAGCCTAGAGCATGAATCAGAGCACGATTCGCGTCTAACACAAACTCACTGTTTTCACCGTCCTGTAACTCGGCACCTGAGAGGTGTAGACCGTGTTTGAAAAAGCAATAAGCTTGAGCTCCCAGCCTACAGCATGAATCAGAGCACGATTCGCGTCTAACACAAACTCAGTTTTCACCGTCCTGTAACTCAGCACCTGAGAGGTGTAGACCGTGTTTGAAAAAGCATTACGCTTGCGCTCCCAGCCTAGAGCATGAATCCAAGCACGATTCGCGTCTAACACAAACTCACTGTTTTCACCGTCCTGTAACTCGGCACCTGAGAGATGTTGACCGTGTTTGAAAAAGCAATAAGCTTGCGCTCCCAGCCTAGAGCATGAATCAGAGCACGATTCGCGTCTAACACAAACTCACTGTTTTCACCGTCCTGTAACTCGGCACCTGAGAGGTGTAGACCGTGTTTGAAAAAGCAATAAGCTTGAGCTCCCCGCCTAGAGCATGAATCAGAGCACGATTCGCGTCTAACACAAACTCACTGTTTTCACCGTCCTGTAACTCGGCACCTGAGAGGTGTAGACCGTGTTTGAAAAAGCAATAAGCTTGCGCTCCCCGCCTAGAGCATGAATCAGAGCACGATTCGCGTCTAACACAAACTCACTGTTTTCACCGTCCTGTAATTCGGCACCTGAGAGGTGTAGACCGTGTTTGAAAAAGCAATAAGCTTGAGCTCCCCGCCTAGAGCATAATTCAGAGCACGATTCGCGTCTAACACAAACTCACTGTTTTCACCGTCCTGTAACTCGGCACCTGAGAGGTGTAGACCGTGTATGAAAAAGTAATAAGCTTGAGCTTCCAGCCTAGAGCATGAATCAGAGCACGATTCGCGTCTAACACAAACTCACTGTTTTCACCGTCCTGTAACTCGGCACCTGAGAGGTGTAGACCGTGTTTGAAAAAGCAATAAGCTTGAGCTCCCAGCCTAGAGCATGAATCAGAGCACGATTCGCGTCTAACACAAACTCACTGTTTTCACCGTCCTGTAACTCGGCACCTGAGAGGTGTAGACCGTGTTTGAAAAAGCAATAAGCTTGAGCTCCCAGCCTAGAGCATGAATCAGAGCACGATTCGCGTCTAACACAAACTCACTGTTTTCACCGTCCTGTAACTCGGCACCTGAGAGGTGTAGACCGTGTTTGAAAAAGCAATAAGCTTGAGCTCCCCGCCTAGAGCATGAATCAGAGCACGATTCGCGTCTAACACAAACTCACTGTTTTCACCGTCCTGTAACTCGGCACCTGAGAGGTGTAGACCGTGTTTGAAAAAGCAATAAGCTTGAGCTCCCAGCCTACAGCATGAATCAGAGCACGATTCGCGTCTAACACAAACTCACTGTTTTCACCGTCCTGTAACTCGGCACCTGAGAGGTGTAGACCGTGTTTGAAAAAGCAATAAGCTTGAGCTCCCAGCCTAGAGCATGAATTAGAGCACGATTCGCGTCTAACACAAACTCACTGTTTTCACCGTCCTGTAACTCGGCACCTGAGAGGTGTAGACCGTGTTTGAAAAAGCAATAAGCTTGAGCTCCCAGCCTACATCATGAATCAGAGCACGATTCGCGTCTAACACAAACTCACTGTTTTCACCGTCCTGTAACTCGGCACCTGAGAGGTGTAGACCGTGTTTGAAAAAGCAATAAGCTTGAGCTCCCCGCCTAGAGCATGAATAAGAGCACGATTCGCGTCTAACACAAACTCACTGTTTTCACCGTCCTGTAACTCGGCACCTGAGAGGTGTAGACCGTGTTTGAAAAAGCAATAAGCTTCCGCTCCCAGCCTAGAGCATGAATCAGAGCACGATTCGCGTCTAACACAAACTCGCTGTTTTCACCGTCCTGTAACTCGGCACCTGAGAGGTGTAGACCGTGTTTGAAAAAGCAATAAGCTTGCGCTCCCCGCCTAGAGCATGAATCAGAGCACGATTCGCGTCAAACACAAACTCACTGTTTTCACCGTCCTGTAATTCGGCACCTGAGAGGTGTAGACCGTGTTTGAAAAAGCAATAAGCTTGAGCTCCCCGCCTAGAGCATAATTCAGAGCACGATTCGCGTCTAACACAAACTCACTGTTTTCACCGTCCTGTAACTCGGCACCTGAGAGGTGTAGACCGTGTATGAAAAAGTAATAAGCTTGAGCTTCCAGCCTAGAGCATGAATCAGAGCACGATTCGCGTCTAACACAAACTCACTGTTTTCACCGTCCTGTAAATCGGCACCTGAGAGGTGTAGACCGTGTTTGAAAAAGCAATAAGCTTGAGCTCCCCGCCTAGAGCATAATTCAGAGCACGATTCGCGTCTAACACAAACTCACTGTTTTCACCGTCCTGTACCTCGGCACCTGAGAGGTGTAGACCGTGTTTGAAAAAGCATTACGCTTGCGCTCCCAGCCTAGAGCATAAATCCCAGCACGATTCGCGTCTAACACAAACTCACTGTTTTCACCGTCCTGTAACTCGGCACCTGAGAGGTGTAGACCGTGTTTGAAAAAGCAATAAGCTTGAGCTCCCAGCCTAGAGCATGAATCAGAGCACGATTCGCGTCTAACACAAACTCACTGTTTTCACCGTCCTGTAACTCGGCACCTGAGAGGTGTAGACCGTGTTTGAAAAAGCAATAAGCTTGAGCTCCTAGCCTAGAGCATGAATCAGAGCACGATTCGCGTCTAACACAAACTCACTGTTTTCACCGTCCTGTAACTCGGCACCTGAGAGGTGTAGGCCGTGTTTGAAAAAGCAATAAGCTTGAGCTCCCAGCCTACAGCATGAATCAGAGCACGATTCGCGTCTAACACAAACTCAGTTTTCACCGTCCTGTAACTCAGCACCTGAGAGGTGTAGACCGTGTTTGAAAAAGCAATAAGCTTGCGCTCCCAGCCTAGAGCATGAATCCCAGCACGATTCGCGTCTAACACAAACTCACTGTTTTCACCGTCCTGTAACTCGGCACCTGAGAGGTGTAGACCGTGTTTGAAAAAGCAATAAGCTTTAGCTCCCAGCCTAGAGCATGAATCAGAGCACGATTCGCGTCTAACACAAACTCACTGTTTTCACCGTCCTGTAACTCGGAACCTGAGAGGTGTAGACCGTGTTTGAAAAAGCAATAAGCTTTAGCTCCCAGCCTAGAGCATGAATCAGAGCACGATTCGCTTCTAACACAAACTCACTGTTTTCACCGTCCTGTACCTCGGCACCTGAAAGGTGTAGACCGTGTTTGAAAAAGCATTACGCTTGCGCTCCCAGCCTAGAGCATGAATCCAAGCACGATTCGCGTCTAACACAAACTCACTGTTTTCACCGTCCTGTAACTCGGCACCTGAGAGATGTTGACCGTGTTTGAAAAAGCAATAAGCTTGCGCTCCCAGCCTAGAGCATGAATCAGAGCACGATTCGCGTCTAACACAAACTCACTGTTTTCACCGTCCTGTAACTCGGCACCTGAGAGGTGTAGACCGTGTTTGAAAAAGCAATAAGCTTTAGCTCCCAGCCTAGAGCATGAATCAGAGCACGATTCGCGTCTAACACAAACTCACTGTTTTCACCGTCCTGTAACTCGGCACCTGAGAGGTGTAGACCGTGTTTGAAAAAGCAATAAGCTTTAGCTCCCAGCCTAAAGCATGAATCAGAGCACGATTCGCGTCTAACACAATCTCACTGTTTACACCGTCCTGTAACTCGGCACCTGAGAGGTGTAGACCGTGTTTGAAAAAGCAATAAGCTTTAGCTCCCAGCCTAGAGCATGAATCAGAGCACGATTCGCGTCTAACACAAACTCACTGTTTTCACCGTCCTGTAACTCGGCACCTGAGAGGTGTAGACCGTGTTTGAAAAAGCAATAAGCTTTAGCTCCCAGCCTAAAGCATGAATCAGAGCACGATTCGCGTCTAACACAATCTCACTGTTTACACCGTCCTGTAACTCGGCACCTGAGAGGTGTAGACCGTGTTTGAAAAAGCAATAAGCTTTAGCTCCCAGCCTAGAGCATGAATCAGAGCACGATTCGCGTCTAACACAAACTCACTGTTTTCACCGTCCTGTAACTCGGCACCTGAGAGGAGTAGACCGTGTTTGAAAGAGCAATAAGCTTTAGCTCTCAGCCTAGAGCATGAATCAGAGCACGATTCGCGTCTAACACAAACTCACTGTTATCACCGTCCTGTAACTCGGCACCTGAGAGGTGTAGACCGTGTTTGAAAAAGCAATAAGCTTTAGCTCCTAGCCTAGAGCATGAATCAGAGCACGATTCGCTTCTAACACAAACTCACTGTTTTCACCGTCCTGTACCTCGGCACCTGAGAGGTGTAGACCGTGTTTGAAAAAGCATTACGCTTGCGCTCCCAGCCTAGAGCATGAATCCCAGCACGATTCGCGTCTAACACAAACTCACTGTTTTCACCGTCCTGTAACTCGGCACCTGAGAGGTGTAGACCGTGTTTGAAAAAGCAATAAGCTTGCGCTCCCAGCGTAGAGCATGAATCAGAGCACGATTCGCGTCTAACACAAACTCACTGTTTTCACCGTCCTGTAACTCGGCACCTGAGAGGTGTAGACCGTGTTTGAAAAAGCAATAAGCTTTAGCTCCCAGCCTAGAGCATGAATCAGAGCACGATTCGCGTCTAACACAAACTCACTGTTTTCACCGTCCTGTAACTCGGCACCTGAGAGGAGTAGACCGTGTTTGAAAAAGCAATAAGCTTTAGCTCCCAGCCTAGAGCATGAATCAGAGCACGATTCGCGTCTAACACAAACTCACTGTTTTCACCGTCCTGTAACTCGGCACCTGAGAGATGTAGACCGTGTTTGAAAAAGCAATAAGCTTGCGCTCCCAGCCTAGAGCATGAATCAGAGCACGATTCGCGTCTAACACACACTCACTGTTTTCACCGTCCTGTAACTCGGCACCTGAGAGGTGTAGACCGTGTTTGAAAAAGCATTAAGCTTGCGCTCCCCGCCTAGAGCATGAATCAGAGCACGATTCGCGTCTAACACAAACTCACTGTTTTCACCGTCCTGTACCTCGGCACCTGAGAGGTGTAGACCGTGTTTGAAAAAGCAATAAGCTTTCGCTCCCAGCCTAGAGCATGAATCAGAGCACGATTCGCGTCTAACACACACTCACTGTTTTCACCGTCCTGTAACTCGGCACCTGAGAGGTGTAGACCGTGTTTGAAAAAGCATTAAGCTTGCGCTCCCCGCCTAGAGCATGAATCAGAGCACGATTCGCGTCTAACACAAACTCACTGTTTTCACCGTCCTGTACCTCGGCACCTGAGAGGTGTAGACCGTGTTTGAAAAAGCAATAAGCTTTCGCTCCCAGCCTAGAGCATGAATCAGAGCACGATTCGCGTCTAACACACACTCACTGTTTTCACCGTCCTGTAACTCGGCACCTGAGAGGTGTAGACCGTGTTTGAAAAAGCATTAAGCTTGCGCTCCCCGCCTAGAGCATGAATCAGAGCACGATTCGCGTCTAACACAAACTCACTGTTTTCACCGTCCTGTAACTCGGCACCTGAGAGGTGTAGACCGTGTTTGAAAAAGCAATAAGCTTGAGCTCCCCGCCTAGAGCATAATTCAGAGCACGATTCGCGTCTAACACAAACTCACTGTTTTCACCGTCCTGTACCTCGGCACCTGAGAGGTGTAGACCGTGTTTGAAAAGCATTACGCTTGCGCTCCCAGCCTAAAGCATAAATCCCAGCACGATTCGCGTCTAACACAAACTCACTGTTTTCACCGTCCTGTAACTCGGCACCTGAGAGGTGTAGACCGTGTTTGAAAAAGCAATAAGCTTGAGCTCCCAGCCTAGAGCATGAATCAGAGCACGATTCGCGTCTAACACAAACTCACTGTTTTCACCGTCCTGTAACTCGGCACCTGAGAGGTGTAGACCGTGTTTGAAAAAGCAATAAGCTTGAGCTCCCAGCCTAGAGCATGAATCAGAGCACGATTCGCGTCTAACACAAACTCACTGTTTTCACCGTCCTGTAACTCGGCACCTGAGAGGTGTAGACCGTGTTTGAAAAAGCAATAAGCTTGAGCTCCCCGCCTAGAGCATGAATCAGAGCACGATTCGCGTCTAACACAAACTCACTGTTTTCACCGTCCTGTAACTCGGCACCTGAGAGGTGTAGACCGTGTTTGAAAAAGCAATAAGCTTGAGCTCCCAGCCTACAGCATGAATCAGAGCACGATTCGCGTCTAACACAAACTCATAGTTTTCACCGTCCTGTAACTCGGCACCTGAGAGGTGTAGACCGTGTTTGAAAAAGCAATAAGCTTGAGCTCCCAGCCTAGAGCATGAATCAGAGCACGATTCGCGTCTAACACAAACTCACTGTTTTCACCGTCCTGTAACTCGGCACCTGAGAGGTGTAGACCGTGTTTGAAAAAGCAATAAGCTTCCGCTCCCAGCCTAGAGCATGAATCAGAGCACGATTCGCGTCTAACACAAACTCGCTGTTTTCACCGTCCTGTAACTCGGCACCTGAGAGGTGTAGACCGTGTTTGAAAAAGCAATAAGCTTGCGCTCACCGCCTAGAGCATGAATCAGAGCACGATTCGCGTCTAACACAAACTCACTGTTTTCACCGTCCTGTAACTCGGCACCTGAGAGGTGTAGACCGTGTTTGAAAAAGCAATAAGCTTCCTCTCCCAGCCTAGAGCATGAATCAGAGCACGATTCGCGTCTAACACAAACTCGCTGTTTTCACCGTCCTGTAACTCGGCACCTGAGAGGTGTAGACCGTGTTTGAAAAAGCAATAAGCTTGAGCTCCCCGCCTAGAGCATGAATCAGAGCACGATTCGCGTCTAACACAAACTCACTGTTTTCACCGTCCTGTAACTCGGCACCTGAGAGGTGTAGACCGTGTTTGAAAAAGCAATAAGCTTGCGCTCCCCGCCTAGAGCATGAATCAGAGCACGATTCGCGTCTAACACAAACTCACTGTTTTCACCGTCCTGTAATTCGGCACCTGAGAGGTGTAGACCGTGTTTGAAAAAGCAATAAGCTTGAGCTCCCAGCCTACAGCATGAATCAGAGCACGATTCGCGTCTAACACAAACTCACTGTTTTCACCGTCCTGTAACTCGGCACCTGAGAGGTGTAGACCGTGTTTGAAAAAGCAATAAGCTTGAGCTCCCAGCCTAGAGCATGAATTAGAGCACGATTCGCGTCTAACACAAACTCACTGTTTTCACCGTCCTGTAACTCGGCACCTGAGAGGTGTAGACCGTGTTTGAAAAAGCAATAAGCTTGAGCTCCCAGCCTACATCATGAATCAGAGCACGATTCGCGTCTAACACAAACTCACTGTTTTCACCGTCCTGTAACTCGGCACCTGAGAGGTGTAGACCGTGTTTGAAAAAGCAATAAGCTTGAGCTCCCCGCCTAGAGCATGAATAAGAGCACGATTCGCGTCTAACACAAACTCACTGTTTTCACCGTCCTGTAACTCGGCACCTGAGAGGTGTAGACCGTGTTTGAAAAAGCAATAAGCTTCCGCTCCCAGCCTAGAGCATGAATCAGAGCACGATTCGCGTCTAACACAAACTCGCTGTTTTCACCGTCCTGTAACTCGGCACCTGAGAGGTGTAGACCGTGTTTGAAAAAGCAATAAGCTTGCGCTCCCCGCCTAGAGCATGAATCAGAGCACGATTCGCGTCAAACACAAACTCACTGTTTTCACCGTCCTGTAATTCGGCACCTGAGAGGTGTAGACCGTGTTTGAAAAAGCAATAAGCTTGAGCTCCCCGCCTAGAGCATAATTCAGAGCACGATTCGCGTCTAACACAAACTCACTGTTTTCACCGTCCTGTAACTCGGCACCTGAGAGGTGTAGACCGTGTATGAAAAAGTAATAAGCTTGAGCTTCCAGCCTAGAGCATGAATCAGAGCACGATTCGCGTCTAACACAAACTCACTGTTTTCACCGTCCTGTAACTCGGCACCTGAGAGGTGTAGACCGTGTTTGAAAAAGCAATAAGCTTGAGCTCCCCGCCTAGAGCATGAATAAGAGCACGATTCGCGTCTAACACAAACTCACTGTTTTCACCGTCCTGTAACTCGGCACCTGAGAGGTGTAGACCGTGTTTGAAAAAGCAATAAGCTTCCGCTCCCAGCCTAGAGCATGAATCAGAGCACGATTCGCGTCTAACACAAACTCGCTGTTTTCACCGTCCTGTAACTCGGCACCTGAGAGGTGTAGACCGTGTTTGAAAAAGCAATAAGCTTGCGCTCCCCGCCTAGAGCATGAATCAGAGCACGATTCGCGTCAAACACAAACTCACTGTTTTCACCGTCCTGTAATTCGGCACCTGAGAGGTGTAGACCGTGTTTGAAAAAGCAATAAGCTTGAGCTCCCCGCCTAGAGCATAATTCAGAGCACGATTCGCGTCTAACACAAACTCACTGTTTTCACCGTCCTGTAACTCGGCACCTGAGAGGTGTAGACCGTGTATGAAAAAGTAATAAGCTTGAGCTTCCAGCCTAGAGCATGAATCAGAGCACGATTCGCGTCTAACACAAACTCACTGTTTTCACCGTCCTGTAAATCGGCACCTGAGAGGTGTAGACCGTGTTTGAAAAAGCAATAAGCTTGAGCTCCCCGCCTAGAGCGTAATTCAGAGCACGATTCGCGTCTAACACAAACTCACTGTTTTCACCGTCCTGTAACTCGGCACCTGAGAGGTGTAGACCGTGTTTGAAAAAGCAATAAGCTTGAGCTCCCAGCCTAGAGCATGAATCAGAGCACGATTCGCGTCTAACACAAACTCACTGTTTTCACCGTCCTGTAACTCGGCACCTGAGAGGTGTAGACCGTGTTTGAAAAAGCAATAAGCTTGAGCTCCTAGCCTAGAGCATGAATCAGAGCACGATTCGCGTCTAACACAAACTCACTGTTTTCACCGTCCTGTAACTCGGCACCTGAGAGGTGTAGACCGTGTTTGAAAAAGCAATAAGCTTGAGCTCCCAGCCTACAGCATGAATCAGAGCACGATTCGCGTCTAACACAAACTCACTGTTTTCACCGTCCTGTAACTCGGCACCTGAGAGATGTAGACCGTGTTTGAAAAAGCAATAAGCTTGCGCTCCCAGCCTAGAGCATGAATCAGAGCACGATTCTCGTCTAACACAAACTCACTGTTTTCACCGTCCTGTAACTCGGCACCTGAGAGTTGTAGACCGTGTTTGAAAAAGCAATAAGCTTGCGCTCCCAGCCTAGAGCATGAATCAGAGCACGATTCGCGTCTAACACAAACTCAGTTTTCACCGTCCTGTAACTCAGCACCTGAGAGGTGTAGACCGTGTTTGAAAAAGCAATAAGCTTGCGCTCCCAGCCTAGAGCATGAATCCCAGCACGATTCGCGTCTAACACAAACTCACTGTTTTCACCGTCCTGTAACTCGGCACCTGAGAGGTGTAGACCGTGTTTGAAAAAGCAATAAGCTTTAGCTCCCAGCCTAGAGCATGAATCAGAGCACGATTCGCGTCTAACACAAACTCACTGTTTTCACCGTCCTGTAACTCGGAACCTGAGAGGTGTAGACCGTGTTTGAAAAAGCAATAAGCTTTAGCTCCCAGCCTAGAGCATGAATCAGAGCACGATTCGCTTCTAACACAAACTCACTGTTTTCACCGTCCTGTACCTCGGCACCTGAAAGGTGTAGACCGTGTTTGAAAAAGCATTACGCTTGCGCTCCCAGCCTAGAGCATGAATCCAAGCACGATTCGCGTCTAACACAAACTCACTGTTTTCACCGTCCTGTAACTCGGCACCTGAGAGATGTTGACCGTGTTTGAAAAAGCAATAAGCTTGCGCTCCCAGCCTAGAGCATGAATCAGAGCACGATTCGCGTCTAACACAAACTCACTGTTTTCACCGTCCTGTAACTCGGCACCTGAGAGGTGTAGACCGTGTTTGAAAAAGCAATAAGCTTTAGCTCACAGCCTAGAGCATGAATCAGAGCACGATTCGCGTCTAACACAAACTCACTGTTTTCACCGTCCTGTAACTCGGCACCTGAGAGGTGTAGACCGTGTTTGAAAAAGCAATAAGCTTTAGCTCCCAGCCTAAAGCATGAATCAGAGCACGATTCGCGTCTAACACAATCTCACTGTTTACACCGTCCTGTAACTCGGCACCTGAGAGGTGTAGACCGTGTTTGAAAAAGCAATAAGCTTTAGCTCCCAGCCTAGAGCATGAATCAGAGCACGATTCGCGTCTAACACAAACTCACTGTTATCACCGTCCTGTAACTCGGCACCTGAGAGGTGTAGACCGTGTTTGAAAAAGCAATAAGCTTTAGCACCTAGCCTAGAGCATGAATCAGAGCACGATTCGCTTCTAACACAAACTCACTGTTTTCACCGTCCTGTACCTCGGCACCTGAGAGGTGTAGACCGTGTTTGAAAAAGCATTACGCTTGCGCTCCCAGCCTAGAGCATGAATCCCAGCACGATTCGCGTCTAACACAAACTCACTGTTTTCACCGTCCTGCAACTCGGCACCTGAGAGATGTAGACCGTGTTTGAAAAAGCAATAAGCTTGCGCTCCCAGCCTAGAGCATGAATCAGAGCACGATTCGCGTCTAACACAAACTCACTGTTTTCACCGTCCTGTAACTCGGCACCTGAGAGGTGTAGACCGTGTTTGAAAAAGCAATAAGCTTGCGCTCCCAGCGTAGAGCATGAATCAGAGCACGATTCGCGTCTAACACAAACTCACTGTTTTCACCGTCCTGTAACTCGGCACCTGAGAGGTGTAGACCGTGTTTGAAAAAGCAATAAGCTTTCGCTCCCAGCCTAGAGCATGAATCAGAGCACGATTCGCGTCTAACACACACTCACTGTTTTCACCGTCCTGTAACTCGGCACCTGAGAGGTGTAGACCGTGTTTGAAAAAGCATTAAGCTTGCGCTCCCCGCCTAGAGCATGAATCAGAGCACGATTCGCGTCTAACACAAACTCACTGTTATCACCGTCCTGTAACTCGGCACCTGAGAGGTGTAGACCGTGTTTGAAAAAGCAATAAGCTTGAGCTCCCCGCCTAGAGCATAATTCAGAGCACGATTCGCGTCTAACACAAACTCACTGTTTTCACCGTCCTGTACCTCGGCACCTGAGAGGTGTAGACCGTGTTTGAAAAAGCAATAAGCTTGAGCTCCCAGCCTAGAGCATGAATCAGAGCACAATTCGCGTCTAACACAAACTCACTGTTTTCACCGTCCTGTAACTCGGCACCTGAGAGGTGTACACCGTGTTTGAAAAAGCAATAAGCTTGAGCTCCCAGCCTAGAGCATGAATCAGAGCACGATTCGCGTCTAACACAAACTCACTGTTTTCACCGTCCTGTAACTCGGCACCTGAGAGGTGTAGACCGTGTTTGAAAAAGCAATAAGCTTGAGCTCCCAGCCTAGAGCATGAATCAGAGCACGATTCGCGTCTAACACAAACTCACTGTTTTCACCGTCCTGTAACTCGGCACCTGAGAGGTGTAGACCGTGTTTGAAAAAGCAATAAGCTTGAGCTCCCAGCCTAGAGCATGAATCAGAGCACGATTCGCGTCTAACACAAACTCACTGTTTTCACCGTCCTGTAACTCGGCACCTGAGAGGTGTAGACCGTGTTTGAAAAAGCAATAAGCTTGAGCTCCCCGCCTAGAGCATGAATCAGAGCACGATTCGCGTCTAACACAAACTCACTGTTTTCACCGTCCTGTAACTCGGCACCTGAGAGGTGTAGACCGTGTTTGAAAAAGCAATAAGCTTGAGCTCCCAGCCTACAGCATGAATCAGAGCACGATTCGCGTCTAACACAAACTCACTGTTTTCACCGTCCTGTAACTCGGCACCTGAGAGGTGTAGACCGTGTTTGAAAAAGCAATAAGCTTGAGCTCCCAGCCTAGAGCATGAATCAGAGCACGATTCGCGTCTAACACAAACTCACTGTTTTCACCGTCCTGTAACTCGGCACCTGAGAGGTGTAGACCGTGTTTGAAAAAGCAATAAGCTTCCGCTCCCAGCCTAGAGCATGAATCAGAGCACGATTCGCGTCTAACACAAACTCGCTGTTTTCACCGTCCTGTAACTCGGCACCTGAGAGGTGTAGACCGTGTTTGAAAAAGCAATAAGCTTGCGCTCACCGCCTAGAGCATGAATCAGAGCACGATTCGCGTCTAACACAAACTCACTGTTTTCACCGTCCTGTAACTCGGCACCTGAGAGGTGTAGACCGTGTTTGAAAAAGCAATAAGCTTCCTCTCCCAGCCTAGAGCATGAATCAGAGCACGATTCGCGTCTAACACAAACTCGCTGTTTTCACCGTCCTGTAACTCGGCACCTGAGAGGTGTAGACCGTGTTTGAAAAAGCAATAAGCTTGAGCTCCCCGCCTAGAGCATGAATCAGAGCACGATTCGCGTCTAACACAAACTCACTGTTTTCACCGTCCTGTAACTCGGCACCTGAGAGGTGTAGACCGTGTTTGAAAAAGCAATAAGCTTGCGCTCCCCGCCTAGAGCATGAATCAGAGCACGATTCGCGTCTAACACAAACTCACTGTTTTCACCGTCCTGTAACTCGGCACCTGAGAGGTGTAGACCGTGTTTGAAAAAGCAATAAGCTTGAGCTCCCAGCCTAGAGCATGAATCAGAGCACGATTCGCGTCTAACACAAACTCACTGTTTTCACCGTCCTGTAAATCGGCACCTGAGAGGTGTAGACCGTGTTTGAAAAAGCAATAAGCTTGAGCTCCCCGCCTAGAGCATAATTCAGAGCACGATTCGCGTCTAACACAAACTCTCTGTTTTCACCGTCCTGTACCTCGGCACCTGAGAGGTGTAGACCGTGTTTGAAAAAGCATTACGCTTGCGCTCCCAGCCTAGAGCATAAATCCCAGCACGATTCGCGTCTAACACAAACTCACTGTTTTCACTGTCCTGTAACTCGGCACCTGAGAGGTGTAGACCGTGTTTGAAAAAGCAATAAGCTTGAGCTCCCAGCCTAGAGCATGAATCAGAGCACGATTCGCGTCTAACACAAACTCACTGTTTTCACCGTCCTGTAACTCGGCACCTGAGAGGTGTAGACCGTGTTTGAAAAAGCAATAAGCTTGAGCTCCTAGCCTAGAGCATGAATCAGAACACGATTCGCGTCTAACACAAACTCACTGTTTTCACCGTCCTGTAACTCGGCACCTGAGAGGTGTAGACCGTGTTTGAAAAAGCAATAAGCTTGAGCTCCCAGCCTAGAGCATGAATCCCAGCACGATTCGCGTCTAACACAAACTCACTGTTTTCACCGTCCTGTAACTCGGCACCTGAGAGATGTAGACCGTGTTTGAAAAAGCAATAAGCTTGCGCTCCCAGCCTAGAGCATGAATCAGAGCACGATTCTCGTCTAACACAAACTCACTGTTTTCACCGTCCTGTAACTCGGCACCTGAGAGTTGTAGACCGTGTTTGAAAAAGCAATAAGCTTGCGCTCCCAGCCTAGAGCATGAATCAGAGCACGATTCGCGTCTAACACAAATTCAGTTTTCACCGTCCTGTAACTCAGCACCTGAGAGGTGTAGACCGTGTTTGAAAAAGCAATAAGCTTGCGCTCCCAGCCTAGAGCATGAATCCCAGCACGATTCGCGTCTAACACAAACTCACTGTTTTCACCGTCCTGTAACTCGGCACCTGAGAGGTGTAGACCGTGTTTGAAAAAGCAATAAGCTTTAGCTCCCAGCCTAGAGCATGAATCAGAGCACGATTCGCGTCTAACACAAACTCACTGTTTTCACCGTCCTGTAACTCGGAACCTGAGAGGTGTAGACCGTGTTTGAAAAAGCAATAAGCTTTAGCTCCCAGCCTAGAGCATGAATCAGAGCACGATTCGCTTCTGACACAAACTCACTGTTTTCACCGTCCTGTACCTCGGCACCTGAAAGGTGTAGACCGTGTTTGAAAAAGCATTACGCTTGCGCTCCCAGCCTAGAGCATGAATCCAAGCACGATTCGCGTCTAACACAAACTCACTGTTTTCACCGTCCTGTAACTCGGCACCTGAGAGATGTTGACCGTGTTTGAAAAAGCAATAAGCTTGCGCTCCCAGCCTAGAGCATGAATCAGAGCACGATTCGCGTCTAACACAAACTCACTGTTTTCACCGTCCTGTAACTCGGCACCTGAGAGGTGTAGACCGTGTTTGAAAAAGCAATAAGCTTTAGCTCCCAGCCTAGAGCATGAATCAGAGCACGATTCGCGTCTAACACAAACTCACTGTTTTCACCGTCCTGTAACTCGGCACCTGAGAGGTGTAGACCGTGTTTGAAAAAGCAATAAGCTTTAGCTCCCAGCCTAAAGCATGAATCAGAGCACGATTCGCGTCTAACACAATCTCACTGTTTACACCGTCCTGTAACTCGGCACCTGAGAGGTGTAGACCGTGTTTGAAAAAGCAATAAGCTTTAGCTCCCAGCCTAGAGCATGAATCAGAGCACGATTCGCGTCTAACACAAACTCACTGTTTTCACCGTCCTGTAACTCGGCACCTGAGAGGAGTAGACCGTGTTTGAAAGAGCAATAAGCTTTAGCTCTCAGCCTAGAGCATGAATCAGAGCACGATTCGCGTCTAACACAAACTCACTGTTATCACCGTCCTGTAACTCGGCACCTGAGAGGTGTAGACCGTGTTTGAAAAAGCAATAAGCTTTAGCTCCTAGCCTAGAGCATGAATCAGAGCACGATTCGCTTCTAACACAAACTCACTGTTTTCACCGTCCTGTACCTCGGCACCTGAGAGGTGTAGACCGTGTTTGAAAAAGCATTACGCTTGCGCTCCCAGCCTAGAGCATGAATCCCAGCACGATTCGCGTCTAACACAAACTCACTGTTTTCACCGTCCTGCAACTCGGCACCTGAGAGATGTAGACCGTGTTTGAAAAAGCAATAAGCTTGCGCTCCCAGCCTAGAGCATGAATCAGAGCACGATTCGCGTCTAACACAAACTCACTGTTTTCACCGTCCTGTAACTCGGCACCTGAGAGGTGTAGACCGTGTTTGAAAAAGCAATAAGCTTGCGCTCCCAGCGTAGAGCATGAATCAGAGCACGATTCGCGTCTAACACAAACTCACTGTTTTCACCGTCCTGTAACTCGGCACCTGAGAGGTGTAGACCGTGTTTGAAAAAGCAATAAGCTTTAGCTCCCAGCCTAGAGCATGAATCAGAGCACGATTCGCGTCTAACACAAACTCACTGTTTTCACCGTCCTGTAACTCGGCACCTGAGAGGAGTAGACCGTGTTTGAAAAAGCAATAAGCTTTAGCTCCCAGCCTAGAGCATGAATCAGAGCACGATTCGCGTCTAACACAAACTCACTGTTTTCACCGTCCTGTACCTCGGCACCTGAGAGGTGTAGACCGTGTTTGAAAAAGCATTACGCTTGCGCTCCCAGCCTAGAGCATGAATCCCAGCACGATTCGCGTCTAACACAAACTCACTGTTTTCACCGTCCTGTAACTCGGCACCTGAGAGATGTAGACCGTGTTTGAAAAAGCAATAAGCTTGCGCTCCCAGCCTAGAGCATGAATCAGAGCACGATTCGCGTCTAACACACACTCACTGTTTTCACCGTCCTGTAACTCGGCACCTGAGAGGTGTAGACCGTGTTTGAAAAAGCATTAAGCTTGCGCTCCCCGCCTAGAGCATGAATCAGAGCACGATTCGCGTCTAACACAAACTCACTGTTTTCACCGTCCTGTACCTCGGCACCTGAGAGGTGTAGACCGTGTTTGAAAAAGCAATAAGCTTTCGCTCCCAGCCTAGAGCATGAATCAGAGCACGATTCGCGTCTAACACACACTCACTGTTTTCACCGTCCTGTAACTCGGCACCTGAGAGGTGTAGACCGTGTTTGAAAAAGCATTAAGCTTGCGCTCCCCGCCTAGAGCATGAATCAGAGCACGATTCGCGTCTAACACAAACTCACTGTTTTCACCGTCCTGTAACTCGGCACCTGAGAGGTGTAGACCGTGTTTGAAAAAGCAATAAGCTTGAGCTCCCCGCCTAGAGCATAATTCAGAGCACGATTCGCGTCTAACACAAACTCACTGTTTTCACCGTCCTGTACCTCGGCACCTGAGAGGTGTAGACCGTGTTTGAAAAGCATTACGCTTGCGCTCCCAGCCTAAAGCATAAATCCCAGCACGATTCGCGTCTAACACAAACTCACTGTTTTCACCGTCCTGTAACTCGGCACCTGAGAGGTGTAGACCGTGTTTGAAAAAGCAATAAGCTTGAGCTCCCAGCCTAGAGCATGAATCAGAGCACGATTCGCGTCTAACACAAACTCACTGTTTTCACCGTCCTGTAACTCGGCACCTGAGAGGTGTAGACCGTGTTTGAAAAAGCAATAAGCTTGAGCTCCCAGCCTAGAGCATGAATCAGAGCACGATTCGCGTCTAACACAAACTCACTGTTTTCACCGTCCTGTAACTCGGCACCTGAGAGGTGTAGACCGTGTTTGAAAAAGCAATAAGCTTGAGCTCCCCGCCTAGAGCATGAATCAGAGCACGATTCGCGTCTAACACAAACTCACTGTTTTCACCGTCCTGTAATTCGGCACCTGAGAGGTGTAGACCGTGTTTGAAAAAGCAATAAGCTTGAGCTCCCAGCCTACAGCATGAATCAGAGCACGATTCGCGTCTAACACAAACTCATAGTTTTCACCGTCCTGTAACTCGGCACCTGAGAGGTGTAGACCGTGTTTGAAAAAGCAATAAGCTTGAGCTCCCAGCCTAGAGCATGAATCAGAGCACGATTCGCGTCTAACACAAACTCACTGTTTTCACCGTCCTGTAACTCGGCACCTGAGAGGTGTAGACCGTGTTTGAAAAAGCAATAAGCTTCCGCTCCCAGCCTAGAGCATGAATCAGAGCACGATTCGCGTCTAACACAAACTCGCTGTTTTCACCGTCCTGTAACTCGGCACCTGAGAGGTGTAGACCGTGTTTGAAAAAGCAATAAGCTTGCGCTCACCGCCTAGAGCATGAATCAGAGCACGATTCGCGTCTAACACAAACTCACTGTTTTCACCGTCCTGTAACTCGGCACCTGAGAGGTGTAGACCGTGTTTGAAAAAGCAATAAGCTTCCTCTCCCAGCCTAGAGCATGAATCAGAGCACGATTCGCGTCTAACACAAACTCGCTGTTTTCACCGTCCTGTAACTCGGCACCTGAGAGGTGTAGACCGTGTTTGAAAAAGCAATAAGCTTGAGCTCCCCGCCTAGAGCATGAATCAGAGCACGATTCGCGTCTAACACAAACTCACTGTTTTCACCGTCCTGTAACTCGGCACCTGAGAGGTGTAGACCGTGTTTGAAAAAGCATTAAGCTTGCGCTCCCCGCCTAGAGCATGAATCAGAGCACGATTCGCGTCTAACACAAACTCACTGTTTTCACCGTCCTGTACCTCGGCACCTGAGAGGTGTAGACCGTGTTTGAAAAAGCAATAAGCTTTCGCTCCCAGCCTAGAGCATGAATCAGAGCACGATTCGCGTCTAACACACACTCACTGTTTTCACCGTCCTGTAACTCGGCACCTGAGAGGTGTAGACCGTGTTTGAAAAAGCATTAAGCTTGCGCTCCCCGCCTAGAGCATGAATCAGAGCACGATTCGCGTCTAACACAAACTCACTGTTTTCACCGTCCTGTAACTCGGCACCTGAGAGGTGTAGACCGTGTTTGAAAAAGCAATAAGCTTGAGCTCCCCGCCTAGAGCATAATTCAGAGCACGATTCGCGTCTAACACAAACTCACTGTTTTCACCGTCCTGTACCTCGGCACCTGAGAGGTGTAGACCGTGTTTGAAAAGCATTACGCTTGCGCTCCCAGCCTAAAGCATAAATCCCAGCACGATTCGCGTCTAACACAAACTCACTGTTTTCACCGTCCTGTAACTCGGCACCTGAGAGGTGTAGACCGTGTTTGAAAAAGCAATAAGCTTGAGCTCCCAGCCTAGAGCATGAATCAGAGCACGATTCGCGTCTAACACAAACTCACTGTTTTCACCGTCCTGTAACTCGGCACCTGAGAGGTGTAGACCGTGTTTGAAAAAGCAATAAGCTTGAGCTCCCAGCCTAGAGCATGAATCAGAGCACGATTCGCGTCTAACACAAACTCACTGTTTTCACCGTCCTGTAACTCGGCACCTGAGAGGTGTAGACCGTGTTTGAAAAAGCAATAAGCTTGAGCTCCCCGCCTAGAGCATGAATCAGAGCACGATTCGCGTCTAACACAAACTCACTGTTTTCACCGTCCTGTAACTCGGCACCTGAGAGGTGTAGACCGTGTTTGAAAAAGCAATAAGCTTGAGCTCCCAGCCTACAGCATGAATCAGAGCACGATTCGCGTCTAACACAAACTCATAGTTTTCACCGTCCTGTAACTCGGCACCTGAGAGGTGTAGACCGTGTTTGAAAAAGCAATAAGCTTGAGCTCTCAGCCTAGAGCATGAATCAGAGCACGATTCGCGTCTAACACAAACTCACTGTTTTCACCGTCCTGTAACTCGGCACCTGAGAGGTGTAGACCGTGTTTGAAAAAGCAATAAGCTTCCGCTCCCAGCCTAGAGCATGAATCAGAGCACGATTCGCGTCTAACACAAACTCGCTGTTTTCACCGTCCTGTAACTCGGCACCTGAGAGGTGTAGACCGTGTTTGAAAAAGCAATAAGCTTGCGCTCACCGCCTAGAGCATGAATCAGAGCACGATTCGCGTCTAACACAAACTCACTGTTTTCACCGTCCTGTAACTCGGCACCTGAGAGGTGTAGACCGTGTTTGAAAAAGCAATAAGCTTCCTCTCCCAGCCTAGAGCATGAATCAGAGCACGATTCGCGTCTAACACAAACTCGCTGTTTTCACCGTCCTGTAACTCGGCACCTGAGAGGTGTAGACCGTGTTTGAAAAAGCAATAAGCTTGAGCTCCCCGCCTAGAGCATGAATCAGAGCACGATTCGCGTCTAACACAAACTCACTGTTTTCACCGTCCTGTAACTCGGCACCTGAGAGGTGTAGACCGTGTTTGAAAAAGCAATAAGCTTGCGCTCCCCGCCTAGAGCATGAATCAGAGCACGATTCGCGTCTAACACAAACTCACTGTTTTCACCGTCCTGTAATTCGGCACCTGAGAGGTGTAGACCGTGTTTGAAAAAGCAATAAGCTTGAGCTCCCCGCCTAGAGCATAATTCAGAGCACGATTCGCGTCTAACACAAACTCACTGTTTTCACCGTCCTGTAACTCGGCACCTGAGAGGTGTAGACCGTGTATGAAAAAGTAATAAGCTTGAGCTTCCAGCCTAGAGCATGAATCAGAGCACGATTCGCGTCTAACACAAACTCACTGTTTTCACCGTCCTGTAACTCGGCACCTGAGAGGTGTAGACCGTGTTTGAAAAAGCAATAAGCTTGAGCTCCCAGCCTAGAGCATGAATCAGAGCACGATTCGCGTCTAACACAAACTCACTGTTTTCACCGTCCTGTAACTCGGCACCTGAGAGGTGTAGACCGTGTTTGAAAAAGCAATAAGCTTGAGCTCCCAGCCTAGAGCATGAATCAGAGCACGATTCGCGTCTAACACAAACTCACTGTTTTCACCGTCCTGTAACTCGGCACCTGAGAGGTGTAGACCGTGTTTGAAAAAGCAATAAGCTTGAGCTCCCCGCCTAGAGCATGAATCAGAGCACGATTCGCGTCTAACACAAACTCACTGTTTTCACCGTCCTGTAACTCGGCACCTGAGAGGTGTAGACCGTGTTTGAAAAAGCAATAAGCTTGAGCTCCCAGCCTACAGCATGAATCAGAGCACGATTCGCGTCTAACACAAACTCACTGTTTTCACCGTCCTGTAACTCGGCACCTGAGAGGTGTAGACCGTGTTTGAAAAAGCAATAAGCTTGAGCTCCCAGCCTAGAGCATGAATTAGAGCACGATTCGCGTCTAACACAAACTCACTGTTTTCACCGTCCTGTAACTCGGCACCTGAGAGGTGTAGACCGTGTTTGAAAAAGCAATAAGCTTGAGCTCCCAGCCTACATCATGAATCAGAGCACGATTCGCGTCTAACACAAACTCACTGTTTTCACCGTCCTGTAACTCGGCACCTGAGAGGTGTAGACCGTGTTTGAAAAAGCAATAAGCTTGAGCTCCCCGCCTAGAGCATGAATAAGAGCACGATTCGCGTCTAACACAAACTCACTGTTTTCACCGTCCTGTAACTCGGCACCTGAGAGGTGTAGACCGTGTTTGAAAAAGCAATAAGCTTCCGCTCCCAGCCTAGAGCATGAATCAGAGCACGATTCGCGTCTAACACAAACTCGCTGTTTTCACCGTCCTGTAACTCGGCACCTGAGAGGTGTAGACCGTGTTTGAAAAAGCAATAAGCTTGCGCTCCCCGCCTAGAGCATGAATCAGAGCACGATTCGCGTCAAACACAAACTCACTGTTTTCACCGTCCTGTAATTCGGCACCTGAGAGGTGTAGACCGTGTTTGAAAAAGCAATAAGCTTGAGCTCCCCGCCTAGAGCATAATTCAGAGCACGATTCGCGTCTAACACAAACTCACTGTTTTCACCGTCCTGTAACTCGGCACCTGAGAGGTGTAGACCGTGTATGAAAAAGTAATAAGCTTGAGCTTCCAGCCTAGAGCATGAATCAGAGCACGATTCGCGTCTAACACAAACTCACTGTTTTCACCGTCCTGTAAATCGGCACCTGAGAGGTGTAGACCGTGTTTGAAAAAGCAATAAGCTTGAGCTCCCCGCCTAGAGCATAATTCAGAGCACGATTCGCGTCTAACACAAACTCACTGTTTTCACCGTCCTGTACCTCGGCACCTGAGAGGTGTAGACCGTGTTTGAAAAAGCATTACGCTTGCGCTCCCAGCCTAGAGCATAAATCCCAGCACGATTCGCGTCTAACACAAACTCACTGTTTTCACCGTCCTGTAACTCGGCACCTGAGAGGTGTAGACCGTGTTTGAAAAAGCAATAAGCTTGAGCTCCCAGCCTACAGCATGAATCAGAGCACGATTCGCGTCTAACACAAACTCACTGTTTTCACCGTCCTGTAACTCGGCACCTGAGAGGTGTAGACCGTGTTTGAAAAAGCAATAAGCTTGAGCTCCTAGCCTAGAGCATGAATCAGAGCACGATTCGCGTCTAACACAAACTCACTGTTTTCACCGTCCTGTAACTCGGCACCTGAGAGGTGTAGACCGTGTTTGAAAAAGCATTACGCTTGCGCTCCCAGCCTAGAGCATGAATCCAAGCACGATTTGCGTCTAACACAAACTCACTGTTTTCACCGTCCTGTAACTCGGCACCTGAGAGATGTTGACCGTGTTTGAAAAAGCAATAAGCTTGCGCTCCCAGCCTAGAGCATGAATCAGAGCACGATTCGCGTCTAACACAAACTCACTGTTTTCACCGTCCTGTAACTCGGCACCTGAGAGGTGTAGACCGTGTTTGAAAAAGCAATAAGCTTTAGCTCCCAGCCTAGAGCATGAATCAGAGCACGATTCGCGTCTAACACAAACTCACTGTTTTCACCGTCCTGTAACTCGGCACCTGAGAGGTGTAGACCGTGTTTGAAAAAGCAATAAGCTTTAGCTCCCAGCCTAAAGCATGAATCAGAGCACGATTCGCGTCTAACACAATCTCACTGTTTACACCGTCCTGTAACTCGGCACCTGAGAGGTGTAGACCGTGTTTGAAAAAGCAATAAGCTTTAGCTCCCAGCCTAGAGCATGAATCAGAGCACGATTCGCGTCTAACACAAACTCACTGTTTTCACCGTCCTGTAACTCGGCACCTGAGAGGAGTAGACCGTGTTTGAAAGAGCAATAAGCTTTAGCTCTCAGCCTAGAGCATGAATCAGAGCACGATTCGCGTCTAACACAAACTCACTGTTATCACCGTCCTGTAACTCGGCACCTGAGAGGTGTAGACCGTGTTTGAAAAAGCAATAAGCTTTAGCACCTAGCCTAGAGCATGAATCAGAGCACGATTCGCTTCTAACACAAACTCACTGTTTTCACCGTCCTGTACCTCGGCACCTGAGAGGTGTAGACCGTGTTTGAAAAAGCATTACGCTTGCGCTCCCAGCCTAGAGCATGAATCCCAGCACGATTCGCGTCTAACACAAACTCACTGTTTTCACCGTCCTGCAACTCGGCACCTGAGAGATGTAGACCGTGTTTGAAAAAGCAATAAGCTTGCGCTCCCAGCCTAGAGCATGAATCAGAGCACGATTCGCGTCTAACACAAACTCACTGTTTTCACCGTCCTGTAACTCGGCACCTGAGAGGTGTAGACCGTGTTTGAAAAAGCAATAAGCTTGCGCTCCCAGCGTAGAGCATGAATCAGAGCACGATTCGCGTCTAACACAAACTCACTGTTTTCACCGTCCTGTAACTCGGCACCTGAGAGGTGTAGACCGTGTTTGAAAAAGCAATAAGCTTTAGCTCCCAGCCTAGAGCATGAATCAGAGCACGATTCGCGTCTAACACAAACTCACTGTTTTCACCGTCCTGTAACTCGGCACCTGAGAGGAGTAGACCGTGTTTGAAAAAGCAATAAGCTTTAGCTCCCAGCCTAGAGCATGAATCAGAGCACGATTCGCGTCTAACACAAACTCACTGTTTTCACCGTCCTGTACCTCGGCACCTGAGAGGTGTAGACCGTGTTTGAAAAAGCATTACGCTTGCGCTCCCAGCCTAGAGCATGAATCCCAGCACGATTCGCGTCTAACACAAACTCACTGTTTTCACCGTCCTGTAACTCGGCACCTGAGAGATGTAGACCGTGTTTGAAAAAGCAATAAGCTTGCGCTCCCAGCCTAGAGCATGAATCAGAGCACGATTCGCGTCTAACACACACTCACTGTTTTCACCGTCCTGTAACTCGGCACCTGAGAGGTGTAGACCGTGTTTGAAAAAGCATTAAGCTTGCGCTCCCCGCCTAGAGCATGAATCAGAGCACGATTCGCGTCTAACACAAACTCACTGTTTTCACCGTCCTGTACCTCGGCACCTGAGAGGTGTAGACCGTGTTTGAAAAAGCAATAAGCTTTCGCTCCCAGCCTAGAGCATGAATCAGAGCACGATTCGCGTCTAACACACACTCACTGTTTTCACCGTCCTGTAACTCGGCACCTGAGAGGTGTAGACCGTGTTTGAAAAAGCATTAAGCTTGCGCTCCCCGCCTAGAGCATGAATCAGAGCACGATTCGCGTCTAACACAAACTCACTGTTTTCACCGTCCTGTACCTCGGCACCTGAGAGGTGTAGACCGTGTTTGAAAAAGCATTACGCTTGCGCTCCCAGCCTAGAGCATAAATCCCAGCACGATTCGCGTCTAACACAAACTCACTGTTTTCACCGTCCTGTAACTCGGCACCTGAGAGGTGTAGACCGTGTTTGAAAAAGCAATAAGCTTGAGCTCCCAGCCTAGAGCATGAATCAGAGCACGATTCGCGTCTAACACAAACTCACTGTTTTCACCGTCCTGTAACTCGGCACCTGAGAGGTGTAGACCGTGTTTGAAAAAGCAATAAGCTTGAGCTCCTAGCCTAGAGCATGAATCAGAGCACGATTCGCGTCTAACACAAACTCACTGTTTTCACCGTCCTGTAACTCGGCACCTGAGAGGTGTAGACCGTGTTTGAAAAAGCAATAAGCTTGAGCTCCCAGCCTACAGCATGAATCAGAGCACGATTCGCGTCTAACACAAACTCACTGTTTTCACCGTCCTGTAACTCGGCACCTGAGAGATGTAGACCGTGTTTGAAAAAGCAATAAGCTTGCGCTCCCAGCCTAGAGCATGAATCAGAGCACGATTCGCGTCTAACACAAACTCACTGTTTTCACCGTCCTGTAACTCGGCACCTGAGAGGTGTAGACCGTGTTTGAAAAAGCATTGCGCTTGCGCTCCCAGCCTAGAGCATGAATCCAAGCACGATTTGCGTCTAACACAAACTCACTGTTTTCACCGTCCTGTAACTCGGCACCTGAGAGATGTTGACCGTGTTTGAAAAAGCAATAAGCTTGCGCTCCCAGCCTAGAGCATGAATCAGAGCACGATTCGCGTCTAACACAAACTCACTGTTTTCACCGTCCTGTAACTCGGCACCTGAGAGGTGTAGACCGTGTTTGAAAAAGCAATACGCTTTAGCTCCCAGCCTAGAGCATGAATCAGAGCACGATTCGCGTCTAACACAAACTCACTGTTTTCACCGTCCTGTAACTCGGCACCTGAGAGGTGTAGACCGTGTTTGAAAAAGCAATAAGCTTTAGCTCCCAGCCTAAAGCATGAATCAGAGCACGATTCGCGTCTAACACAATCTCACTGTTTACACCGTCCTGTAACTCGGCACCTGAGAGGTGTAGACCGTGTTTGAAAAAGCAATAAGCTTTAGCTCCCAGCCTAGAGCATGAATCAGAGCACGATTCGCGTCTAACACAAACTCACTGTTTTCACCGTCCTGTAACTCGGCACCTGAGAGGAGTAGACCGTGTTTGAAAGAGCAATAAGCTTTAGCTCTCAGCCTAGAGCATGAATCAGAGCACGATTCGCGTCTAACACAAACTCACTGTTATCACCGTCCTGTAACTCGGCACCTGAGAGGTGTAGACCGTGTTTGAAAAAGCAATAAGCTTTAGCACCTAGCCTAGAGCATGAATCAGAGCACGATTCGCTTCTAACACAAACTCACTGTTTTCACCGTCCTGTACCTCGGCACCTGAGAGGTGTAGACCGTGTTTGAAAAAGCATTACGCTTGCGCTCCCAGCCTAGAGCATGAATCCCAGCACGATTCGCGTCTAACACAAACTCACTGTTTTCACCGTCCTGCAACTCGGCACCTGAGAGATGTAGACCGTGTTTGAAAAAGCAATAAGCTTGCGCTCCCAGCCTAGAGCATGAATCAGAGCACGATTCGCGTCTAACACAAACTCACTGTTTTCACCGTCCTGTAACTCGGCACCTGAGAGGTGTAGACCGTGTTTGAAAAAGCAATAAGCTTGCGCTCCCAGCGTAGAGCATGAATCAGAGCACGATTCGCGTCTAACACAAACTCACTGTTTTCACCGTCCTGTAACTCGGCACCTGAGAGGTGTAGACCGTGTTTGAAAAAGCAATAAGCTTTAGCTCCCAGCCTAGAGCATGAATCAGAGCACGATTCGCGTCTAACACAAACTCACTGTTTTCACCGTCCTGTAACTCGGCACCTGAGAGGAGTAGACCGTGTTTGAAAAAGCAATAAGCTTTAGCTCCCAGCCTAGAGCATGAATCAGAGCACGATTCGCGTCTAACACAAACTCACTGTTTTCACCGTCCTGTACCTCGGCACCTGAGAGGTGTAGACCGTGTTTGAAAAAGCATTACGCTTGCGCTCCCAGCCTAGAGCATGAATCCCAGCACGATTCGCGTCTAACACAAACTCACTGTTTTCACCGTCCTGTAACTCGGCACCTGAGAGATGTAGACCGTGTTTGAAAAAGCAATAAGCTTGCGCTCCCAGCCTAGAGCATGAATCAGAGCACGATTCGCGTCTAACACACACTCACTGTTTTCACCGTCCTGTAACTCGGCACCTGAGAGGTGTAGACCGTGTTTGAAAAAGCATTAAGCTTGCGCTCCCCGCCTAGAGCATGAATCAGAGCACGATTCGCGTCTAACACAAACTCACTGTTTTCACCGTCCTGTACCTCGGCACCTGAGAGGTGTAGACCGTGTTTGAAAAAGCAATAAGCTTTCGCTCCCAGCCTAGAGCATGAATCAGAGCACGATTCGCGTCTAACACACACTCACTGTTTTCACCGTCCTGTAACTCGGCACCTGAGAGGTGTAGACCGTGTTTGAAAAAGCATTAAGCTTGCGCTCCCCGCCTAGAGCATGAATCAGAGCACGATTCGCGTCTAACACAAACTCACTGTTTTCACCGTCCTGTAACTCGGCACCTGAGAGGTGTAGACCGTGTTTGAAAAAGCAATAAGCTTGAGCTCCCCGCCTAGAGCATAATTCAGAGCACGATTCGCGTCTAACACAAACTCACTGTTTTCACCGTCCTGTACCTCGGCACCTGAGAGGTGTAGACCGTGTTTGAAAAGCATTACGCTTGCGCTCCCAGCCTAAAGCATAAATCCCAGCACGATTCGCGTCTAACACAAACTCACTGTTTTCACCGTCCTGTAACTCGGCACCTGAGAGGTGTACACCGTGTTTGAAAAAGCAATAAGCTTGAGCTCCCAGCCTAGAGCATGAATCAGAGCACGATTCGCGTCTAACACAAACTCACTGTTTTCACCGTCCTGTAACTCGGCACCTGAGAGGTGTAGACCGTGTTTGAAAAAGCAATAAGCTTGAGCTCCCAGCCTAGAGCATGAATCAGAGCACGATTCGCGTCTAACACAAACTCACTGTTTTCACCGTCCTGTAACTCGGCACCTGAGAGGTGTAGACCGTGTTTGAAAAAGCAATAAGCTTGAGCTCCCCGCCTAGAGCATGAATCAGAGCACGATTCGCGTCTAACACAAACTCACTGTTTTCACCGTCCTGTAACTCGGCACCTGAGAGGTGTAGACCGTGTTTGAAAAAGCAATAAGCTTCCGCTCCCAGCCTAGAGCATGAATCAGAGCACGATTCGCGTCTAACACAAACTCGCTGTTTTCACCGTCCTGTAACTCGGCACCTGAGAGGTGTAGACCGTGTTTGAAAAAGCAATAAGCTTGCGCTCACCGCCTAGAGCATGAATCAGAGCACGATTCGCGTCTAACACAAACTCACTGTTTTCACCGTCCTGTACCTCGGCACCTGAGAGGTGTAGACCGTGTTTGAAAAAGCATTACGCTTGCGCTCCCAGCCTAGAGCATAAATCCCAGCACGATTCGCGTCTAACACAAACTCACTGTTTTCACCGTCCTGTAACTCGGCACCTGAGAGGTGTAGACCGTGTTTGAAAAAGCAATAAGCTTGAGCTCCCAGCCTAGAGCATGAATCAGAGCACGATTCGCGTCTAACACAAACTCACTGTTTTCACCGTCCTGTAACTCGGCACCTGAGAGGTGTAGACCGTGTTTGAAAAAGCAATAAGCTTGAGCTCCTAGCCTAGAGCATGAATCAGAGCACGATTCGCGTCTAACACAAACTCACTGTTTTCACCGTCCTGTAACTCGGCACCTGAGAGGTGTAGACCGTGTTTGAAAAAGCAATAAGCTTGAGCTCCCAGCCTACAGCATGAATCAGAGCACGATTCGCGTCTAACACAAACTCACTGTTTTCACCGTCCTGTAACTCGGCACCTGAGAGATGTAGACCGTGTTTGAAAAAGCAATAAGCTTGCGCTCCCAGCCTAGAGCATGAATCAGAGCACGATTCGCGTCTAACACAAACTCACTGTTTTCACCGTCCTGTAACTCGGCACCTGAGAGGTGTAGACCGTGTTTGAAAAAGCATTACGCTTGCGCTCCCAGCCTAGAGCATGAATCCAAGCACGATTTGCGTCTAACACAAACTCACTGTTTTCACCGTCCTGTAACTCGGCACCTGAGAGATGTTGACCGTGTTTGAAAAAGCAATAAGCTTGCGCTCCCAGCCTAGAGCATGAATCAGAGCACGATTCGCGTCTAACACAAACTCACTGTTTTCACCGTCCTGTAACTCGGCACCTGAGAGGTGTAGACCGTGTTTGAAAAAGCAATAAGCTTTAGCTCCCAGCCTAGAGCATGAATCAGAGCACGATTCGCGTCTAACACAAACTCACTGTTTTCACCGTCCTGTAACTCGGCACCTGAGAGGTGTAGACCGTGTTTGAAAAAGCAATAAGCTTTAGCTCCCAGCCTAAAGCATGAATCAGAGCACGATTCGCGTCTAACACAATCTCACTGTTTACACCGTCCTGTAACTCGGCACCTGAGAGGTGTAGACCGTGTTTGAAAAAGCAATAAGCTTTAGCTCCCAGCCTAGAGCATGAATCAGAGCACGATTCGCGTCTAACACAAACTCACTGTTTTCACCGTCCTGTAACTCGGCACCTGAGAGGAGTAGACCGTGTTTGAAAGAGCAATAAGCTTTAGCTCTCAGCCTAGAGCATGAATCAGAGCACGATTCGCGTCTAACACAAACTCACTGTTATCACCGTCCTGTAACTCGGCACCTGAGAGGTGTAGACCGTGTTTGAAAAAGCAATAAGCTTTAGCACCTAGCCTAGAGCATGAATCAGAGCACGATTCGCTTCTAACACAAACTCACTGTTTTCACCGTCCTGTACCTCGGCACCTGAGAGGTGTAGACCGTGTTTGAAAAAGCATTACGCTTGCGCTCCCAGCCTAGAGCATGAATCCCAGCACGATTCGCGTCTAACACAAACTCACTGTTTTCACCGTCCTGCAACTCGGCACCTGAGAGATGTAGACCGTGTTTGAAAAAGCAATAAGCTTGCGCTCCCAGCCTAGAGCATGAATCAGAGCACGATTCGCGTCTAACACAAACTCACTGTTTTCACCGTCCTGTAACTCGGCACCTGAGAGGTGTAGACCGTGTTTGAAAAAGCAATAAGCTTGCGCTCCCAGCGTAGAGCATGAATCAGAGCACGATTCGCGTCTAACACAAACTCACTGTTTTCACCGTCCTGTAACTCGGCACCTGAGAGGTGTAGACCGTGTTTGAAAAAGCAATAAGCTTTAGCTCCCAGCCTAGAGCATGAATCAGAGCACGATTCGCGTCTAACACAAACTCACTGTTTTCACCGTCCTGTAACTCGGCACCTGAGAGGAGTAGACCGTGTTTGAAAAAGCAATAAGCTTTAGCTCCCAGCCTAGAGCATGAATCAGAGCACGATTCGCGTCTAACACAAACTCACTGTTTTCACCGTCCTGTACCTCGGCACCTGAGAGGTGTAGACCGTGTTTGAAAAAGCATTACGCTTGCGCTCCCAGCCTAGAGCATGAATCCCAGCACGATTCGCGTCTAACACAAACTCACTGTTTTCACCGTCCTGTAACTCGGCACCTGAGAGATGTAGACCGTGTTTGAAAAAGCAATAAGCTTGCGCTCCCAGCCTAGAGCATGAATCAGAGCACGATTCGCGTCTAACACACACTCACTGTTTTCACCGTCCTGTAACTCGGCACCTGAGAGGTGTAGACCGTGTTTGAAAAAGCATTAAGCTTGCGCTCCCCGCCTAGAGCATGAATCAGAGCACGATTCGCGTCTAACACAAACTCACTGTTTTCACCGTCCTGTACCTCGGCACCTGAGAGGTGTAGACCGTGTTTGAAAAAGCAATAAGCTTTCGCTCCCAGCCTAGAGCATGAATCAGAGCACGATTCGCGTCTAACACACACTCACTGTTTTCACCGTCCTGTAACTCGGCACCTGAGAGGTGTAGACCGTGTTTGAAAAAGCATTAAGCTTGCGCTCCCCGCCTAGAGCATGAATCAGAGCACGATTCGCGTCTAACACAAACTCACTGTTTTCACCGTCCTGTAACTCGGCACCTGAGAGGTGTAGACCGTGTTTGAAAAAGCAATAAGCTTGAGCTCCCAGCCTACAGCATGAATCAGAGCACGATTCGCGTCTAACACAAACTCAGTTTTCACCGTCCTGTAACTCAGCACCTGAGAGGTGTAGACCGTGTTTGAAAAAGCAATAAGCTTGCGCTCCCAGCCTAGAGCATGAATCCCAGCACGATTCGCGTCTAACACAAACTCACTGTTTTCACCGTCCTGTAACTCGGCACCTGAGAGGTGTAGACCGTGTTTGAAAAAGCAATAAGCTTTAGCTCCCAGCCTAGAGCATGAATCAGAGCACGATTCGCGTCTAACACAAACTCACTGTTTTCACCGTCCTGTAACTCGGAACCTGAGAGGTGTAGACCGTGTTTGAAAAAGCAATAAGCTTTAGCTCCCAGCCTAGAGCATGAATCAGAGCACGATTCGCTTCTAACACAAACTCACTGTTTTCACCGTCCTGTACCTCGGCACCTGAAAGGTGTAGACCGTGTTTGAAAAAGCATTACGCTTGCGCTCCCAGCCTAGAGCATGAATCCAAGCACGATTCGCGTCTAACACAAACTCACTGTTTTCACCGTCCTGTAACTCGGCACCTGAGAGATGTTGACCGTGTTTGAAAAAGCAATAAGCTTGCGCTCCCAGCCTAGAGCATGAATCAGAGCACGATTCGCGTCTAACACAAACTCACTGTTTTCACCGTCCTGTAACTCGGCACCTGAGAGGTGTAGACCGTGTTTGAAAAAGCAATAAGCTTTAGCTCCCAGCCTAGAGCATGAATCAGAGCACGATTCGCGTCTAACACAAACTCACTGTTTTCACCGTCCTGTAACTCGGCACCTGAGAGGTGTAGACCGTGTTTGAAAAAGCAATAAGCTTTAGCTCCCAGCCTAAAGCATGAATCAGAGCACGATTCGCGTCTAACACAATCTCACTGTTTACACCGTCCTGTAACTCGGCACCTGAGAGGTGTAGACCGTGTTTGAAAAAGCAATAAGCTTTAGCTCCCAGCCTAGAGCATGAATCAGAGCACGATTCGCGTCTAACACAAACTCACTGTTTTCACCGTCCTGTAACTCGGCACCTGAGAGGTGTAGACCGTGTTTGAAAAAGCAATAAGCTTTAGCTCCCAGCCTAAAGCATGAATCAGAGCACGATTCGCGTCTAACACAATCTCACTGTTTACACCGTCCTGTAACTCGGCACCTGAGAGGTGTAGACCGTGTTTGAAAAAGCAATAAGCTTTAGCTCCCAGCCTAGAGCATGAATCAGAGCACGATTCGCGTCTAACACAAACTCACTGTTTTCACCGTCCTGTAACTCGGCACCTGAGAGGAGTAGACCGTGTTTGAAAGAGCAATAAGCTTTAGCTCTCAGCCTAGAGCATGAATCAGAGCACGATTCGCGTCTAACACAAACTCACTGTTATCACCGTCCTGTAACTCGGCACCTGAGAGGTGTAGACCGTGTTTGAAAAAGCAATAAGCTTTAGCTCCTAGCCTAGAGCATGAATCAGAGCACGATTCGCTTCTAACACAAACTCACTGTTTTCACCGTCCTGTACCTCGGCACCTGAGAGGTGTAGACCGTGTTTGAAAAGCATTACGCTTGCGCTCCCAGCCTAAAGCATAAATCCCAGCACGATTCGCGTCTAACACAAACTCACTGTTTTCACCGTCCTGTAACTCGGCACCTGAGAGGTGTACACCGTGTTTGAAAAAGCAATAAGCTTGAGCTCCCAGCCTAGAGCATGAATCAGAGCACGATTCGCGTCTAACACAAACTCACTGTTTTCACCGTCCTGTAACTCGGCACCTGAGAGGTGTAGACCGTGTTTGAAAAAGCAATAAGCTTGAGCTCCCAGCCTAGAGCATGAATCAGAGCACGATTCGCGTCTAACACAAACTCACTGTTTTCACCGTCCTGTAACTCGGCACCTGAGAGGTGTAGACCGTGTTTGAAAAAGCAATAAGCTTGAGCTCCCCGCCTAGAGCATGAATCAGAGCACGATTCGCGTCTAACACAAACTCACTGTTTTCACCGTCCTGTAACTCGGCACCTGAGAGGTGTAGACCGTGTTTGAAAAAGCAATAAGCTTCCGCTCCCAGCCTAGAGCATGAATCAGAGCACGATTCGCGTCTAACACAAACTCGCTGTTTTCACCGTCCTGTAACTCGGCACCTGAGAGGTGTAGACCGTGTTTGAAAAAGCAATAAGCTTGCGCTCACCGCCTAGAGCATGAATCAGAGCACGATTCGCGTCTAACACAAACTCACTGTTTTCACCGTCCTGTACCTCGGCACCTGAGAGGTGTAGACCGTGTTTGAAAAAGCATTACGCTTGCGCTCCCAGCCTAGAGCATAAATCCCAGCACGATTCGCGTCTAACACAAACTCACTGTTTTCACCGTCCTGTAACTCGGCACCTGAGAGGTGTAGACCGTGTTTGAAAAAGCAATAAGCTTGAGCTCCCAGCCTAGAGCATGAATCCCAGCACGATTCGCGTCTAACACAAACTCACTGTTTTCACCGTCCTGCAACTCGGCACCTGAGAGATGTAGACCGTGTTTGAAAAAGCAATAAGCTTGCGCTCCCAGCCTAGAGCATGAATCAGAGCACGATTCGCGTCTAACACAAACTCACTGTTTTCACCGTCCTGTAACTCGGCACCTGAGAGGTGTAGACCGTGTTTGAAAAAGCAATAAGCTTGCGCTCCCAGCGTAGAGCATGAATCAGAGCACGATTCGCGTCTAACACAAACTCACTGTTTTCACCGTCCTGTAACTCGGCACCTGAGAGGTGTAGACCGTGTTTGAAAAAGCAATAAGCTTTAGCTCCCAGCCTAGAGCATGAATCAGAGCACGATTCGCGTCTAACACAAACTCACTGTTTTCACCGTCCTGTAACTCGGCACCTGAGAGGAGTAGACCGTGTTTGAAAAAGCAATAAGCTTTAGCTCCCAGCCTAGAGCATGAATCAGAGCACGATTCGCGTCTAACACAAACTCACTGTTTTCACCGTCCTGTACCTCGGCACCTGAGAGGTGTAGACCGTGTTTGAAAAAGCATTACGCTTGCGCTCCCAGCCTAGAGCATGAATCCCAGCACGATTCGCGTCTAACACAAACTCACTGTTTTCACCGTCCTGTAACTCGGCACCTGAGAGATGTAGACCGTGTTTGAAAAAGCAATAAGCTTGCGCTCCCAGCCTAGAGCATGAATCAGAGCACGATTCGCGTCTAACACACACTCACTGTTTTCACCGTCCTGTAACTCGGCACCTGAGAGGTGTAGACCGTGTTTGAAAAAGCATTAAGCTTGCGCTCCCCGCCTAGAGCATGAATCAGAGCACGATTCGCGTCTAACACAAACTCACTGTTTTCACCGTCCTGTACCTCGGCACCTGAGAGGTGTAGACCGTGTTTGAAAAAGCAATAAGCTTTCGCTCCCAGCCTAGAGCATGAATCAGAGCACGATTCGCGTCTAACACACACTCACTGTTTTCACCGTCCTGTAACTCGGCACCTGAGAGGTGTAGACCGTGTTTGAAAAAGCATTAAGCTTGCGCTCCCCGCCTAGAGCATGAATCAGAGCACGATTCGCGTCTAACACAAACTCACTGTTTTCACCGTCCTGTAACTCGGCACCTGAGAGGTGTAGACCGTGTTTGAAAAAGCAATAAGCTTGAGCTCCCAGCCTACAGCATGAATCAGAGCACGATTCGCGTCTAACACAAACTCAGTTTTCACCGTCCTGTAACTCAGCACCTGAGAGGTGTAGACCGTGTTTGAAAAAGCAATAAGCTTGCGCTCCCAGCCTAGAGCATGAATCCCAGCACGATTCGCGTCTAACACAAACTCACTGTTTTCACCGTCCTGTAACTCGGCACCTGAGAGGTGTAGACCGTGTTTGAAAAAGCAATAAGCTTTAGCTCCCAGCCTAGAGCATGAATCAGAGCACGATTCGCGTCTAACACAAACTCACTGTTTTCACCGTCCTGTAACTCGGAACCTGAGAGGTGTAGACCGTGTTTGAAAAAGCAATAAGCTTTAGCTCCCAGCCTAGAGCATGAATCAGAGCACGATTCGCTTCTAACACAAACTCACTGTTTTCACCGTCCTGTACCTCGGCACCTGAAAGGTGTAGACCGTGTTTGAAAAAGCATTACGCTTGCGCTCCCAGCCTAGAGCATGAATCCAAGCACGATTCGCGTCTAACACAAACTCACTGTTTTCACCGTCCTGTAACTCGGCACCTGAGAGATGTTGACCGTGTTTGAAAAAGCAATAAGCTTGCGCTCCCAGCCTAGAGCATGAATCAGAGCACGATTCGCGTCTAACACAAACTCACTGTTTTCACCGTCCTGTAACTCGGCACCTGAGAGGTGTAGACCGTGTTTGAAAAAGCAATAAGCTTTAGCTCCCAGCCTAGAGCATGAATCAGAGCACGATTCGCGTCTAACACAAACTCACTGTTTTCACCGTCCTGTAACTCGGCACCTGAGAGGTGTAGACCGTGTTTGAAAAAGCAATAAGCTTTAGCTCCCAGCCTAAAGCATGAATCAGAGCACGATTCGCGTCTAACACAATCTCACTGTTTACACCGTCCTGTAACTCGGCACCTGAGAGGTGTAGACCGTGTTTGAAAAAGCAATAAGCTTTAGCTCCCAGCCTAGAGCATGAATCAGAGCACGATTCGCGTCTAACACAAACTCACTGTTTTCACCGTCCTGTAACTCGGCACCTGAGAGGTGTAGACCGTGTTTGAAAAAGCAATAAGCTTTAGCTCCCAGCCTAAAGCATGAATCAGAGCACGATTCGCGTCTAACACAATCTCACTGTTTACACCGTCCTGTAACTCGGCACCTGAGAGGTGTAGACCGTGTTTGAAAAAGCAATAAGCTTTAGCTCCCAGCCTAGAGCATGAATCAGAGCACGATTCGCGTCTAACACAAACTCACTGTTTTCACCGTCCTGTAACTCGGCACCTGAGAGGAGTAGACCGTGTTTGAAAGAGCAATAAGCTTTAGCTCTCAGCCTAGAGCATGAATCAGAGCACGATTCGCGTCTAACACAAACTCACTGTTATCACCGTCCTGTAACTCGGCACCTGAGAGGTGTAGACCGTGTTTGAAAAAGCAATAAGCTTTAGCTCCTAGCCTAGAGCATGAATCAGAGCACGATTCGCTTCTAACACAAACTCACTGTTTTCACCGTCCTGTACCTCGGCACCTGAGAGGTGTAGACCGTGTTTGAAAAGCATTACGCTTGCGCTCCCAGCCTAAAGCATAAATCCCAGCACGATTCGCGTCTAACACAAACTCACTGTTTTCACCGTCCTGTAACTCGGCACCTGAGAGGTGTACACCGTGTTTGAAAAAGCAATAAGCTTGAGCTCCCAGCCTAGAGCATGAATCAGAGCACGATTCGCGTCTAACACAAACTCACTGTTTTCACCGTCCTGTAACTCGGCACCTGAGAGGTGTAGACCGTGTTTGAAAAAGCAATAAGCTTGAGCTCCCAGCCTAGAGCATGAATCAGAGCACGATTCGCGTCTAACACAAACTCACTGTTTTCACCGTCCTGTAACTCGGCACCTGAGAGGTGTAGACCGTGTTTGAAAAAGCAATAAGCTTGAGCTCCCCGCCTAGAGCATGAATCAGAGCACGATTCGCGTCTAACACAAACTCACTGTTTTCACCGTCCTGTAACTCGGCACCTGAGAGGTGTAGACCGTGTTTGAAAAAGCAATAAGCTTCCGCTCCCAGCCTAGAGCATGAATCAGAGCACGATTCGCGTCTAACACAAACTCGCTGTTTTCACCGTCCTGTAACTCGGCACCTGAGAGGTGTAGACCGTGTTTGAAAAAGCAATAAGCTTGCGCTCACCGCCTAGAGCATGAATCAGAGCACGATTCGCGTCTAACACAAACTCACTGTTTTCACCGTCCTGTACCTCGGCACCTGAGAGGTGTAGACCGTGTTTGAAAAAGCATTACGCTTGCGCTCCCAGCCTAGAGCATAAATCCCAGCACGATTCGCGTCTAACACAAACTCACTGTTTTCACCGTCCTGTAACTCGGCACCTGAGAGGTGTAGACCGTGTTTGAAAAAGCAATAAGCTTGAGCTCCCAGCCTAGAGCATGAATCAGAGCACGATTCGCGTCTAACACAAACTCACTGTTTTCACCGTCCTGTAACTCGGCACCTGAGAGGTGTAGACCGTGTTTGAAAAAGCAATAAGCTTGAGCTCCTAGCCTAGAGCATGAATCAGAGCACGATTCGCGTCTAACACAAACTCACTGTTTTCACCGTCCTGTAACTCGGCACCTGAGAGGTGTAGACCGTGTTTGAAAAAGCAATAAGCTTGAGCTCCCAGCCTACAGCATGAATCAGAGCACGATTCGCGTCTAACACAAACTCACTGTTTTCACCGTCCTGTAACTCGGCACCTGAGAGATGTAGACCGTGTTTGAAAAAGCAATAAGCTTGCGCTCCCAGCCTAGAGCATGAATCAGAGCACGATTCGCGTCTAACACAAACTCACTGTTTTCACCGTCCTGTAACTCGGCACCTGAGAGGTGTAGACCGTGTTTGAAAAAGCATTACGCTTGCGCTCCCAGCCTAGAGCATGAATCCAAGCACGATTTGCGTCTAACACAAACTCACTGTTTTCACCGTCCTGTAACTCGGCACCTGAGAGATGTTGACCGTGTTTGAAAAAGCAATAAGCTTGCGCTCCCAGCCTAGAGCATGAATCAGAGCACGATTCGCGTCTAACACAAACTCACTGTTTTCACCGTCCTGTAACTCGGCACCTGAGAGGTGTAGACCGTGTTTGAAAAAGCAATAAGCTTTAGCTCCCAGCCTAGAGCATGAATCAGAGCACGATTCGCGTCTAACACAAACTCACTGTTTTCACCGTCCTGTAACTCGGCACCTGAGAGGTGTAGACCGTGTTTGAAAAAGCAATAAGCTTTAGCTCCCAGCCTAAAGCATGAATCAGAGCACGATTCGCGTCTAACACAATCTCACTGTTTACACCGTCCTGTAACTCGGCACCTGAGAGGTGTAGACCGTGTTTGAAAAAGCAATAAGCTTTAGCTCCCAGCCTAGAGCATGAATCAGAGCACGATTCGCGTCTAACACAAACTCACTGTTTTCACCGTCCTGTAACTCGGCACCTGAGAGGAGTAGACCGTGTTTGAAAGAGCAATAAGCTTTAGCTCTCAGCCTAGAGCATGAATCAGAGCACGATTCGCGTCTAACACAAACTCACTGTTATCACCGTCCTGTAACTCGGCACCTGAGAGGTGTAGACCGTGTTTGAAAAAGCAATAAGCTTTAGCACCTAGCCTAGAGCATGAATCAGAGCACGATTCGCTTCTAACACAAACTCACTGTTTTCACCGTCCTGTACCTCGGCACCTGAGAGGTGTAGACCGTGTTTGAAAAAGCATTACGCTTGCGCTCCCAGCCTAGAGCATGAATCCCAGCACGATTCGCGTCTAACACAAACTCACTGTTTTCACCGTCCTGCAACTCGGCACCTGAGAGATGTAGACCGTGTTTGAAAAAGCAATAAGCTTGCGCTCCCAGCCTAGAGCATGAATCAGAGCACGATTCGCGTCTAACACAAACTCACTGTTTTCACCGTCCTGTAACTCGGCACCTGAGAGGTGTAGACCGTGTTTGAAAAAGCAATAAGCTTGCGCTCCCAGCGTAGAGCATGAATCAGAGCACGATTCGCGTCTAACACAAACTCACTGTTTTCACCGTCCTGTAACTCGGCACCTGAGAGGTGTAGACCGTGTTTGAAAAAGCAATAAGCTTTAGCTCCCAGCCTAGAGCATGAATCAGAGCACGATTCGCGTCTAACACAAACTCACTGTTTTCACCGTCCTGTAACTCGGCACCTGAGAGGAGTAGACCGTGTTTGAAAAAGCAATAAGCTTTAGCTCCCAGCCTAGAGCATGAATCAGAGCACGATTCGCGTCTAACACAAACTCACTGTTTTCACCGTCCTGTACCTCGGCACCTGAGAGGTGTAGACCGTGTTTGAAAAAGCATTACGCTTGCGCTCCCAGCCTAGAGCATGAATCCCAGCACGATTCGCGTCTAACACAAACTCACTGTTTTCACCGTCCTGTAACTCGGCACCTGAGAGATGTAGACCGTGTTTGAAAAAGCAATAAGCTTGCGCTCCCAGCCTAGAGCATGAATCAGAGCACGATTCGCGTCTAACACACACTCACTGTTTTCACCGTCCTGTAACTCGGCACCTGAGAGGTGTAGACCGTGTTTGAAAAAGCATTAAGCTTGCGCTCCCCGCCTAGAGCATGAATCAGAGCACGATTCGCGTCTAACACAAACTCACTGTTTTCACCGTCCTGTACCTCGGCACCTGAGAGGTGTAGACCGTGTTTGAAAAAGCAATAAGCTTTCGCTCCCAGCCTAGAGCATGAATCAGAGCACGATTCGCGTCTAACACACACTCACTGTTTTCACCGTCCTGTAACTCGGCACCTGAGAGGTGTAGACCGTGTTTGAAAAAGCATTAAGCTTGCGCTCCCCGCCTAGAGCATGAATCAGAGCACGATTCGCGTCTAACACAAACTCACTGTTTTCACCGTCCTGTAACTCGGCACCTGAGAGGTGTAGACCGTGTTTGAAAAAGCAATAAGCTTGAGCTCCCAGCCTACAGCATGAATCAGAGCACGATTCGCGTCTAACACAAACTCAGTTTTCACCGTCCTGTAACTCAGCACCTGAGAGGTGTAGACCGTGTTTGAAAAAGCAATAAGCTTGCGCTCCCAGCCTAGAGCATGAATCCCAGCACGATTCGCGTCTAACACAAACTCACTGTTTTCACCGTCCTGTAACTCGGCACCTGAGAGGTGTAGACCGTGTTTGAAAAAGCAATAAGCTTTAGCTCCCAGCCTAGAGCATGAATCAGAGCACGATTCGCGTCTAACACAAACTCACTGTTTTCACCGTCCTGTAACTCGGAACCTGAGAGGTGTAGACCGTGTTTGAAAAAGCAATAAGCTTTAGCTCCCAGCCTAGAGCATGAATCAGAGCACGATTCGCTTCTAACACAAACTCACTGTTTTCACCGTCCTGTACCTCGGCACCTGAAAGGTGTAGACCGTGTTTGAAAAAGCATTACGCTTGCGCTCCCAGCCTAGAGCATGAATCCAAGCACGATTCGCGTCTAACACAAACTCACTGTTTTCACCGTCCTGTAACTCGGCACCTGAGAGATGTTGACCGTGTTTGAAAAAGCAATAAGCTTGCGCTCCCAGCCTAGAGCATGAATCAGAGCACGATTCGCGTCTAACACAAACTCACTGTTTTCACCGTCCTGTAACTCGGCACCTGAGAGGTGTAGACCGTGTTTGAAAAAGCAATAAGCTTTAGCTCCCAGCCTAGAGCATGAATCAGAGCACGATTCGCGTCTAACACAAACTCACTGTTTTCACCGTCCTGTAACTCGGCACCTGAGAGGTGTAGACCGTGTTTGAAAAAGCAATAAGCTTTAGCTCCCAGCCTAAAGCATGAATCAGAGCACGATTCGCGTCTAACACAATCTCACTGTTTACACCGTCCTGTAACTCGGCACCTGAGAGGTGTAGACCGTGTTTGAAAAAGCAATAAGCTTTAGCTCCCAGCCTAGAGCATGAATCAGAGCACGATTCGCGTCTAACACAAACTCACTGTTTTCACCGTCCTGTAACTCGGCACCTGAGAGGTGTAGACCGTGTTTGAAAAAGCAATAAGCTTTAGCTCCCAGCCTAAAGCATGAATCAGAGCACGATTCGCGTCTAACACAATCTCACTGTTTACACCGTCCTGTAACTCGGCACCTGAGAGGTGTAGACCGTGTTTGAAAAAGCAATAAGCTTTAGCTCCCAGCCTAGAGCATGAATCAGAGCACGATTCGCGTCTAACACAAACTCACTGTTTTCACCGTCCTGTAACTCGGCACCTGAGAGGAGTAGACCGTGTTTGAAAGAGCAATAAGCTTTAGCTCTCAGCCTAGAGCATGAATCAGAGCACGATTCGCGTCTAACACAAACTCACTGTTATCACCGTCCTGTAACTCGGCACCTGAGAGGTGTAGACCGTGTTTGAAAAAGCAATAAGCTTTAGCTCCTAGCCTAGAGCATGAATCAGAGCACGATTCGCTTCTAACACAAACTCACTGTTTTCACCGTCCTGTACCTCGGCACCTGAGAGGTGTAGACCGTGTTTGAAAAAGCATTACGCTTGCGCTCCCAGCCTAGAGCATGAATCCCAGCACGATTCGCGTCTAACACAAACTCACTGTTTTCACCGTCCTGCAACTCGGCACCTGAGAGATGTAGACCGTGTTTGAAAAAGCAATAAGCTTGCGCTCCCAGCCTAGAGCATGAATCAGAGCACGATTCGCGTCTAACACAAACTCACTGTTTTCACCGTCCTGTAACTCGGCACCTGAGAGGTGTAGACCGTGTTTGAAAAAGCAATAAGCTTGCGCTCCCAGCGTAGAGCATGAATCAGAGCACGATTCGCGTCTAACACAAACTCACTGTTTTCACCGTCCTGTAACTCGGCACCTGAGAGGTGTAGACCGTGTTTGAAAAAGCAATAAGCTTGCGCTCCCAGCCTAGAGCATGAATCAGAGCACGATTCGCGTCTAACACAAACTCACTGTTTTCACCGTCCTGTAACTCGGCACCTGAGAGGTGTAGACCGTGTTTGAAAAAGCAATAAGCTTTAGCTCCCAGCCTAGAGCATGAATCAGAGCACGATTCGCGTCTAACACAAACTCACTGTTTTCACCGTCCTGTAACTCGGCACCTGAGAGGAGTAGACCGTGTTTGAAAAAGCAATAAGCTTTAGCTCCCAGCCTAGAGCATGAATCAGAGCACGATTCGCGTCTAACACAAACTCACTGTTTTCACCGTCCTGTACCTCGGCACCTGAGAGGTGTAGACCGTGTTTGAAAAAGCATTACGCTTGCGCTCCCAGCCTAGAGCATGAATCCCAGCACGATTCGCGTCTAACACAAACTCACTGTTTTCACCGTCCTGTAACTCGGCACCTGAGAGATGTAGACCGTGTTTGAAAAAGCAATAAGCTTGCGCTCCCAGCCTAGAGCATGAATCAGAGCACGATTCGCGTCTAACACACACTCACTGTTTTCACCGTCCTGTAACTCGGCACCTGAGAGGTGTAGACCGTGTTTGAAAAAGCATTAAGCTTGCGCTCCCCGCCTAGAGCATGAATCAGAGCACGATTCGCGTCTAACACAAACTCACTGTTTTCACCGTCCTGTACCTCGGCACCTGAGAGGTGTAGACCGTGTTTGAAAAAGCAATAAGCTTTCGCTCCCAGCCTAGAGCATGAATCAGAGCACGATTCGCGTCTAACACACACTCACTGTTTTCACCGTCCTGTAACTCGGCACCTGAGAGGTGTAGACCGTGTTTGAAAAAGCATTAAGCTTGCGCTCCCCGCCTAGAGCATGAATCAGAGCACGATTCGCGTCTAACACAAACTCACTGTTTTCACCGTCCTGTAACTCGGCACCTGAGAGGTGTAGACCGTGTTTGAAAAAGCAATAAGCTTGAGCTCCCAGCCTACAGCATGAATCAGAGCACGATTCGCGTCTAACACAAACTCAGTTTTCACCGTCCTGTAACTCAGCACCTGAGAGGTGTAGACCGTGTTTGAAAAAGCAATAAGCTTGCGCTCCCAGCCTAGAGCATGAATCCCAGCACGATTCGCGTCTAACACAAACTCACTGTTTTCACCGTCCTGTAACTCGGCACCTGAGAGGTGTAGACCGTGTTTGAAAAAGCAATAAGCTTTAGCTCCCAGCCTAGAGCATGAATCAGAGCACGATTCGCGTCTAACACAAACTCACTGTTTTCACCGTCCTGTAACTCGGAACCTGAGAGGTGTAGACCGTGTTTGAAAAAGCAATAAGCTTTAGCTCCCAGCCTAGAGCATGAATCAGAGCACGATTCGCTTCTAACACAAACTCACTGTTTTCACCGTCCTGTACCTCGGCACCTGAAAGGTGTAGACCGTGTTTGAAAAAGCATTACGCTTGCGCTCCCAGCCTAGAGCATGAATCCAAGCACGATTCGCGTCTAACACAAACTCACTGTTTTCACCGTCCTGTAACTCGGCACCTGAGAGATGTTGACCGTGTTTGAAAAAGCAATAAGCTTGCGCTCCCAGCCTAGAGCATGAATCAGAGCACGATTCGCGTCTAACACAAACTCACTGTTTTCACCGTCCTGTAACTCGGCACCTGAGAGGTGTAGACCGTGTTTGAAAAAGCAATAAGCTTTAGCTCCCAGCCTAGAGCATGAATCAGAGCACGATTCGCGTCTAACACAAACTCACTGTTTTCACCGTCCTGTAACTCGGCACCTGAGAGGTGTAGACCGTGTTTGAAAAAGCAATAAGCTTTAGCTCCCAGCCTAAAGCATGAATCAGAGCACGATTCGCGTCTAACACAATCTCACTGTTTACACCGTCCTGTAACTCGGCACCTGAGAGGTGTAGACCGTGTTTGAAAAAGCAATAAGCTTTAGCTCCCAGCCTAGAGCATGAATCAGAGCACGATTCGCGTCTAACACAAACTCACTGTTTTCACCGTCCTGTAACTCGGCACCTGAGAGGTGTAGACCGTGTTTGAAAAAGCAATAAGCTTTAGCTCCCAGCCTAAAGCATGAATCAGAGCACGATTCGCTTCTAACACAAACTCACTGTTTTCACCGTCCTGTACCTCGGCACCTGAGAGGTGTAGACCGTGTTTGAAAAAGCATTACGCTTGCGCTCCCAGCCTAGAGCATGAATCCCAGCACGATTCGCGTCTAACACAAACTCACTGTTTTCACCGTCCTGCAACTCGGCACCTGAGAGATGTAGACCGTGTTTGAAAAAGCAATAAGCTTGCGCTCCCAGCCTAGAGCATGAATCAGAGCACGATTCGCGTCTAACACAAACTCACTGTTTTCACCGTCCTGTAACTCGGCACCTGAGAGGTGTAGACCGTGTTTGAAAAAGCAATAAGCTTGCGCTCCCAGCGTAGAGCATGAATCAGAGCACGATTCGCGTCTAACACAAACTCACTGTTTTCACCGTCCTGTAACTCGGCACCTGAGAGGTGTAGACCGTGTTTGAAAAAGCAATAAGCTTTAGCTCCCAGCCTAGAGCATGAATCAGAGCACGATTCGCGTCTAACACAAACTCACTGTTTTCACCGTCCTGTAACTCGGCACCTGAGAGGAGTAGACCGTGTTTGAAAAAGCAATAAGCTTTAGCTCCCAGCCTAGAGCATGAATCAGAGCACGATTCGCGTCTAACACAAACTCACTGTTTTCACCGTCCTGTACCTCGGCACCTGAGAGGTGTAGACCGTGTTTGAAAAAGCATTACGCTTGCGCTCCCAGCCTAGAGCATGAATCCCAGCACGATTCGCGTCTAACACAAACTCACTGTTTTCACCGTCCTGTAACTCGGCACCTGAGAGATGTAGACCGTGTTTGAAAAAGCAATAAGCTTGCGCTCCCAGCCTAGAGCATGAATCAGAGCACGATTCGCGTCTAACACACACTCACTGTTTTCACCGTCCTGTAACTCGGCACCTGAGAGGTGTAGACCGTGTTTGAAAAAGCATTAAGCTTGCGCTCCCCGCCTAGAGCATGAATCAGAGCATGATTCGCGTCTAACACAAACTCACTGTTTTCACCGTCCTGTACCTCGGCACCTGAGAGGTGTAGACCGTGTTTGAAAAAGCAATAAGCTTTCGCTCCCAGCCTAGAGCATGAATCAGAGCACGATTCGCGTCTAACACACACTCACTGTTTTCACCGTCCTGTAACTCGGCACCTGAGAGGTGTAGACCGTGTTTGAAAAAGCATTAAGCTTGCGCTCCCCGCCTAGAGCATGAATCAGAGCACGATTCGCGTCTAACACAAACTCACTGTTTTCACCGTCCTGTAACTCGGCACCTGAGAGGTGTAGACCGTGTTTGAAAAAGCAATAAGCTTGAGCTCCCCGCCTAGAGCATAATTCAGAGCACGATTCGCGTCTAACACAAACTCACTGTTTTCACCGTCCTGTACCTCGGCACCTGAGAGGTGTAGACCGTGTTTGAAAAGCATTACGCTTGCGCTCCCAGCCTAAAGCATAAATCCCAGCACGATTCGCGTCTAACACAAACTCACTGTTTTCACCGTCCTGTAACTCGGCACCTGAGAGGTGTAGACCGTGTTTGAAAAAGCAATAAGCTTGAGCTCCCAGCCTAGAGCATGAATCAGAGCACGATTCGCGTCTAACACAAACTCACTGTTTTCACCGTCCTGTAACTCGGCACCTGAGAGGTGTAGACCGTGTTTGAAAAAGCAATAAGCTTGAGCTCCCAGCCTAGAGCATGAATCAGAGCACGATTCGCGTCTAACACAAACTCACTGTTTTCACCGTCCTGTAACTCGGCACCTGAGAGGTGTAGACCGTGTTTGAAAAAGCAATAAGCTTGAGCTCCCCGCCTAGAGCATGAATCAGAGCACGATTCGCGTCTAACACAAACTCACTGTTTTCACCGTCCTGTAACTCGGCACCTGAGAGGTGTAGACCGTGTTTGAAAAAGCAATAAGCTTGAGCTCCCAGCCTACAGCATGAATCAGAGCACGATTCGCGTCTAACACAAACTCATAGTTTTCACCGTCCTGTAACTCGGCACCTGAGAGGTGTAGACCGTGTTTGAAAAAGCAATAAGCTTGAGCTCCCAGCCTAGAGCATGAATCAGAGCACGATTCGCGTCTAACACAAACTCACTGTTTTCACCGTCCTGTAACTCGGCACCTGAGAGGTGTAGACCGTGTTTGAAAAAGCAATAAGCTTCCGCTCCCAGCCTAGAGCATGAATCAGAGCACGATTCGCGTCTAACACAAACTCGCTGTTTTCACCGTCCTGTAACTCGGCACCTGAGAGGTGTAGACCGTGTTTGAAAAAGCAATAAGCTTGCGCTCACCGCCTAGAGCATGAATCAGAGCACGATTCGCGTCTAACACAAACTCACTGTTTTCACCGTCCTGTAACTCGGCACCTGAGAGGTGTAGACCGTGTTTGAAAAAGCAATAAGCTTCCTCTCCCAGCCTAGAGCATGAATCAGAGCACGATTCGCGTCTAACACAAACTCGCTGTTTTCACCGTCCTGTAACTCGGCACCTGAGAGGTGTAGACCGTGTTTGAAAAAGCAATAAGCTTGAGCTCCCCGCCTAGAGCATGAATCAGAGCACGATTCGCGTCTAACACAAACTCACTGTTTTCACCGTCCTGTAACTCGGCACCTGAGAGGTGTAGACCGTGTTTGAAAAAGCATTAAGCTTGCGCTCCCCGCCTAGAGCATGAATCAGAGCACGATTCGCGTCTAACACAAACTCACTGTTTTCACCGTCCTGTAACTCGGCACCTGAGAGGTGTAGACCGTGTTTGAAAAAGCAATAAGCTTGAGCTCCCAGCCTAGAGCATGAATCAGAGCACGATTCGCGTCTAACACAAACTCACTGTTTTCACCGTCCTGTAACTCGGCACCTGAGAGGTGTAGACCGTGTTTGAAAAAGCAATAAGCTTGAGCTCCCCGCCTAGAGCATGAATCAGAGCACGATTCGCGTCTAACACAAACTCACTGTTTTCACCGTCCTGTAACTCGGCACCTGAGAGGTGTAGACCGTGTTTGAAAAAGCAATAAGCTTGAGCTCCCAGCCTACAGCATGAATCAGAGCACGATTCGCGTCTAACACAAACTCATAGTTTTCACCGTCCTGTAACTCGGCACCTGAGAGGTGTAGACCGTGTTTGAAAAAGCAATAAGCTTGAGCTCCCAGCCTAGAGCATGAATCAGAGCACGATTCGCGTCTAACACAAACTCACTGTTTTCACCGTCCTGTAACTCGGCACCTGAGAGGTGTAGACCGTGTTTGAAAAAGCAATAAGCTTCCGCTCCCAGCCTAGAGCATGAATCAGAGCACGATTCGCGTCTAACACAAACTCGCTGTTTTCACCGTCCTGTAACTCGGCACCTGAGAGGTGTAGACCGTGTTTGAAAAAGCAATAAGCTTGCGCTCACCGCCTAGAGCATGAATCAGAGCACGATTCGCGTCTAACACAAACTCACTGTTTTCACCGTCCTGTAACTCGGCACCTGAGAGGTGTAGACCGTGTTTGAAAAAGCAATAAGCTTCCTCTCCCAGCCTAGAGCATGAATCAGAGCACGATTCGCGTCTAACACAAACTCGCTGTTTTCACCGTCCTGTAACTCGGCACCTGAGAGGTGTAGACCGTGTTTGAAAAAGCAATAAGCTTGAGCTCCCCGCCTAGAGCATGAATCAGAGCACGATTCGCGTCTAACACAAACTCACTGTTTTCACCGTCCTGTAACTCGGCACCTGAGAGGTGTAGACCGTGTTTGAAAAAGCAATAAGCTTGCGCTCCCCGCCTAGAGCATGAATCAGAGCACGATTCGCGTCTAACACAAACTCACTGTTTTCACCGTCCTGTAATTCGGCACCTGAGAGGTGTAGACCGTGTTTGAAAAAGCAATAAGCTTGAGCTCCCCGCCTAGAGCATAATTCAGAGCACGATTCGCGTCTAACACAAACTCACTGTTTTCACCGTCCTGTAACTCGGCACCTGAGAGGTGTAGACCGTGTATGAAAAAGTAATAAGCTTGAGCTTCCAGCCTAGAGCATGAATCAGAGCACGATTCGCGTCTAACACAAACTCACTGTTTTCACCGTCCTGTAACTCGGCACCTGAGAGGTGTAGACCGTGTTTGAAAAAGCAATAAGCTTGAGCTCCCAGCCTAGAGCATGAATCAGAGCACGATTCGCGTCTAACACAAACTCACTGTTTTCACCGTCCTGTAACTCGGCACCTGAGAGGTGTAGACCGTGTTTGAAAAAGCAATAAGCTTGAGCTCCCAGCCTAGAGCATGAATCAGAGCACGATTCGCGTCTAACACAAACTCACTGTTTTCACCGTCCTGTAACTCGGCACCTGAGAGGTGTAGACCGTGTTTGAAAAAGCAATAAGCTTGAGCTCCCCGCCTAGAGCATGAATCAGAGCACGATTCGCGTCTAACACAAACTCACTGTTTTCACCGTCCTGTAACTCGGCACCTGAGAGGTGTAGACCGTGTTTGAAAAAGCAATAAGCTTGAGCTCCCAGCCTACAGCATGAATCAGAGCACGATTCGCGTCTAACACAAACTCACTGTTTTCACCGTCCTGTAACTCGGCACCTGAGAGGTGTAGACCGTGTTTGAAAAAGCAATAAGCTTGAGCTCCCAGCCTAGAGCATGAATTAGAGCACGATTCGCGTCTAACACAAACTCACTGTTTTCACCGTCCTGTAACTCGGCACCTGAGAGGTGTAGACCGTGTTTGAAAAAGCAATAAGCTTGAGCTCCCAGCCTACATCATGAATCAGAGCACGATTCGCGTCTAACACAAACTCACTGTTTTCACCGTCCTGTAACTCGGCACCTGAGAGGTGTAGACCGTGTTTGAAAAAGCAATAAGCTTGAGCTCCCCGCCTAGAGCATAATTCAGAGCACGATTCGCGTCTAACACAAACTCACTGTTTTCACCGTCCTGTACCTCGGCACCTGAGAGGTGTAGACCGTGTTTGAAAAAGCATTACGCTTGCGCTCCCAGCCTAGAGCATAAATCCCAGCACGATTCGCGTCTAACACAAACTCACTGTTTTCACCGTCCTGTAACTCGGCACCTGAGAGGTGTAGACCGTGTTTGAAAAAGCAATAAGCTTGCGCTCCCAGCCTAGAGCATGAATCAGAGCACGATTCGCGTCTAACACAAACTCACTGTTTTCACCGTCCTGTAACTCGGCACCTGAGAGGTGTAGACCGTGTTTGAAAAAGCATTACGCTTGCGCTCCCAGCCTAGAGCATGAATCCAAGCACGATTTGCGTCTAACACAAACTCACTGTTTTCACCGTCCTGTAACTCGGCACCTGAGAGATGTTGACCGTGTTTGAAAAAGCAATAAGCTTGAGCTCCTAGCCTAGAGCATGAATCAGAGCACGATTCGCGTCTAACACAAACTCACTGTTTTCACCGTCCTGTAACTCGGCACCTGAGAGGTGTAGACCGTGTTTGAAAAAGCAATAAGCTTGAGCTCCCAGCCTACAGCATGAATCAGAGCACGATTCGCGTCTAACACAAACTCACTGTTTTCACCGTCCTGTAACTCGGCACCTGAGAGATGTAGACCGTGTTTGAAAAAGCAATAAGCTTGCGCTCCCAGCCTAGAGCATGAATCAGAGCACGATTCGCGTCTAACACAAACTCACTGTTTTCACCGTCCTGTAACTCGGCACCTGAGAGGTGTAGACCGTGTTTGAAAAAGCATTACGCTTGCGCTCCCAGCCTAGAGCATGAATCCAAGCACGATTTGCGTCTAACACAAACTCACTGTTTTCACCGTCCTGTAACTCGGCACCTGAGAGATGTTGACCGTGTTTGAAAAAGCAATAAGCTTGCGCTCCCAGCCTAGAGCATGAATCAGAGCACGATTCGCGTCTAACACAAACTCACTGTTTTCACCGTCCTGTAACTCGGCACCTGAGAGGTGTAGACCGTGTTTGAAAAAGCAATAAGCTTTAGCTCCCAGCCTAGAGCATGAATCAGAGCACGATTCGCGTCTAACACAAACTCACTGTTTTCACCGTCCTGTAACTCGGCACCTGAGAGGTGTAGACCGTGTTTGAAAAAGCAATAAGCTTTAGCTCCCAGCCTAAAGCATGAATCAGAGCACGATTCGCGTCTAACACAATCTCACTGTTTACACCGTCCTGTAACTCGGCACCTGAGAGGTGTAGACCGTGTTTGAAAAAGCAATAAGCTTTAGCTCCCAGCCTAGAGCATGAATCAGAGCACGATTCGCGTCTAACACAAACTCACTGTTTTCACCGTCCTGTAACTCGGCACCTGAGAGGAGTAGACCGTGTTTGAAAGAGCAATAAGCTTTAGCTCTCAGCCTAGAGCATGAATCAGAGCACGATTCGCGTCTAACACAAACTCACTGTTATCACCGTCCTGTAACTCGGCACCTGAGAGGTGTAGACCGTGTTTGAAAAAGCAATAAGCTTTAGCACCTAGCCTAGAGCATGAATCAGAGCACGATTCGCTTCTAACACAAACTCACTGTTTTCACCGTCCTGTACCTCGGCACCTGAGAGGTGTAGACCGTGTTTGAAAAAGCATTACGCTTGCGCTCCCAGCCTAGAGCATGAATCCCAGCACGATTCGCGTCTAACACAAACTCACTGTTTTCACCGTCCTGCAACTCGGCACCTGAGAGATGTAGACCGTGTTTGAAAAAGCAATAAGCTTGCGCTCCCAGCCTAGAGCATGAATCAGAGCACGATTCGCGTCTAACACAAACTCACTGTTTTCACCGTCCTGTAACTCGGCACCTGAGAGGTGTAGACCGTGTTTGAAAAAGCAATAAGCTTGCGCTCCCAGCGTAGAGCATGAATCAGAGCACGATTCGCGTCTAACACAAACTCACTGTTTTCACCGTCCTGTAACTCGGCACCTGAGAGGTGTACACCGTGTTTGAAAAAGCAATAAGCTTGAGCTCCCAGCCTAGAGCATGAATCAGAGCACGATTCGCGTCTAACACAAACTCACTGTTTTCACCGTCCTGTAACTCGGCACCTGAGAGGTGTAGACCGTGTTTGAAAAAGCAATAAGCTTGAGCTCCCCGCCTAGAGCATGAATCAGAGCACGATTCGCGTCTAACACAAACTCACTGTTTTCACCGTCCTGTAACTCGGCACCTGAGAGGTGTAGACCGTGTTTGAAAAAGCAATAAGCTTGAGCTCCCAGCCTACAGCATGAATCAGAGCACGATTCGCGTCTAACACAAACTCACTGTTTTCACCGTCCTGTAACTCGGCACCTGAGAGGTGTAGACCGTGTTTGAAAAAGCAATAAGCTTGAGCTCCCAGCCTAGAGCATGAATCAGAGCACGATTTGCGTCTAACACAAACTCACTGTTTTCACCGTCCTGTAACTCGGCACCTGAGAGGTGTAGACCGTGTTTGAAAAAGCAATAAGCTTCCGCTCCCAGCCTAGAGCATGAATCAGAGCACGATTCGCGTCTAACACAAACTCGCTGTTTTCACCGTCCTGTAACTCGGCACCTGAGAGGTGTAGACCGTGTTTGAAAAAGCAATAAGCTTGCGCTCACCGCCTAGAGCATGAATCAGAGCACGATTCGCGTCTAACACAAACTCACTGTTTTCACCGTCCTGTAACTCGGCACCTGAGAGGTGTAGACCGTGTTTGAAAAAGCAATAAGCTTGAGCTCCCAGCCTACAGCATGAATCAGAGCACGATTCGCGTCTAACACAAACTCACTGTTTTCACCGTCCTGTAACTCGGCACCTGAGAGGTGTAGACCGTGTTTGAAAAAGCAATAAGCTTGAGCTCCCAGCCTAGAGCATGAATCAGAGCACGATTTGCGTCTAACACAAACTCACTGTTTTCACCGTCCTGTAACTCGGCACCTGAGAGGTGTAGACCGTGTTTGAAAAAGCAATAAGCTTCCGCTCCCAGCCTAGAGCATGAATCAGAGCACGATTCGCGTCTAACACAAACTCGCTGTTTTCACCGTCCTGTAACTCGGCACCTGAGAGGTGTAGACCGTGTTTGAAAAAGCAATAAGCTTGCGCTCACCGCCTAGAGCATGAATCAGAGCACGATTCGCGTCTAACACAAACTCACTGTTTTCACCGTCCTGTAACTCGGCACCTGAGAGGTGTACACCGTGTTTGAAAAAGCAATAAGCTTGAGCTCCCAGCCTAGAGCATGAATCAGAGCACGATTCGCGTCTAACACAAACTCACTGTTTTCACCGTCCTGTAACTCGGCACCTGAGAGGTGTAGACCGTGTTTGAAAAAGCAATAAGCTTGAGCTCCCAGCCTAGAGCATGAATCAGAGCACGATTCGCGTCTAACACAAACTCACTGTTTTCACCGTCCTGTAACTCGGCACCTGAGAGGTGTAGACCGTGTTTGAAAAAGCAATAAGCTTGAGCTCCCCGCCTAGAGCATGAATCAGAGCACGATTCGCGTCTAACACAAACTCACTGTTTTCACCGTCCTGTAACTCGGCACCTGAGAGGTGTAGACCGTGTTTGAAAAAGCAATAAGCTTGAGCTCCCAGCCTACAGCATGAATCAGAGCACGATTCGCGTCTAACACAAACTCACTGTTTTCACCGTCCTGTAACTCGGCACCTGAGAGGTGTAGACCGTGTTTGAAAAAGCAATAAGCTTGAGCTCCCAGCCTAGAGCATGAATCAGAGCACGATTCGCGTCTAACACAAACTCACTGTTTTCACCGTCCTGTAACTCGGCACCTGAGAGGTGTAGACCGTGTTTGAAAAAGCAATAAGCTTGAGCTCCCAGCCTACATCATGAATCAGAGCACGATTCGCGTCTAACACAAACTCACTGTTTTCACCGTCCTGTAACTCGGCACCTAAGAGGTGTAGACCGTGTTTGAAAAAGCAATAAGCTTGAGCTCCCCGCCTAGAGCATGAATAAGAGCACGATTCGCGTCTAACACAAACTCACTGTTTTCACCGTCCTGTAACTCGGCACCTGAGAGGTGTAGACCGTGTTTGAAAAAGCAATAAGCTTCCGCTCCCAGCCTAGAGCATGAATCAGAGCACGATTCGCGTCTAACACAAACTCGCTGTTTTCACCGTCCTGTAACTCGGCACCTGAGAGGTGTAGACCGTGTTTGAAAAAGCAATAAGCTTGCGCTCCCCGCCTAGAGCATGAATCAGAGCACGATTCGCGTCAAACACAAACTCACTGTTTTCACCGTCCTGTAATTCGGCACCTGAGAGGTGTAGACCATGTTTGAAAAAGCAATAAGCTTGAGCTCCCCGCCTAGAGCATAATTCAGAGCACGATTCGCGTCTAACACAAACTCACTGTTTTCACCGTCCTGTAACTCGGCACCTGAGAGGTGTAGACCGTGTATGAAAAAGTAATAAGCTTGAGCTTCCAGCCTAGAGCATGAATCAGAGCACGATTCGCGTCTAACACAAACTCACTGTTTTCACCGTCCTGTAAATCGGCACCTGAGAGGTGTAGACCGTGTTTGAAAAAGCAATAAGCTTGAGCTCCCCGCCTAGAGCATAATTCAGAGCACGATTCGCGTCTAACACAAACTCACTGTTTTCACCGTCCTGTACCTCGGCACCTGAGAGGTGTAGACCGTGTTTGAAAAAGCATTACGCTTGCGCTCCCAGCCTAGAGCATAAATCCCAGCACGATTCGCGTCTAACACAAACTCACTGTTTTCACCGTCCTGTAACTCGGCACCTGAGAGGTGTAGACCGTGTTTGAAAAAGCAATAAGCTTGAGCTCCCAGCCTAGAGCATGAATCAGAGCACGATTCGCGTCTAACACAAACTCACTGTTTTCACCGTCCTGTAACTCGGCACCTGAGAGGTGTAGACCGTGTTTGAAAAAGCAATAAGCTTGAGCTCCTAGCCTAGAGCATGAATCAGAGCACGATTCGCGTCTAACACAAACTCACTGTTTTCACCGTCCTGTAACTCGGCACCTGAGAGGTGTAGACCGTGTTTGAAAAAGCAATAAGCTTGAGCTGCCAGCCTACAGCATGAATCAGAGCACGATTCGCGTCTAACACAAACTCACTGTTTTCACCGTCCTGTAACTCGGCACCTGAGAGATGTAGACCGTGTTTGAAAAAGCAATAAGCTTGCGCTCCCAGCCTAGAGCATGAATCAGAGCACGATTCGCGTCTAACACAAACTCACTGTTTTCACCGTCCTGTAACTCGGCACCTGAGAGTTGTAGACCGTGTTTGAAAAAGCAATAAGCTTGCGCTCCCAGCCTAGAGCATGAATCAGAGCACGATTCGCGTCTAACACAAACTCAGTTTTCACCGTCCTGTAACTCAGCACCTGAGAGGTGTAGACCGTGTTTGAAAAAGCAATAAGCTTGCGCTCCCAGCCTAGAGCATGAATCCCAGCACGATTCGCGTCTAACACAAACTCACTGTTTTCACCGTCCTGTAACTCGGCACCTGAGAGGTGTAGACCGTGTTTGAAAAAGCAATAAGCTTTAGCTCCCAGCCTAGAGCATGAATCAGAGCACGATTCGCGTCTAACACAAACTCACTGTTTTCACCGTCCTGTAACTCGGAACCTGAGAGGTGTAGACCGTGTTTGAAAAAGCAATAAGCTTTAGCTCCCAGCCTAGAGCATGAATCAGAGCACGATTCGCTTCTAACACAAACTCACTGTTTTCACCGTCCTGTACCTCGGCACCTGAAAGGTGTAGACCGTGTTTGAAAAAGCATTACGCTTGCGCTCCCAGCCTAGAGCATGAATCCAAGCACGATTCGCGTCTAACACAAACTCACTGTTTTCACCGTCCTGTAACTCGGCACCTGAGAGATGTTGACCGTGTTTGAAAAAGCAATAAGCTTGCGCTCCCAGCCTAGAGCATGAATCAGAGCACGATTCGCGTCTAACACAAACTCACTGTTTTCACCGTCCTGTAACTCGGCACCTGAGAGGTGTAGACCGTGTTTGAAAAAGCAATAAGCTTTAGCTCACAGCCTAGAGCATGAATCAGAGCACGATTCGCGTCTAACACAAACTCACTGTTTTCACCGTCCTGTAACTCGGCACCTGAGAGGTGTAGACCGTGTTTGAAAAAGCAATAAGCTTTAGCTCCCAGCCTAAAGCATGAATCAGAGCACGATTCGCGTCTAACACAATCTCACTGTTTACACCGTCCTGTAACTCGGCACCTGAGAGGTGTAGACCGTGTTTGAAAAAGCAATAAGCTTTAGCTCCCAGCCTAGAGCATGAATCAGAGCACGATTCGCGTCTAACACAAACTCACTGTTTTCACCGTCCTGTAACTCGGCACCTGAGAGGAGTAGACCGTGTTTGAAAGAGCAATAAGCTTTAGCTCTCAGCCTAGAGCATGAATCAGAGCACGATTCGCGTCTAACACAAACTCACTGTTATCACCGTCCTGTAACTCGGCACCTGAGAGGTGTAGACCGTGTTTGAAAAAGCAATAAGCTTTAGCACCTAGCCTAGAGCATGAATCAGAGCACGATTCGCTTCTAACACAAACTCACTGTTTTCACCGTCCTGTACCTCGGCACCTGAGAGGTGTAGACCGTGTTTGAAAAAGCATTACGCTTGCGCTCCCAGCCTAGAGCATGAATCCCAGCACGATTCGCGTCTAACACAAACTCACTGTTTTCACCGTCCTGCAACTCGGCACCTGAGAGATGTAGACCGTGTTTGAAAAAGCAATAAGCTTGCGCTCCCAGCCTAGAGCATGAATCAGAGCACGATTCGCGTCTAACACAAACTCACTGTTTTCACCGTCCTGTAACTCGGCACCTGAGAGGTGTAGACCGTGTTTGAAAAAGCAATAAGCTTGCGCTCCCAGCGTAGAGCATGAATCAGAGCACGATTCGCGTCTAACACAAACTCACTGTTTTCACCGTCCTGTAACTCGGCACCTGAGAGGTGTAGACCGTGTTTGAAAAAGCAATAAGCTTTCGCTCCCAGCCTAGAGCATGAATCAGAGCACGATTCGCGTCTAACACACACTCACTGTTTTCACCGTCCTGTAACTCGGCACCTGAGAGGTGTAGACCGTGTTTGAAAAAGCATTAAGCTTGCGCTCCCCGCCTAGAGCATGAATCAGAGCACGATTCGCGTCTAACACAAACTCACTGTTTTCACCGTCCTGTAACTCGGCACCTGAGAGGTGTAGACCGTGTTTGAAAAAGCAATAAGCTTGAGCTCCCCGCCTAGAGCATAATTCAGAGCACGATTCGCGTCTAACACAAACTCACTGTTTTCACCGTCCTGTACCTCGGCACCTGAGAGGTGTAGACCGTGTTTGAAAAAGCAATAAGCTTGAGCTCCCAGCCTAGAGCATGAATCAGAGCACGATTCGCGTCTAACACAAACTCACTGTTTTCACCGTCCTGTAACTCGGCACCTGAGAGGTGTACACCGTGTTTGAAAAAGCAATAAGCTTGAGCTCCCAGCCTAGAGCATGAATCAGAGCACGATTCGCGTCTAACACAAACTCACTGTTTTCACCGTCCTGTAACTCGGCACCTGAGAGGTGTAGACCGTGTTTGAAAAAGCAATAAGCTTGAGCTCCCAGCCTAGAGCATGAATCAGAGCACGATTCGCGTCTAACACAAACTCACTGTTTTCACCGTCCTGTAACTCGGCACCTGAGAGGTGTAGACCGTGTTTGAAAAAGCAATAAGCTTGAGCTCCCAGCCTAGAGCATGAATCAGAGCACGATTCGCGTCTAACACAAACTCACTGTTTTCACCGTCCTGTAACTCGGCACCTGAGAGGTGTAGACCGTGTTTGAAAAAGCAATAAGCTTGAGCTCCCCGCCTAGAGCATGAATCAGAGCACGATTCGCGTCTAACACAAACTCACTGTTTTCACCGTCCTGTAACTCGGCACCTGAGAGGTGTAGACCGTGTTTGAAAAAGCAATAAGCTTGAGCTCCCAGCCTACAGCATGAATCAGAGCACGATTCGCGTCTAACACAAACTCACTGTTTTCACCGTCCTGTAACTCGGCACCTGAGAGGTGTAGACCGTGTTTGAAAAAGCAATAAGCTTGAGCTCCCAGCCTAGAGCATGAATCAGAGCACGATTCGCGTCTAACACAAACTCACTGTTTTCACCGTCCTGTAACTCGGCACCTGAGAGGTGTAGACCGTGTTTGAAAAAGCAATAAGCTTCCGCTCCCAGCCTAGAGCATGAATCAGAGCACGATTCGCGTCTAACACAAACTCGCTGTTTTCACCGTCCTGTAACTCGGCACCTGAGAGGTGTAGACCGTGTTTGAAAAAGCAATAAGCTTGCGCTCACCGCCTAGAGCATGAATCAGAGCACGATTCGCGTCTAACACAAACTCACTGTTTTCACCGTCCTGTAACTCGGCACCTGAGAGGTGTAGACCGTGTTTGAAAAAGCAATAAGCTTGAGCTCCCAGCCTAGAGCATGAATCAGAGCACGATTCGCGTCTAACACAAACTCACTGTTTTCACCGTCCTGTAACTCGGCACCTGAGAGGTGTAGACCGTGTTTGAAAAAGCAATAAGCTTGAGCTCCCCGCCTAGAGCATGAATCAGAGCACGATTCGCGTCTAACACAAACTCACTGTTTTCACCGTCCTGTAACTCGGCACCTGAGAGGTGTAGACCGTGTTTGAAAAAGCAATAAGCTTGAGCTCCCAGCCTACAGCATGAATCAGAGCACGATTCGCGTCTAACACAAACTCACTGTTTTCACCGTCCTGTACCTCGGCACCTGAGAGGTGTAGACCGTGTTTGAAAAGCATTACGCTTGCGCTCCCAGCCTAAAGCATAAATCCCAGCACGATTCGCGTCTAACACAAACTCACTGTTTTCACCGTCCTGTAACTCGGCACCTGAGAGGTGTACACCGTGTTTGAAAAAGCAATAAGCTTGAGCTCCCAGCCTAGAGCATGAATCAGAGCACGATTCGCGTCTAACACAAACTCACTGTTTTCACCGTCCTGTAACTCGGCACCTGAGAGGTGTAGACCGTGTTTGAAAAAGCAATAAGCTTGAGCTCCCCGCCTAGAGCATGAATCAGAGCACGATTCGCGTCTAACACAAACTCACTGTTTTCACCGTCCTGTAACTCGGCACCTGAGAGGTGTAGACCGTGTTTGAAAAAGCAATAAGCTTGAGCTCCCAGCCTACAGCATGAATCAGAGCACGATTCGCGTCTAACACAAACTCACTGTTTTCACCGTCCTGTAACTCGGCACCTGAGAGGTGTAGACCGTGTTTGAAAAAGCAATAAGCTTGAGCTCCCAGCCTAGAGCATGAATCAGAGCACGATTCGCGTCTAACACAAACTCACTGTTTTCACCGTCCTGTAACTCGGCACCTGAGAGGTGTAGACCGTGTTTGAAAAAGCAATAAGCTTCCGCTCCCAGCCTAGAGCATGAATCAGAGCACGATTCGCGTCTAACACAAACTCGCTGTTTTCACCGTCCTGTAACTCGGCACCTGAGAGGTGTAGACCGTGTTTGAAAAAGCAATAAGCTTGCGCTCACCGCCTAGAGCATGAATCAGAGCACGATTCGCGTCTAACACAAACTCACTGTTTTCACCGTCCTGTAACTCGGCACCTGAGAGGTGTAGACCGTGTTTGAAAAAGCAATAAGCTTGAGCTCCCCGCCTAGAGCATGAATCAGAGCACGATTCGCGTCTAACACAAACTCACTGTTTTCACCGTCCTGTAACTCGGCACCTGAGAGGTGTAGACCGTGTTTGAAAAAGCAATAAGCTTGCGCTCCCCGCCTAGAGCATGAATCAGAGCACGATTCGCGTCTAACACAAACTCACTGTTTTCACCGTCCTGTAATTCGGCACCTGAGAGGTGTAGACCGTGTTTGAAAAAGCAATAAGCTTGAGCTCCCCGCCTAGAGCATAATTCAGAGCACGATTCGCGTCTAACACAAACTCACTGTTTTCACCGTCCTGTAACTCGGCACCTGAGAGGTGTAGACCGTGTATGAAAAAGTAATAAGCTTGAGCTTCCAGCCTAGAGCATGAATCAGAGCACGATTCGCGTCTAACACAAACTCACTGTTTTCACCGTCCTGTAACTCGGCACCTGAGAGGTGTAGACCGTGTTTGAAAAAGCAATAAGCTTGAGCTCCCAGCCTAGAGCATGAATCAGAGCACGATTCGCGTCTAACACAAACTCACTGTTTTCACCGTCCTGTAACTCGGCACCTGAGAGGTGTAGACCGTGTTTGAAAAAGCAATAAGCTTGAGCTCCCAGCCTAGAGCATGAATCAGAGCACGATTCGCGTCTAACACAAACTCACTGTTTTCACCGTCCTGTAACTCGGCACCTGAGAGGTGTAGACCGTGTTTGAAAAAGCAATAAGCTTGAGCTCCCCGCCTAGAGCATGAATCAGAGCACGATTCGCGTCTAACACAAACTCACTGTTTTCACCGTCCTGTAACTCGGCACCTGAGAGGTGTAGACCGTGTTTGAAAAAGCAATAAGCTTGAGCTCCCAGCCTACAGCATGAATCAGAGCACGATTCGCGTCTAACACAAACTCACTGTTTTCACCGTCCTGTAACTCGGCACCTGAGAGGTGTAGACCGTGTTTGAAAAAGCAATAAGCTTGAGCTCCCAGCCTAGAGCATGAATCAGAGCACGATTCGCGTCTAACACAAACTCACTGTTTTCACCGTCCTGTAACTCGGCACCTGAGAGGTGTAGACCGTGTTTGAAAAAGCAATAAGCTTGAGCTCCCAGCCTACATCATGAATCAGAGCACGATTCGCGTCTAACACAAACTCACTGTTTTCACCGTCCTGTAACTCGGCACCTGAGAGGTGTAGACCGTGTATGAAAAAGTAATAAGCTTGAGCTTCCAGCCTAGAGCATGAATCAGAGCACGATTCGCGTCTAACACAAACTCACTGTTTTCACCGTCCTGTAAATCGGCACCTGAGAGGTGTAGACCGTGTTTGAAAAAGCAATAAGCTTGAGCTCCCCGCCTAGAGCATAATTCAGAGCACGATTCGCGTCTAACACAAACTCACTGTTTTCACCGTCCTGTACCTCGGCACCTGAGAGGTGTAGACCGTGTTTGAAAAAGCATTACGCTTGCGCTCCCAGCCTAGAGCATAAATCCCAGCACGATTCGCGTCTAACACAAACTCACTGTTTTCACCGTCCTGTAACTCGGCACCTGAGAGGTGTAGACCGTGTTTGAAAAAGCAATAAGCTTGAGCTCCCAGCCTAGAGCATGAATCAGAGCACGATTCGCGTCTAACACAAACTCACTGTTTTCACCGTCCTGTAACTCGGCACCTGAGAGGTGTAGACCGTGTTTGAAAAAGCAATAAGCTTGAGCTCCTAGCCTAGAGCATGAATCAGAGCACGATTCGCGTCTAACACAAACTCACTGTTTTCACCGTCCTGTAACTCGGCACCTGAGAGGTGTAGACCGTGTTTGAAAAAGCAATAAGCTTGAGCTGCCAGCCTACAGCATGAATCAGAGCACGATTCGCGTCTAACACAAACTCACTGTTTTCACCGTCCTGTAACTCGGCACCTGAGAGATGTAGACCGTGTTTGAAAAAGCAATAAGCTTGCGCTCCCAGCCTAGAGCATGAATCAGAGCACGATTCGCGTCTAACACAAACTCACTGTTTTCACCGTCCTGTAACTCGGCACCTGAGAGGTGTAGACCGTGTTTGAAAAAGCAATAAGCTTGAGCTCCCAGCCTACAGCATGAATCAGAGCACGATTCGCGTCTAACACAAACTCACTGTTTTCACCGTCCTGTAACTCGGCACCTGAGAGATGTAGACCGTGTTTGAAAAAGCAATAAGCTTGCGCTCCCAGCCTAGAGCATGAATCAGAGCACGATTCGCGTCTAACACAAACTCACTGTTTTCACCGTCCTGTAACTCGGCACCTGAGAGGTGTAGACCGTGTTTGAAAAAGCATTACGCTTGCGCTCCCAGCCTAGAGCATGAATCCAAGCACGATTTGCGTCTAACACAAACTCACTGTTTTCACCGTCCTGTAACTCGGCACCTGAGAGATGTTGACCGTGTTTGAAAAAGCAATAAGCTTGCGCTCCCAGCCTAGAGCATGAATCAGAGCACGATTCGCGTCTAACACAAACTCACTGTTTTCACCGTCCTGTAACTCGGCACCTCAGAGGTGTAGACCGTGTTTGAAAAAGCAATAAGCTTTAGCTCCCAGCCTAGAGCATGAATCAGAGCACGATTCGCGTCTAACACAAACTCACTGTTTTCACCGTCCTGTAACTCGGCACCTGAGAGGTGTAGACCGTGTTTGAAAAAGCAATAAGCTTTAGCTCCCAGCCTAAAGCATGAATCAGAGCACGATTCGCGTCTAACACAATCTCACTGTTTACACCGTCCTGTAACTCGGCACCTGAGAGGTGTAGACCGTGTTTGAAAAAGCAATAAGCTTTAGCTCCCAGCCTAGAGCATGAATCAGAGCACGATTCGCGTCTAACACAAACTCACTGTTTTCACCGTCCTGTAACTCGGCACCTGAGAGGAGTAGACCGTGTTTGAAAGAGCAATAAGCTTTAGCTCTCAGCCTAGAGCATGAATCAGAGCACGATTCGCGTCTAACACAAACTCACTGTTATCACCGTCCTGTAACTCGGCACCTGAGAGGTGTAGACCGTGTTTGAAAAAGCAATAAGCTTTAGCACCTAGCCTAGAGCATGAATCAGAGCACGATTCGCTTCTAACACAAACTCACTGTTTTCACCGTCCTGTACCTCGGCACCTGAGAGGTGTAGACCGTGTTTGAAAAAGCATTACGCTTGCGCTCCCAGCCTAGAGCATGAATCCCAGCACGATTCGCGTCTAACACAAACTCACTGTTTTCACCGTCCTGCAACTCGGCACCTGAGAGATGTAGACCGTGTTTGAAAAAGCAATAAGCTTGCGCTCCCAGCCTAGAGCATGAATCAGAGCACGATTCGCGTCTAACACAAACTCACTGTTTTCACCGTCCTGTAACTCGGCACCTGAGAGGTGTAGACCGTGTTTGAAAAAGCAATAAGCTTGCGCTCCCAGCGTAGAGCATGAATCAGAGCACGATTCGCGTCTAACACAAACTCACTGTTTTCACCGTCCTGTAACTCGGCACCTGAGAGGTGTAGACCGTGTTTGAAAAAGCAATAAGCTTTAGCTCCCAGCCTAGAGCATGAATCAGAGCACGATTCGCGTCTAACACAAACTCACTGTTTTCACCGTCCTGTAACTCGGCACCTGAGAGGAGTAGACCGTGTTTGAAAAAGCAATAAGCTTTAGCTCCCAGCCTAGAGCATGAATCAGAGCACGATTCGCGTCTAACACAAACTCACTGTTTTCACCGTCCTGTACCTCGGCACCTGAGAGGTGTAGACCGTGTTTGAAAAAGCATTACGCTTGCGCTCCCAGCCTAGAGCATGAATCCCAGCACGATTCGCGTCTAACACAAACTCACTGTTTTCACCGTCCTGTAACTCGGCACCTGAGAGATGTAGACCGTGTTTGAAAAAGCAATAAGCTTGCGCTCCCAGCCTAGAGCATGAATCAGAGCACGATTCGCGTCTAACACACACTCACTGTTTTCACCGTCCTGTAACTCGGCACCTGAGAGGTGTAGACCGTGTTTGAAAAAGCATTAAGCTTGCGCTCCCCGCCTAGAGCATGAATCAGAGCACGATTCGCGTCTAACACAAACTCACTGTTTTCACCGTCCTGTACCTCAGCACCTGAGAGGTGTAGACCGTGTTTGAAAAAGCAATAAGCTTTCGCTCCCAGCCTAGAGCATGAATCAGAGCACGATTCGCGTCTAACACACACTCACTGTTTTCACCGTCCTGTAACTCGGCACCTGAGAGGTGTAGACCGTGTTTGAAAAAGCATTAAGCTTGCGCTCCCCGCCTAGAGCATGAATCAGAGCACGATTCGCGTCTAACACAAACTCACTGTTTTCACCGTCCTGTAACTCGGCACCTGAGAGGTGTAGACCGTGTTTGAAAAAGCAATAAGCTTGAGCTCCCAGCCTAGAGCATAATTCAGAGCACGATTCGCGTCTAACACAAACTCACTGTTTTCACCGTCCTGTACCTCGGCACCTGAGAGGTGTAGACCGTGTTTGAAAAGCATTACGCTTGCGCTCCCAGCCTAAAGCATAAATCCCAGCACGATTCGCGTCTAACACAAACTCACTGTTTTCACCGTCCTGTAACTCGGCACCTGAGAGGTGTACACCGTGTTTGAAAAAGCAATAAGCTTGAGCTCCCAGCCTAGAGCATGAATCAGAGCACGATTCGCGTCTAACACAAACTCACTGTTTTCACCGTCCTGTAACTCGGCACCTGAGAGGTGTAGACCGTGTTTGAAAAAGCAATAAGCTTGAGCTCCCAGCCTAGAGCATGAATCAGAGCACGATTCGCGTCTAACACAAACTCACTGTTTTCACCGTCCTGTAACTCGGCACCTGAGAGGTGTAGACCGTGTTTGAAAAAGCAATAAGCTTGAGCTCCCCGCCTAGAGCATGAATCAGAGCACGATTCGCGTCTAACACAAACTCACTGTTTTCACCGTCCTGTAACTCGGCACCTGAGAGGTGTAGACCGTGTTTGAAAAAGCAATAAGCTTGAGCTCCCAGCCTACAGCATGAATCAGAGCACGATTCGCGTCTAACACAAACTCACTGTTTTCACCGTCCTGTAACTCGGCACCTGAGAGGTGTAGACCGTGTTTGAAAAAGCAATAAGCTTGAGCTCCCAGCCTAGAGCATGAATCAGAGCACGATTCGCGTCTAACACAAACTCACTGTTTTCACCGTCCTGTAACTCGGCACCTGAGAGGTGTAGACCGTGTTTGAAAAAGCAATAAGCTTCCGCTCCCAGCCTAGAGCATGAATCAGAGCACGATTCGCGTCTAACACAAACTCGCTGTTTTCACCGTCCTGTAACTCGGCACCTGAGAGGTGTAGACCGTGTTTGAAAAAGCAATAAGCTTGCGCTCACCGCCTAGAGCATGAATCAGAGCACGATTCGCGTCTAACACAAACTCACTGTTTTCACCGTCCTGTAACTCGGCACCTGAGAGGTGTAGACCGTGTTTGAAAAAGCAATAAGCTTGAGCTCCCCGCCTAGAGCATGAATCAGAGCACGATTCGCGTCTAACACAAACTCACTGTTTTCACCGTCCTGTAACTCGGCACCTGAGAGGTGTAGACCGTGTTTGAAAAAGCAATAAGCTTGAGCTCCCAGCCTAGAGCATGAATCAGAGCACGATTCGCGTCTAACACAAACTCACTGTTTTCACCGTCCTGTAACTCGGCACCTGAGAGGTGTAGACCGTGTTTGAAAAAGCAATAAGCTTGAGCTCCCCGCCTAGAGCATGAATCAGAGCACGATTCGCGTCTAACACAAACTCACTGTTTTCACCGTCCTGTAACTCGGCACCTGAGAGGTGTAGACCGTGTTTGAAAAAGCAATAAGCTTGAGCTCCCAGCCTACAGCATGAATCAGAGCACGATTCGCGTCTAACACAAACTCATAGTTTTCACCGTCCTGTAACTCGGCACCTGAGAGGTGTAGACCGTGTTTGAAAAAGCAATAAGCTTGAGCTCCCAGCCTAGAGCATGAATCAGAGCACGATTCGCGTCTAACACAAACTCACTGTTTTCACCGTCCTGTAACTCGGCACCTGAGAGGTGTAGACCGTGTTTGAAAAAGCAATAAGCTTCCGCTCCCAGCCTAGAGCATGAATCAGAGCACGATTCGCGTCTAACACAAACTCGCTGTTTTCACCGTCCTGTAACTCGGCACCTGAGAGGTGTAGACCGTGTTTGAAAAAGCAATAAGCTTGCGCTCACCGCCTAGAGCATGAATCAGAGCACGATTCGCGTCTAACACAAACTCACTGTTTTCACCGTCCTGTAACTCGGCACCTGAGAGGTGTAGACCGTGTTTGAAAAAGCAATAAGCTTCCTCTCCCAGCCTAGAGCATGAATCAGAGCACGATTCGCGTCTAACACAAACTCGCTGTTTTCACCGTCCTGTAACTCGGCACCTGAGAGGTGTAGACCGTGTTTGAAAAAGCAATAAGCTTGAGCTCCCCGCCTAGAGCATGAATCAGAGCACGATTCGCGTCTAACACAAACTCACTGTTTTCACCGTCCTGTAACTCGGCACCTGAGAGGTGTAGACCGTGTTTGAAAAAGCAATAAGCTTGCGCTCCCCGCCTAGAGCATGAATCAGAGCACGATTCGCGTCTAACACAAACTCACTGTTTTCACCGTCCTGTAATTCGGCACCTGAGAGGTGTAGACCGTGTTTGAAAAAGCAATAAGCTTGAGCTCCCCGCCTAGAGCATAATTCAGAGCACGATTCGCGTCTAACACAAACTCACTGTTTTCACCGTCCTGTAACTCGGCACCTGAGAGGTGTAGACCGTGTATGAAAAAGTAATAAGCTTGAGCTTCCAGCCTAGAGCATGAATCAGAGCACGATTCGCGTCTAACACAAACTCACTGTTTTCACCGTCCTGTAACTCGGCACCTGAGAGGTGTAGACCGTGTTTGAAAAAGCAATAAGCTTGAGCTCCCAGCCTAGAGCATGAATCAGAGCACGATTCGCGTCTAACACAAACTCACTGTTTTCACCGTCCTGTAACTCGGCACCTGAGAGGTGTAGACCGTGTTTGAAAAAGCAATAAGCTTGAGCTCCCAGCCTAGAGCATGAATCAGAGCACGATTCGCGTCTAACACAAACTCACTGTTTTCACCGTCCTGTAACTCGGCACCTGAGAGGTGTAGACCGTGTTTGAAAAAGCAATAAGCTTGAGCTCCCCGCCTAGAGCATGAATCAGAGCACGATTCGCGTCTAACACAAACTCACTGTTTTCACCGTCCTGTAACTCGGCACCTGAGAGGTGTAGACCGTGTTTGAAAAAGCAATAAGCTTGAGCTCCCAGCCTACAGCATGAATCAGAGCACGATTCGCGTCTAACACAAACTCACTGTTTTCACCGTCCTGTAACTCGGCACCTGAGAGGTGTAGACCGTGTTTGAAAAAGCAATAAGCTTGAGCTCCCAGCCTAGAGCATGAATTAGAGCACGATTCGCGTCTAACACAAACTCACTGTTTTCACCGTCCTGTAACTCGGCACCTGAGAGGTGTAGACCGTGTTTGAAAAAGCAATAAGCTTGAGCTCCCAGCCTACATCATGAATCAGAGCACGATTCGCGTCTAACACAAACTCACTGTTTTCACCGTCCTGTAACTCGGCACCTGAGAGGTGTAGACCGTGTTTGAAAAAGCAATAAGCTTGAGCTCCCCGCCTAGAGCATAATTCAGAGCACGATTCGCGTCTAACACAAACTCACTGTTTTCACCGTCCTGTACCTCGGCACCTGAGAGGTGTAGACCGTGTTTGAAAAAGCATTACGCTTGCGCTCCCAGCCTAGAGCATAAATCCCAGCACGATTCGCGTCTAACACAAACTCACTGTTTTCACCGTCCTGTAACTCGGCACCTGAGAGGTGTAGACCGTGTTTGAAAAAGCAATAAGCTTGCGCTCCCAGCCTAGAGCATGAATCAGAGCACGATTCGCGTCTAACACAAACTCACTGTTTTCACCGTCCTGTAACTCGGCACCTGAGAGGTGTAGACCGTGTTTGAAAAAGCATTACGCTTGCGCTCCCAGCCTAGAGCATGAATCCAAGCACGATTTGCGTCTAACACAAACTCACTGTTTTCACCGTCCTGTAACTCGGCACCTGAGAGATGTTGACCGTGTTTGAAAAAGCAATAAGCTTGAGCTCCTAGCCTAGAGCATGAATCAGAGCACGATTCGCGTCTAACACAAACTCACTGTTTTCACCGTCCTGTAACTCGGCACCTGAGAGGTGTAGACCGTGTTTGAAAAAGCAATAAGCTTGAGCTCCCAGCCTACAGCATGAATCAGAGCACGATTCGCGTCTAACACAAACTCACTGTTTTCACCGTCCTGTAACTCGGCACCTGAGAGATGTAGACCGTGTTTGAAAAAGCAATAAGCTTGCGCTCCCAGCCTAGAGCATGAATCAGAGCACGATTCGCGTCTAACACAAACTCACTGTTTTCACCGTCCTGTAACTCGGCACCTGAGAGGTGTAGACCGTGTTTGAAAAAGCATTACGCTTGCGCTCCCAGCCTAGAGCATGAATCCAAGCACGATTTGCGTCTAACACAAACTCACTGTTTTCACCGTCCTGTAACTCGGCACCTGAGAGATGTTGACCGTGTTTGAAAAAGCAATAAGCTTGCGCTCCCAGCCTAGAGCATGAATCAGAGCACGATTCGCGTCTAACACAAACTCACTGTTTTCACCGTCCTGTAACTCGGCACCTGAGAGGTGTAGACCGTGTTTGAAAAAGCAATAAGCTTTAGCTCCCAGCCTAGAGCATGAATCAGAGCACGATTCGCGTCTAACACAAACTCACTGTTTTCACCGTCCTGTAACTCGGCACCTGAGAGGTGTAGACCGTGTTTGAAAAAGCAATAAGCTTTAGCTCCCAGCCTAAAGCATGAATCAGAGCACGATTCGCGTCTAACACAATCTCACTGTTTACACCGTCCTGTAACTCGGCACCTGAGAGGTGTAGACCGTGTTTGAAAAAGCAATAAGCTTTAGCTCCCAGCCTAGAGCATGAATCAGAGCACGATTCGCGTCTAACACAAACTCACTGTTTTCACCGTCCTGTAACTCGGCACCTGAGAGGAGTAGACCGTGTTTGAAAGAGCAATAAGCTTTAGCTCTCAGCCTAGAGCATGAATCAGAGCACGATTCGCGTCTAACACAAACTCACTGTTATCACCGTCCTGTAACTCGGCACCTGAGAGGTGTAGACCGTGTTTGAAAAAGCAATAAGCTTTAGCACCTAGCCTAGAGCATGAATCAGAGCACGATTCGCTTCTAACACAAACTCACTGTTTTCACCGTCCTGTACCTCGGCACCTGAGAGGTGTAGACCGTGTTTGAAAAAGCATTACGCTTGCGCTCCCAGCCTAGAGCATGAATCCCAGCACGATTCGCGTCTAACACAAACTCACTGTTTTCACCGTCCTGCAACTCGGCACCTGAGAGATGTAGACCGTGTTTGAAAAAGCAATAAGCTTGCGCTCCCAGCCTAGAGCATGAATCAGAGCACGATTCGCGTCTAACACAAACTCACTGTTTTCACCGTCCTGTAACTCGGCACCTGAGAGGTGTAGACCGTGTTTGAAAAAGCAATAAGCTTGCGCTCCCAGCGTAGAGCATGAATCAGAGCACGATTCGCGTCTAACACAAACTCACTGTTTTCACCGTCCTGTAACTCGGCACCTGAGAGGTGTACACCGTGTTTGAAAAAGCAATAAGCTTGAGCTCCCAGCCTAGAGCATGAATCAGAGCACGATTCGCGTCTAACACAAACTCACTGTTTTCACCGTCCTGTAACTCGGCACCTGAGAGGTGTAGACCGTGTTTGAAAAAGCAATAAGCTTGAGCTCCCCGCCTAGAGCATGAATCAGAGCACGATTCGCGTCTAACACAAACTCACTGTTTTCACCGTCCTGTAACTCGGCACCTGAGAGGTGTAGACCGTGTTTGAAAAAGCAATAAGCTTGAGCTCCCAGCCTACAGCATGAATCAGAGCACGATTCGCGTCTAACACAAACTCACTGTTTTCACCGTCCTGTAACTCGGCACCTGAGAGGTGTAGACCGTGTTTGAAAAAGCAATAAGCTTGAGCTCCCAGCCTAGAGCATGAATCAGAGCACGATTTGCGTCTAACACAAACTCACTGTTTTCACCGTCCTGTAACTCGGCACCTGAGAGGTGTAGACCGTGTTTGAAAAAGCAATAAGCTTCCGCTCCCAGCCTAGAGCATGAATCAGAGCACGATTCGCGTCTAACACAAACTCGCTGTTTTCACCGTCCTGTAACTCGGCACCTGAGAGGTGTAGACCGTGTTTGAAAAAGCAATAAGCTTGCGCTCACCGCCTAGAGCATGAATCAGAGCACGATTCGCGTCTAACACAAACTCACTGTTTTCACCGTCCTGTAACTCGGCACCTGAGAGGTGTAGACCGTGTTTGAAAAAGCAATAAGCTTGAGCTCCCAGCCTACAGCATGAATCAGAGCACGATTCGCGTCTAACACAAACTCACTGTTTTCACCGTCCTGTAACTCGGCACCTGAGAGGTGTAGACCGTGTTTGAAAAAGCAATAAGCTTGAGCTCCCAGCCTAGAGCATGAATCAGAGCACGATTTGCGTCTAACACAAACTCACTGTTTTCACCGTCCTGTAACTCGGCACCTGAGAGGTGTAGACCGTGTTTGAAAAAGCAATAAGCTTCCGCTCCCAGCCTAGAGCATGAATCAGAGCACGATTCGCGTCTAACACAAACTCGCTGTTTTCACCGTCCTGTAACTCGGCACCTGAGAGGTGTAGACCATGTTTGAAAAAGCAATAAGCTTGCGCTCACCGCCTAGAGCATGAATCAGAGCACGATTCGCGTCTAACACAAACTCACTGTTTTCACCGTCCTGTAACTCGGCACCTGAGAGGTGTACACCGTGTTTGAAAAAGCAATAAGCTTGAGCTCCCAGCCTAGAGCATGAATCAGAGCACGATTCGCGTCTAACACAAACTCACTGTTTTCACCGTCCTGTAACTCGGCACCTGAGAGGTGTAGACCGTGTTTGAAAAAGCAATAAGCTTGAGCTCCCAGCCTAGAGCATGAATCAGAGCACGATTCGCGTCTAACACAAACTCACTGTTTTCACCGTCCTGTAACTCGGCACCTGAGAGGTGTAGACCGTGTTTGAAAAAGCAATAAGCTTGAGCTCCCCGCCTAGAGCATGAATCAGAGCACGATTCGCGTCTAACACAAACTCACTGTTTTCACCGTCCTGTAACTCGGCACCTGAGAGGTGTAGACCGTGTTTGAAAAAGCAATAAGCTTGAGCTCCCAGCCTACAGCATGAATCAGAGCACGATTCGCGTCTAACACAAACTCACTGTTTTCACCGTCCTGTAACTCGGCACCTGAGAGGTGTAGACCGTGTTTGAAAAAGCAATAAGCTTGAGCTCCCAGCCTAGAGCATGAATCAGAGCACGATTCGCGTCTAACACAAACTCACTGTTTTCACCGTCCTGTAACTCGGCACCTGAGAGGTGTAGACCGTGTTTGAAAAAGCAATAAGCTTGAGCTCCCAGCCTACATCATGAATCAGAGCACGATTCGCGTCTAACACAAACTCACTGTTTTCACCGTCCTGTAACTCGGCACCTAAGAGGTGTAGACCGTGTTTGAAAAAGCAATAAGCTTGAGCTCCCCGCCTAGAGCATGAATAAGAGCACGATTCGCGTCTAACACAAACTCACTGTTTTCACCGTCCTGTAACTCGGCACCTGAGAGGTGTAGACCGTGTTTGAAAAAGCAATAAGCTTCCGCTCCCAGCCTAGAGCATGAATCAGAGCACGATTCGCGTCTAACACAAACTCGCTGTTTTCACCGTCCTGTAACTCGGCACCTGAGAGGTGTAGACCGTGTTTGAAAAAGCAATAAGCTTGCGCTCCCCGCCTAGAGCATGAATCAGAGCACGATTCGCGTCAAACACAAACTCACTGTTTTCACCGTCCTGTAATTCGGCACCTGAGAGGTGTAGACCATGTTTGAAAAAGCAATAAGCTTGAGCTCCCCGCCTAGAGCATAATTCAGAGCACGATTCGCGTCTAACACAAACTCACTGTTTTCACCGTCCTGTAACTCGGCACCTGAGAGGTGTAGACCGTGTATGAAAAAGTAATAAGCTTGAGCTTCCAGCCTAGAGCATGAATCAGAGCACGATTCGCGTCTAACACAAACTCACTGTTTTCACCGTCCTGTAAATCGGCACCTGAGAGGTGTAGACCGTGTTTGAAAAAGCAATAAGCTTGAGCTCCCCGCCTAGAGCATAATTCAGAGCACGATTCGCGTCTAACACAAACTCACTGTTTTCACCGTCCTGTACCTCGGCACCTGAGAGGTGTAGACCGTGTTTGAAAAAGCATTACGCTTGCGCTCCCAGCCTAGAGCATAAATCCCAGCACGATTCGCGTCTAACACAAACTCACTGTTTTCACCGTCCTGTAACTCGGCACCTGAGAGGTGTAGACCGTGTTTGAAAAAGCAATAAGCTTGAGCTCCCAGCCTAGAGCATGAATCAGAGCACGATTCGCGTCTAACACAAACTCACTGTTTTCACCGTCCTGTAACTCGGCACCTGAGAGGTGTAGACCGTGTTTGAAAAAGCAATAAGCTTGAGCTCCTAGCCTAGAGCATGAATCAGAGCACGATTCGCGTCTAACACAAACTCACTGTTTTCACCGTCCTGTAACTCGGCACCTGAGAGGTGTAGACCGTGTTTGAAAAAGCAATAAGCTTGAGCTGCCAGCCTACAGCATGAATCAGAGCACGATTCGCGTCTAACACAAACTCACTGTTTTCACCGTCCTGTAACTCGGCACCTGAGAGATGTAGACCGTGTTTGAAAAAGCAATAAGCTTGCGCTCCCAGCCTAGAGCATGAATCAGAGCACGATTCGCGTCTAACACAAACTCACTGTTTTCACCGTCCTGTAACTCGGCACCTGAGAGTTGTAGACCGTGTTTGAAAAAGCAATAAGCTTGCGCTCCCAGCCTAGAGCATGAATCAGAGCACGATTCGCGTCTAACACAAACTCACTGTTTTCACCGTCCTGTAACTCGGCACCTGAGAGGTGTAGACCGTGTTTGAAAAAGCAATAAGCTTTAGCTCCCAGCCTAGAGCATGAATCAGAGCACGATTCGCGTCTAACACAAACTCACTGTTTTCACCGTCCTGTAACTCGGAACCTGAGAGGTGTAGACCGTGTTTGAAAAAGCAATAAGCTTTAGCTCCCAGCCTAGAGCATGAATCAGAGCACGATTCGCTTCTAACACAAACTCACTGTTTTCACCGTCCTGTACCTCGGCACCTGAAAGGTGTAGACCGTGTTTGAAAAAGCATTACGCTTGCGCTCCCAGCCTAGAGCATGAATCCAAGCACGATTCGCGTCTAACACAAACTCACTGTTTTCACCGTCCTGTAACTCGGCACCTGAGAGATGTTGACCGTGTTTGAAAAAGCAATAAGCTTGCGCTCCCAGCCTAGAGCATGAATCAGAGCACGATTCGCGTCTAACACAAACTCACTGTTTTCACCGTCCTGTAACTCGGCACCTGAGAGGTGTAGACCGTGTTTGAAAAAGCAATAAGCTTTAGCTCACAGCCTAGAGCATGAATCAGAGCACGATTCGCGTCTAACACAAACTCACTGTTTTCACCGTCCTGTAACTCGGCACCTGAGAGGTGTAGACCGTGTTTGAAAAAGCAATAAGCTTTAGCTCCCAGCCTAAAGCATGAATCAGAGCACGATTCGCGTCTAACACAATCTCACTGTTTACACCGTCCTGTAACTCGGCACCTGAGAGGTGTAGACCGTGTTTGAAAAAGCAATAAGCTTTAGCTCCCAGCCTAGAGCATGAATCAGAGCACGATTCGCGTCTAACACAAACTCACTGTTTTCACCGTCCTGTAACTCGGCACCTGAGAGGAGTAGACCGTGTTTGAAAGAGCAATAAGCTTTAGCTCTCAGCCTAGAGCATGAATCAGAGCACGATTCGCGTCTAACACAAACTCACTGTTATCACCGTCCTGTAACTCGGCACCTGAGAGGTGTAGACCGTGTTTGAAAAAGCAATAAGCTTTAGCACCTAGCCTAGAGCATGAATCAGAGCACGATTCGCTTCTAACACAAACTCACTGTTTTCACCGTCCTGTACCTCGGCACCTGAGAGGTGTAGACCGTGTTTGAAAAAGCATTACGCTTGCGCTCCCAGCCTAGAGCATGAATCCCAGCACGATTCGCGTCTAACACAAACTCACTGTTTTCACCGTCCTGCAACTCGGCACCTGAGAGATGTAGACCGTGTTTGAAAAAGCAATAAGCTTGCGCTCCCAGCCTAGAGCATGAATCAGAGCACGATTCGCGTCTAACACAAACTCACTGTTTTCACCGTCCTGTAACTCGGCACCTGAGAGGTGTAGACCGTGTTTGAAAAAGCAATAAGCTTGCGCTCCCAGCGTAGAGCATGAATCAGAGCACGATTCGCGTCTAACACAAACTCACTGTTTTCACCGTCCTGTAACTCGGCACCTGAGAGGTGTAGACCGTGTTTGAAAAAGCAATAAGCTTTCGCTCCCAGCCTAGAGCATGAATCAGAGCACGATTCGCGTCTAACACACACTCACTGTTTTCACCGTCCTGTAACTCGGCACCTGAGAGGTGTAGACCGTGTTTGAAAAAGCATTAAGCTTGCGCTCCCCGCCTAGAGCATGAATCAGAGCACGATTCGCGTCTAACACAAACTCACTGTTTTCACCGTCCTGTAACTCGGCACCTGAGAGGTGTAGACCGTGTTTGAAAAAGCAATAAGCTTGAGCTCCCCGCCTAGAGCATAATTCAGAGCACGATTCGCGTCTAACACAAACTCACTGTTTTCACCGTCCTGTACCTCGGCACCTGAGAGGTGTAGACCGTGTTTGAAAAAGCAATAAGCTTGAGCTCCCAGCCTAGAGCATGAATCAGAGCACGATTCGCGTCTAACACAAACTCACTGTTTTCACCGTCCTGTAACTCGGCACCTGAGAGGTGTACACCGTGTTTGAAAAAGCAATAAGCTTGAGCTCCCAGCCTAGAGCATGAATCAGAGCACGATTCGCGTCTAACACAAACTCACTGTTTTCACCGTCCTGTAACTCGGCACCTGAGAGGTGTAGACCGTGTTTGAAAAAGCAATAAGCTTGAGCTCCCAGCCTAGAGCATGAATCAGAGCACGATTCGCGTCTAACACAAACTCACTGTTTTCACCGTCCTGTAACTCGGCACCTGAGAGGTGTAGACCGTGTTTGAAAAAGCAATAAGCTTGAGCTCCCAGCCTAGAGCATGAATCAGAGCACGATTCGCGTCTAACACAAACTCACTGTTTTCACCGTCCTGTAACTCGGCACCTGAGAGGTGTAGACCGTGTTTGAAAAAGCAATAAGCTTGAGCTCCCCGCCTAGAGCATGAATCAGAGCACGATTCGCGTCTAACACAAACTCACTGTTTTCACCGTCCTGTAACTCGGCACCTGAGAGGTGTAGACCGTGTTTGAAAAAGCAATAAGCTTGAGCTCCCAGCCTACAGCATGAATCAGAGCACGATTCGCGTCTAACACAAACTCACTGTTTTCACCGTCCTGTAACTCGGCACCTGAGAGGTGTAGACCGTGTTTGAAAAAGCAATAAGCTTGAGCTCCCAGCCTAGAGCATGAATCAGAGCACGATTCGCGTCTAACACAAACTCACTGTTTTCACCGTCCTGTAACTCGGCACCTGAGAGGTGTAGACCGTGTTTGAAAAAGCAATAAGCTTCCGCTCCCAGCCTAGAGCATGAATCAGAGCACGATTCGCGTCTAACACAAACTCGCTGTTTTCACCGTCCTGTAACTCGGCACCTGAGAGGTGTAGACCGTGTTTGAAAAAGCAATAAGCTTGCGCTCACCGCCTAGAGCATGAATCAGAGCACGATTCGCGTCTAACACAAACTCACTGTTTTCACCGTCCTGTAACTCGGCACCTGAGAGGTGTAGACCGTGTTTGAAAAAGCAATAAGCTTCCTCTCCCAGCCTAGAGCATGAATCAGAGCACGATTCGCGTCTAACACAAACTCGCTGTTTTCACCGTCCTGTAACTCGGCACCTGAGAGGTGTAGACCGTGTTTGAAAAAGCAATAAGCTTGAGCTCCCCGCCTAGAGCATGAATCAGAGCACGATTCGCGTCTAACACAAACTCACTGTTTTCACCGTCCTGTAACTCGGCACCTGAGAGGTGTAGACCGTGTTTGAAAAAGCAATAAGCTTGCGCTCCCCGCCTAGAGCATGAATCAGAGCACGATTCGCGTCTAACACAAACTCACTGTTTTCACCGTCCTGTAATTCGGCACCTGAGAGGTGTAGACCGTGTTTGAAAAAGCAATAAGCTTGAGCTCCCCGCCTAGAGCATAATTCAGAGCACGATTCGCGTCTAACACAAACTCACTGTTTTCACCGTCCTGTAACTCGGCACCTGAGAGGTGTAGACCGTGTATGAAAAAGTAATAAGCTTGAGCTTCCAGCCTAGAGCATGAATCAGAGCACGATTCGCGTCTAACACAAACTCACTGTTTTCACCGTCCTGTAACTCGGCACCTGAGAGGTGTAGACCGTGTTTGAAAAAGCAATAAGCTTGAGCTCCCAGCCTAGAGCATGAATCAGAGCACGATTCGCGTCTAACACAAACTCACTGTTTTCACCGTCCTGTAACTCGGCACCTGAGAGGTGTAGACCGTGTTTGAAAAAGCAATAAGCTTGAGCTCCCAGCCTAGAGCATGAATCAGAGCACGATTCGCGTCTAACACAAACTCACTGTTTTCACCGTCCTGTAAATCGGCACCTGAGAGGTGTAGACCGTGTTTGAAAAAGCAATAAGCTTGAGCTCCCCGCCTAGAGCATAATTCAGAGCACGATTCGCGTCTAACACAAACTCACTGTTTTCACCGTCCTGTACCTCGGCACCTGAGAGGTGTAGACCGTGTTTGAAAAAGCATTACGCTTGCGCTCCCAGCCTAGAGCATAAATCCCAGCACGATTCGCGTCTAACACAAACTCACTGTTTTCACTGTCCTGTAACTCGGCACCTGAGAGGTGTAGACCGTGTTTGAAAAAGCAATAAGCTTGAGCTCCCAGCCTAGAGCATGAATCAGAGCACGATTCGCGTCTAACACAAACTCACTGTTTTCACCGTCCTGTAACTCGGCACCTGAGAGGTGTAGACCGTGTTTGAAAAAGCAATAAGCTTGAGCTCCTAGCCTAGAGCATGAATCAGAGCACGATTCGCGTCTAACACAAACTCACTGTTTTCACCGTCCTGTAACTCGGCACCTGAGAGGTGTAGACCGTGTTTGAAAAAGCAATAAGCTTGAGCTCCCAGCCTACAGCATGAATCAGAGCACGATTCGCGTCTAACACAAACTCACTGTTTTCACCGTCCTGTAACTCGGCACCTGAGAGGTGTAGACCGTGTTTGAAAAAGCAATAAGCTTTAGCTCCCAGCCTAGAGCATGAATCAGAGCACGATTCGCGTCTAACACAAACTCACTGTTTTCACCGTCCTGTAACTCGGCACCTGAGAGGTGTAGACCGTGTTTGAAAAAGCAATAAGCTTTAGCTCCCAGCCTAAAGCATGAATCAGAGCACGATTCGCGTCTAACACAATCTCACTGTTTACACCGTCCTGTAACTCGGCACCTGAGAGGTGTAGACCGTGTTTGAAAAAGCAATAAGCTTTAGCTCCCAGCCTAGAGCATGAATCAGAGCACGATTCGCGTCTAACACAAACTCACTGTTTTCACCGTCCTGTAACTCGGCACCTGAGAGGAGTAGACCGTGTTTGAAAGAGCAATAAGCTTTAGCTCTCAGCCTAGAGCATGAATCAGAGCACGATTCGCGTCTAACACAAACTCACTGTTATCACCGTCCTGTAACTCGGCACCTGAGAGGTGTAGACCGTGTTTGAAAAAGCAATAAGCTTTAGCTCCTAGCCTAGAGCATGAATCAGAGCACGATTCGCTTCTAACACAAACTCACTGTTTTCACCGTCCTGTACCTCGGCACCTGAGAGGTGTAGACCGTGTTTGAAAAAGCATTACGCTTGCGCTCCCAGCCTAGAGCATGAATCCCAGCACGATTCGCGTCTAACACAAACTCACTGTTTTCACCGTCCTGCAACTCGGCACCTGAGAGATGTAGACCGTGTTTGAAAAAGCAATAAGCTTGCGCTCCCAGCCTAGAGCATGAATCAGAGCACGATTCGCGTCTAACACAAACTCACTGTTTTCACCGTCCTGTAACTCGGCACCTGAGAGGTGTAGACCGTGTTTGAAAAAGCAATAAGCTTGCGCTCCCAGCGTAGAGCATGAATCAGAGCACGATTCGCGTCTAACACAAACTCACTGTTTTCACCGTCCTGTAACTCGGCACCTGAGAGGTGTAGACCGTGTTTGAAAAAGCAATAAGCTTTAGCTCCCAGCCTAGAGCATGAATCAGAGCACGATTCGCGTCTAACACAAACTCACTGTTTTCACCGTCCTGTAACTCGGCACCTGAGAGGAGTAGACCGTGTTTGAAAAAGCAATAAGCTTTAGCTCCCAGCCTAGAGCATGAATCAGAGCACGATTCGCGTCTAACACAAACTCACTGTTTTCACCGTCCTGTACCTCGGCACCTGAGAGGTGTAGACCGTGTTTGAAAAAGCATTACGCTTGCGCTCCCAGCCTAGAGCATGAATCCCAGCACGATTCGCGTCTAACACAAACTCACTGTTTTCACCGTCCTGTAACTCGGCACCTGAGAGATGTAGACCGTGTTTGAAAAAGCAATAAGCTTGCGCTCCCAGCCTAGAGCATGAATCAGAGCACGATTCGCGTCTAACACACACTCACTGTTTTCACCGTCCTGTAACTCGGCACCTGAGAGGTGTAGACCGTGTTTGAAAAAGCATTAAGCTTGCGCTCCCCGCCTAGAGCATGAATCAGAGCACGATTCGCGTCTAACACAAACTCACTGTTTTCACCGTCCTGTACCTCGGCACCTGAGAGGTGTAGACCGTGTTTGAAAAAGCAATAAGCTTTCGCTCCCAGCCTAGAGCATGAATCAGAGCACGATTCGCGTCTAACACACACTCACTGTTTTCACCGTCCTGTAACTCGGCACCTGAGAGGTGTAGACCGTGTTTGAAAAAGCATTAAGCTTGCGCTCCCCGCCTAGAGCATGAATCAGAGCACGATTCGCGTCTAACACAAACTCACTGTTTTCACCGTCCTGTAACTCGGCACCTGAGAGGTGTAGACCGTGTTTGAAAAAGCAATAAGCTTGAGCTCCCCGCCTAGAGCATAATTCAGAGCACGATTCGCGTCTAACACAAACTCACTGTTTTCACCGTCCTGTACCTCGGCACCTGAGAGGTGTAGACCGTGTTTGAAAAGCATTACGCTTGCGCTCCCAGCCTAAAGCATAAATCCCAGCACGATTCGCGTCTAACACAAACTCACTGTTTTCACCGTCCTGTAACTCGGCACCTGAGAGGTGTAGACCGTGTTTGAAAAAGCAATAAGCTTGAGCTCCCAGCCTAGAGCATGAATCAGAGCACGATTCGCGTCTAACACAAACTCACTGTTTTCACCGTCCTGTAACTCGGCACCTGAGAGGTGTAGACCGTGTTTGAAAAAGCAATAAGCTTGAGCTCCCAGCCTAGAGCATGAATCAGAGCACGATTCGCGTCTAACACAAACTCACTGTTTTCACCGTCCTGTAACTCGGCACCTGAGAGGTGTAGACCGTGTTTGAAAAAGCAATAAGCTTGAGCTCCCCGCCTAGAGCATGAATCAGAGCACGATTCGCGTCTAACACAAACTCACTGTTTTCACCGTCCTGTAACTCGGCACCTGAGAGGTGTAGACCGTGTTTGAAAAAGCAATAAGCTTGAGCTCCCAGCCTACAGCATGAATCAGAGCACGATTCGCGTCTAACACAAACTCATAGTTTTCACCGTCCTGTAACTCGGCACCTGAGAGGTGTAGACCGTGTTTGAAAAAGCAATAAGCTTGAGCTCCCAGCCTAGAGCATGAATCAGAGCACGATTCGCGTCTAACACAAACTCACTGTTTTCACCGTCCTGTAACTCGGCACCTGAGAGGTGTAGACCGTGTTTGAAAAAGCAATAAGCTTCCTCTCCCAGCCTAGAGCATGAATCAGAGCACGATTCGCGTCTAACACAAACTCGCTGTTTTCACCGTCCTGTAACTCGGCACCTGAGAGGTGTAGACCGTGTTTGAAAAAGCAATAAGCTTGAGCTCCCCGCCTAGAGCATGAATCAGAGCACGATTCGCGTCTAACACAAACTCCCTGTTTTCACCGTCCTGTAACTCGGCACCTGAGAGGTGTAGACCGTGTTTGAAAAAGCATTAAGCTTGCGCTCCCCGCCTAGAGCATGAATCAGAGCACGATTCGCGTCTAACACAAACTCACTGTTTTCACCGTCCTGTACCTCGGCACCTGAGAGGTGTAGACCGTGTTTGAAAAAGCAATAAGCTTTCGCTCCCAGCCTAGAGCATGAATCAGAGCACGATTCGCGTCTAACACACACTCACTGTTTTCACCGTCCTGTAACTCGGCACCTGAGAGGTGTAGACCGTGTTTGAAAAAGCATTAAGCTTGCGCTCCCCGCCTAGAGCATGAATCAGAGCACGATTCGCGTCTAACACAAACTCGCTGTTTTCACCGTCCTGTAACTCGGCACCTGAGAGGTGTAGACCGTGTTTGAAAAAGCAATAAGCTTGCGCTCCCCGCCTAGAGCATGAATCAGAGCACGATTCGCGTCAAACACAAACTCACTGTTTTCACCGTCCTGTAATTCGGCACCTGAGAGGTGTAGACCATGTTTGAAAAAGCAATAAGCTTGAGCTCCCCGCCTAGAGCATAATTCAGAGCACGATTCGCGTCTAACACAAACTCACTGTTTTCACCGTCCTGTAACTCGGCACCTGAGAGGTGTAGACCGTGTATGAAAAAGTAATAAGCTTGAGCTTCCAGCCTAGAGCATGAATCAGAGCACGATTCGCGTCTAACACAAACTCACTGTTTTCACCGTCCTGTAACTCGGCACCTGAGAGGTGTAGACCGTGTTTGAAAAAGCAATAAGCTTGAGCTCCCCGCCTAGAGCATAATTCAGAGCACGATTCGCGTCTAACACAAACTCACTGTTTTCACCGTCCTGTACCTCGGCACCTGAGAGGTGTAGACCGTGTTTGAAAAAGCATTACGCTTGCGCTCCCAGCCTAGAGCATAAATCCCAGCACGATTCGCGTCTAACACAAACTCACTGTTTTCACCGTCCTGTAACTCGGCACCTGAGAGGTGTAGACCGTGTTTGAAAAAGCAATAAGCTTGAGCTCCCAGCCTAGAGCATGAATCAGAGCACGATTCGCGTCTAACACAAACTCACTGTTTTCACCGTCCTGTAACTCGGCACCTGAGAGGTGTAGACCGTGTTTGAAAAAGCAATAAGCTTGAGCTCCTAGCCTAGAGCATGAATCAGAGCACGATTCGCGTCTAACACAAACTCACTGTTTTCACCGTCCTGTAACTCGGCACCTGAGAGGTGTAGACCGTGTTTGAAAAAGCAATAAGCTTGAGCTGCCAGCCTACAGCATGAATCAGAGCACGATTCGCGTCTAACACAAACTCACTGTTTTCACCGTCCTGTAACTCGGCACCTGAGAGATGTAGACCGTGTTTGAAAAAGCAATAAGCTTGCGCTCCCAGCCTAGAGCATGAATCAGAGCACGATTCGCGTCTAACACAAACTCACTGTTTTCACCGTCCTGTAACTCGGCACCTGAGAGTTGTAGACCGTGTTTGAAAAAGCAATAAGCTTGCGCTCCCAGCCTAGAGCATGAATCAGAGCACGATTCGCGTCTAACACAAACTCAGTTTTCACCGTCCTGTAACTCAGCACCTGAGAGGTGTAGACCGTGTTTGAAAAAGCAATAAGCTTGCGCTCCCAGCCTAGAGCATGAATCCCAGCACGATTCGCGTCTAACACAAACTCACTGTTTTCACCGTCCTGTAACTCGGCACCTGAGAGGTGTAGACCGTGTTTGAAAAAGCAATAAGCTTTAGCTCCCAGCCTAGAGCATGAATCAGAGCACGATTCGCGTCTAACACAAACTCACTGTTTTCACCGTCCTGTAACTCGGAACCTGAGAGGTGTAGACCGTGTTTGAAAAAGCAATAAGCTTTAGCTCCCAGCCTAGAGCATGAATCAGAGCACGATTCGCTTCTAACACAAACTCACTGTTTTCACCGTCCTGTACCTCGGCACCTGAAAGGTGTAGACCGTGTTTGAAAAAGCATTACGCTTGCGCTCCCAGCCTAGAGCATGAATCCAAGCACGATTCGCGTCTAACACAAACTCACTGTTTTCACCGTCCTGTAACTCGGCACCTGAGAGATGTTGACCGTGTTTGAAAAAGCAATAAGCTTGCGCTCCCAGCCTAGAGCATGAATCAGAGCACGATTCGCGTCTAACACAAACTCACTGTTTTCACCGTCCTGTAACTCGGCACCTGAGAGGTGTAGACCGTGTTTGAAAAAGCAATAAGCTTTAGCTCACAGCCTAGAGCATGAATCAGAGCACGATTCGCGTCTAACACAAACTCACTGTTTTCTCCGTCCTGTAACTCGGCACCTGAGAGGTGTAGACCGTGTTTGAAAAAGCAATAAGCTTTAGCTCCCAGCCTAAAGCATGAATCAGAGCACGATTCGCGTCTAACACAATCTCACTGTTTACACCGTCCTGTAACTCGGCACCTGAGAGGTGTAGACCGTGTTTGAAAAAGCAATAAGCTTTAGCTCCCAGCCTAGAGCATGAATCAGAGCACGATTCGCGTCTAACACAAACTCACTGTTTTCACCGTCCTGTAACTCGGCACCTGAGAGGAGTAGACCGTGTTTGAAAGAGCAATAAGCTTTAGCTCTCAGCCTAGAGCATGAATCAGAGCACGATTCGCGTCTAACACAAACTCACTGTTATCACCGTCCTGTAACTCGGCACCTGAGAGGTGTAGACCGTGTTTGAAAAAGCAATAAGCTTTAGCACCTAGCCTAGAGCATGAATCAGAGCACGATTCGCTTCTAACACAAACTCACTGTTTTCACCGTCCTGTACCTCGGCACCTGAGAGGTGTAGACCGTGTTTGAAAAAGCATTACGCTTGCGCTCCCAGCCTAGAGCATGAATCCCAGCACGATTCGCGTCTAACACAAACTCACTGTTTTCACCGTCCTGCAACTCGGCACCTGAGAGATGTAGACCGTGTTTGAAAAAGCAATAAGCTTGCGCTCCCAGCCTAGAGCATGAATCAGAGCACGATTCGCGTCTAACACAAACTCACTGTTTTCACCGTCCTGTAACTCGGCACCTGAGAGGTGTAGACCGTGTTTGAAAAAGCAATAAGCTTGCGCTCCCAGCGTAGAGCATGAATCAGAGCACGATTCGCGTCTAACACAAACTCACTGTTTTCACCGTCCTGTAACTCGGCACCTGAGAGGTGTAGACCGTGTTTGAAAAAGCAATAAGCTTTCGCTCCCAGCCTAGAGCATGAATCAGAGCACGATTCGCGTCTAACACACACTCACTGTTTTCACCGTCCTGTAACTCGGCACCTGAGAGGTGTAGACCGTGTTTGAAAAAGCATTAAGCTTGCGCTCCCCGCCTAGAGCATGAATCAGAGCACGATTCGCGTCTAACACAAACTCACTGTTTTCACCGTCCTGTAACTCGGCACCTGAGAGGTGTAGACCGTGTTTGAAAAAGCAATAAGCTTGAGCTCCCCGCCTAGAGCATAATTCAGAGCACGATTCGCGTCTAACACAAACTCACTGTTTTCACCGTCCTGTACCTCGGCACCTGAGAGGTGTAGACCGTGTTTGAAAAAGCAATAAGCTTGAGCTCCCAGCCTAGAGCATGAATCAGAGCACGATTCGCGTCTAACACAAACTCACTGTTTTCACCGTCCTGTAACTCGGCACCTGAGAGGTGTACACCGTGTTTGAAAAAGCAATAAGCTTGAGCTCCCAGCCTAGAGCATGAATCAGAGCACGATTCGCGTCTAACACAAACTCACTGTTTTCACCGTCCTGTAACTCGGCACCTGAGAGGTGTAGACCGTGTTTGAAAAAGCAATAAGCTTGAGCTCCCAGCCTAGAGCATGAATCAGAGCACGATTCGCGTCTAACACAAACTCACTGTTTTCACCGTCCTGTAACTCGGCACCTGAGAGGTGTAGACCGTGTTTGAAAAAGCAATAAGCTTGAGCTCCCAGCCTAGAGCATGAATCAGAGCACGATTCGCGTCTAACACAAACTCACTGTTTTCACCGTCCTGTAACTCGGCACCTGAGAGGTGTAGACCGTGTTTGAAAAAGCAATAAGCTTGAGCTCCCCGCCTAGAGCATGAATCAGAGCACGATTCGCGTCTAACACAAACTCACTGTTTTCACCGTCCTGTAACTCGGCACCTGAGAGGTGTAGACCGTGTTTGAAAAAGCAATAAGCTTGAGCTCCCAGCCTACAGCATGAATCAGAGCACGATTCGCGTCTAACACAAACTCACTGTTTTCACCGTCCTGTAACTCGGCACCTGAGAGGTGTAGACCGTGTTTGAAAAAGCAATAAGCTTGAGCTCCCAGCCTAGAGCATGAATCAGAGCACGATTCGCGTCTAACACAAACTCACTGTTTTCACCGTCCTGTAACTCGGCACCTGAGAGGTGTAGACCGTGTTTGAAAAAGCAATAAGCTTCCGCTCCCAGCCTAGAGCATGAATCAGAGCACGATTCGCGTCTAACACAAACTCGCTGTTTTCACCGTCCTGTAACTCGGCACCTGAGAGGTGTAGACCGTGTTTGAAAAAGCAATAAGCTTGCGCTCACCGCCTAGAGCATGAATCAGAGCACGATTCGCGTCTAACACAAACTCACTGTTTTCACCGTCCTGTAACTCGGCACCTGAGAGGTGTAGACCGTGTTTGAAAAAGCAATAAGCTTCCTCTCCCAGCCTAGAGCATGAATCAGAGCACGATTCGCGTCTAACACAAACTCGCTGTTTTCACCGTCCTGTAACTCGGCACCTGAGAGGTGTAGACCGTGTTTGAAAAAGCAATAAGCTTGAGCTCCCCGCCTAGAGCATGAATCAGAGCACGATTCGCGTCTAACACAAACTCACTGTTTTCACCGTCCTGTAACTCGGCACCTGAGAGGTGTAGACCGTGTTTGAAAAAGCAATAAGCTTGCGCTCCCCGCCTAGAGCATGAATCAGAGCACGATTCGCGTCTAACACAAACTCACTGTTTTCACCGTCCTGTAATTCGGCACCTGAGAGGTGTAGACCGTGTTTGAAAAAGCAATAAGCTTGAGCTCCCCGCCTAGAGCATAATTCAGAGCACGATTCGCGTCTAACACAAACTCACTGTTTTCACCGTCCTGTAACTCGGCACCTGAGAGGTGTAGACCGTGTATGAAAAAGTAATAAGCTTGAGCTTCCAGCCTAGAGCATGAATCAGAGCACGATTCGCGTCTAACACAAACTCACTGTTTTCACCGTCCTGTAACTCGGCACCTGAGAGGTGTAGACCGTGTTTGAAAAAGCAATAAGCTTGAGCTCCCAGCCTAGAGCATGAATCAGAGCACGATTCGCGTCTAACACAAACTCACTGTTTTCACCGTCCTGTAACTCGGCACCTGAGAGGTGTAGACCGTGTTTGAAAAAGCAATAAGCTTGAGCTCCCAGCCTAGAGCATGAATCAGAGCACGATTCGCGTCTAACACAAACTCACTGTTTTCACCGTCCTGTAAATCGGCACCTGAGAGGTGTAGACCGTGTTTGAAAAAGCAATAAGCTTGAGCTCCCCGCCTAGAGCATAATTCAGAGCACGATTCGCGTCTAACACAAACTCACTGTTTTCACCGTCCTGTACCTCGGCACCTGAGAGGTGTAGACCGTGTTTGAAAAAGCATTACGCTTGCGCTCCCAGCCTAGAGCATAAATCCCAGCACGATTCGCGTCTAACACAAACTCACTGTTTTCACTGTCCTGTAACTCGGCACCTGAGAGGTGTAGACCGTGTTTGAAAAAGCAATAAGCTTGAGCTCCCAGCCTAGAGCATGAATCAGAGCACGATTCGCGTCTAACACAAACTCACTGTTTTCACCGTCCTGTAACTCGGCACCTGAGAGGTGTAGACCGTGTTTGAAAAAGCAATAAGCTTGAGCTCCTAGCCTAGAGCATGAATCAGAGCACGATTCGCGTCTAACACAAACTCACTGTTTTCACCGTCCTGTAACTCGGCACCTGAGAGGTGTAGACCGTGTTTGAAAAAGCAATAAGCTTGAGCTCCCAGCCTACAGCATGAATCAGAGCACGATTCGCGTCTAACACAAACTCACTGTTTTCACCGTCCTGTAACTCGGCACCTGAGAGGTGTAGACCGTGTTTGAAAAAGCAATAAGCTTTAGCTCCCAGCCTAGAGCATGAATCAGAGCACGATTCGCGTCTAACACAAACTCACTGTTTTCACCGTCCTGTAACTCGGCACCTGAGAGGTGTAGACCGTGTTTGAAAAAGCAATAAGCTTTAGCTCCCAGCCTAAAGCATGAATCAGAGCACGATTCGCGTCTAACACAATCTCACTGTTTACACCGTCCTGTAACTCGGCACCTGAGAGGTGTAGACCGTGTTTGAAAAAGCAATAAGCTTTAGCTCCCAGCCTAGAGCATGAATCAGAGCACGATTCGCGTCTAACACAAACTCACTGTTTTCACCGTCCTGTAACTCGGCACCTGAGAGGAGTAGACCGTGTTTGAAAGAGCAATAAGCTTTAGCTCTCAGCCTAGAGCATGAATCAGAGCACGATTCGCGTCTAACACAAACTCACTGTTATCACCGTCCTGTAACTCGGCACCTGAGAGGTGTAGACCGTGTTTGAAAAAGCAATAAGCTTTAGCTCCTAGCCTAGAGCATGAATCAGAGCACGATTCGCTTCTAACACAAACTCACTGTTTTCACCGTCCTGTACCTCGGCACCTGAGAGGTGTAGACCGTGTTTGAAAAAGCATTACGCTTGCGCTCCCAGCCTAGAGCATGAATCCCAGCACGATTCGCGTCTAACACAAACTCACTGTTTTCACCGTCCTGCAACTCGGCACCTGAGAGATGTAGACCGTGTTTGAAAAAGCAATAAGCTTGCGCTCCCAGCCTAGAGCATGAATCAGAGCACGATTCGCGTCTAACACAAACTCACTGTTTTCACCGTCCTGTAACTCGGCACCTGAGAGGTGTAGACCGTGTTTGAAAAAGCAATAAGCTTGCGCTCCCAGCGTAGAGCATGAATCAGAGCACGATTCGCGTCTAACACAAACTCACTGTTTTCACCGTCCTGTAACTCGGCACCTGAGAGGTGTAGACCGTGTTTGAAAAAGCAATAAGCTTTAGCTCCCAGCCTAGAGCATGAATCAGAGCACGATTCGCGTCTAACACAAACTCACTGTTTTCACCGTCCTGTAACTCGGCACCTGAGAGGAGTAGACCGTGTTTGAAAAAGCAATAAGCTTTAGCTCCCAGCCTAGAGCATGAATCAGAGCACGATTCGCGTCTAACACAAACTCACTGTTTTCACCGTCCTGTACCTCGGCACCTGAGAGGTGTAGACCGTGTTTGAAAAAGCATTACGCTTGCGCTCCCAGCCTAGAGCATGAATCCCAGCACGATTCGCGTCTAACACAAACTCACTGTTTTCACCGTCCTGTAACTCGGCACCTGAGAGATGTAGACCGTGTTTGAAAAAGCAATAAGCTTGCGCTCCCAGCCTAGAGCATGAATCAGAGCACGATTCGCGTCTAACACACACTCACTGTTTTCACCGTCCTGTAACTCGGCACCTGAGAGGTGTAGACCGTGTTTGAAAAAGCATTAAGCTTGCGCTCCCCGCCTAGAGCATGAATCAGAGCACGATTCGCGTCTAACACAAACTCACTGTTTTCACCGTCCTGTACCTCGGCACCTGAGAGGTGTAGACCGTGTTTGAAAAAGCAATAAGCTTTCGCTCCCAGCCTAGAGCATGAATCAGAGCACGATTCGCGTCTAACACACACTCACTGTTTTCACCGTCCTGTAACTCGGCACCTGAGAGGTGTAGACCGTGTTTGAAAAAGCATTAAGCTTGCGCTCCCCGCCTAGAGCATGAATCAGAGCACGATTCGCGTCTAACACAAACTCACTGTTTTCACCGTCCTGTAACTCGGCACCTGAGAGGTGTAGACCGTGTTTGAAAAAGCAATAAGCTTGAGCTCCCCGCCTAGAGCATAATTCAGAGCACGATTCGCGTCTAACACAAACTCACTGTTTTCACCGTCCTGTACCTCGGCACCTGAGAGGTGTAGACCGTGTTTGAAAAGCATTACGCTTGCGCTCCCAGCCTAAAGCATAAATCCCAGCACGATTCGCGTCTAACACAAACTCACTGTTTTCACCGTCCTGTAACTCGGCACCTGAGAGGTGTAGACCGTGTTTGAAAAAGCAATAAGCTTGAGCTCCCAGCCTAGAGCATGAATCAGAGCACGATTCGCGTCTAACACAAACTCACTGTTTTCACCGTCCTGTAACTCGGCACCTGAGAGGTGTAGACCGTGTTTGAAAAAGCAATAAGCTTGAGCTCCCAGCCTAGAGCATGAATCAGAGCACGATTCGCGTCTAACACAAACTCACTGTTTTCACCGTCCTGTAACTCGGCACCTGAGAGGTGTAGACCGTGTTTGAAAAAGCAATAAGCTTGAGCTCCCCGCCTAGAGCATGAATCAGAGCACGATTCGCGTCTAACACAAACTCACTGTTTTCACCGTCCTGTAACTCGGCACCTGAGAGGTGTAGACCGTGTTTGAAAAAGCAATAAGCTTGAGCTCCCAGCCTACAGCATGAATCAGAGCACGATTCGCGTCTAACACAAACTCATAGTTTTCACCGTCCTGTAACTCGGCACCTGAGAGGTGTAGACCGTGTTTGAAAAAGCAATAAGCTTGAGCTCCCAGCCTAGAGCATGAATCAGAGCACGATTCGCGTCTAACACAAACTCACTGTTTTCACCGTCCTGTAACTCGGCACCTGAGAGGTGTAGACCGTGTTTGAAAAAGCAATAAGCTTCCTCTCCCAGCCTAGAGCATGAATCAGAGCACGATTCGCGTCTAACACAAACTCGCTGTTTTCACCGTCCTGTAACTCGGCACCTGAGAGGTGTAGACCGTGTTTGAAAAAGCAATAAGCTTGAGCTCCCCGCCTAGAGCATGAATCAGAGCACGATTCGCGTCTAACACAAACTCCCTGTTTTCACCGTCCTGTAACTCGGCACCTGAGAGGTGTAGACCGTGTTTGAAAAAGCATTAAGCTTGCGCTCCCCGCCTAGAGCATGAATCAGAGCACGATTCGCGTCTAACACAAACTCACTGTTTTCACCGTCCTGTACCTCGGCACCTGAGAGGTGTAGACCGTGTTTGAAAAAGCAATAAGCTTTCGCTCCCAGCCTAGAGCATGAATCAGAGCACGATTCGCGTCTAACACACACTCACTGTTTTCACCGTCCTGTAACTCGGCACCTGAGAGGTGTAGACCGTGTTTGAAAAAGCATTAAGCTTGCGCTCCCCGCCTAGAGCATGAATCAGAGCACGATTCGCGTCTAACACAAACTCACTGTTTTCACCGTCCTGTAACTCGGCACCTGAGAGGTGTAGACCGTGTTTGAAAAAGCAATAAGCTTGAGCTCCCCGCCTAGAGCATAATTCAGAGCACGATTCGCGTCTAACACAAACTCACTGTTTTCACCGTCCTGTACCTCGGCACCTGAGAGGTGTAGACCGTGTTTGAAAAGCATTACGCTTGCGCTCCCAGCCTAAAGCATAAATCCCAGCACGATTCGCGTCTAACACAAACTCACTGTTTTCACCGTCCTGTAACTCGGCACCTGAGAGGTGTAGACCGTGTTTGAAAAAGCAATAAGCTTGAGCTCCCAGCCTAGAGCATGAATCAGAGCACGATTCGCGTCTAACACAAACTCACTGTTTTCACCGTCCTGTAACTCGGCACCTGAGAGGTGTAGACCGTGTTTGAAAAAGCAATAAGCTTGAGCTCCCAGCCTAGAGCATGAATCAGAGCACGATTCGCGTCTAACACAAACTCACTGTTTTCACCGTCCTGTAACTCGGCACCTGAGAGGTGTAGACCGTGTTTGAAAAAGCAATAAGCTTGAGCTCCCCGCCTAGAGCATGAATCAGAGCACGATTCGCGTCTAACACAAACTCACTGTTTTCACCGTCCTGTAACTCGGCACCTGAGAGGTGTAGACCGTGTTTGAAAAAGCAATAAGCTTGAGCTCCCAGCCTACAGCATGAATCAGAGCACGATTCGCGTCTAACACAAACTCATAGTTTTCACCGTCCTGTAACTCGGCACCTGAGAGGTGTAGACCGTGTTTGAAAAAGCAATAAGCTTGAGCTCCCAGCCTAGAGCATGAATCAGAGCACGATTCGCGTCTAACACAAACTCACTGTTTTCACCGTCCTGTAACTCGGCACCTGAGAGGTGTAGACCGTGTTTGAAAAAGCAATAAGCTTCCGCTCCCAGCCTAGAGCATGAATCAGAGCACGATTCGCGTCTAACACAAACTCGCTGTTTTCACCGTCCTGTAACTCGGCACCTGAGAGGTGTAGACCGTGTTTGAAAAAGCAATAAGCTTGCGCTCACCGCCTAGAGCATGAATCAGAGCACGATTCGCGTCTAACACAAACTCACTGTTTTCACCGTCCTGTAACTCGGCACCTGAGAGGTGTAGACCGTGTTTGAAAAAGCAATAAGCTTCCTCTCCCAGCCTAGAGCATGAATCAGAGCACGATTCGCGTCTAACACAAACTCGCTGTTTTCACCGTCCTGTAACTCGGCACCTGAGAGGTGTAGACCGTGTTTGAAAAAGCAATAAGCTTGAGCTCCCCGCCTAGAGCATGAATCAGAGCACGATTCGCGTCTAACACAAACTCACTGTTTTCACCGTCCTGTAACTCGGCACCTGAGAGGTGTAGACCGTGTTTGAAAAAGCAATAAGCTTGCGCTCCCCGCCTAGAGCATGAATCAGAGCACGATTCGCGTCTAACACAAACTCACTGTTTTCACCGTCCTGTAATTCGGCACCTGAGAGGTGTAGACCGTGTTTGAAAAAGCAATAAGCTTGAGCTCCCCGCCTAGAGCATAATTCAGAGCACGATTCGCGTCTAACACAAACTCACTGTTTTCACCGTCCTGTAACTCGGCACCTGAGAGGTGTAGACCGTGTATGAAAAAGTAATAAGCTTGAGCTTCCAGCCTAGAGCATGAATCAGAGCACGATTCGCGTCTAACACAAACTCACTGTTTTCACCGTCCTGTAACTCGGCACCTGAGAGGTGTAGACCGTGTTTGAAAAAGCAATAAGCTTGAGCTCCCAGCCTAGAGCATGAATCAGAGCACGATTCGCGTCTAACACAAACTCACTGTTTTCACCGTCCTGTAACTCGGCACCTGAGAGGTGTAGACCGTGTTTGAAAAAGCAATAAGCTTGAGCTCCCAGCCTAGAGCATGAATCAGAGCACGATTCGCGTCTAACACAAACTCACTGTTTTCACCGTCCTGTAACTCGGCACCTGAGAGGTGTAGACCGTGTTTGAAAAAGCAATAAGCTTGAGCTCCCCGCCTAGAGCATGAATCAGAGCACGATTCGCGTCTAACACAAACTCACTGTTTTCACCGTCCTGTAACTCGGCACCTGAGAGGTGTAGACCGTGTTTGAAAAAGCAATAAGCTTGAGCTCCCAGCCTACAGCATGAATCAGAGCACGATTCGCGTCTAACACAAACTCACTGTTTTCACCGTCCTGTAACTCGGCACCTGAGAGGTGTAGACCGTGTTTGAAAAAGCAATAAGCTTGAGCTCCCAGCCTAGAGCATGAATTAGAGCACGATTCGCGTCTAACACAAACTCACTGTTTTCACCGTCCTGTAACTCGGCACCTGAGAGGTGTAGACCGTGTTTGAAAAAGCAATAAGCTTGAGCTCCCAGCCTACATCATGAATCAGAGCACGATTCGCGTCTAACACAAACTCACTGTTTTCACCGTCCTGTAACTCGGCACCTGAGAGGTGTAGACCGTGTTTGAAAAAGCAATAAGCTTGAGCTCCCCGCCTAGAGCATGAATAAGAGCACGATTCGCGTCTAACACAAACTCACTGTTTTCACCGTCCTGTAACTCGGCACCTGAGAGGTGTAGACCGTGTTTGAAAAAGCAATAAGCTTCCGCTCCCAGCCTAGAGCATGAATCAGAGCACGATTCGCGTCTAACACAAACTCGCTGTTTTCACCGTCCTGTAACTCGGCACCTGAGAGGTGTAGACCGTGTTTGAAAAAGCAATAAGCTTGCGCTCCCCGCCTAGAGCATGAATCAGAGCACGATTCGCGTCAAACACAAACTCACTGTTTTCACCGTCCTGTAATTCGGCACCTGAGAGGTGTAGACCGTGTTTGAAAAAGCAATAAGCTTGAGCTCCCCGCCTAGAGCATAATTCAGAGCACGATTCGCGTCTAACACAAACTCACTGTTTTCACCGTCCTGTAACTCGGCACCTGAGAGGTGTAGACCGTGTATGAAAAAGTAATAAGCTTGAGCTTCCAGCCTAGAGCATGAATCAGAGCACGATTCGCGTCTAACACAAACTCACTGTTTTCACCGTCCTGTAAATCGGCACCTGAGAGGTGTAGACCGTGTTTGAAAAAGCAATAAGCTTGAGCTCCCCGCCTAGAGCATAATTCAGAGCACGATTCGCGTCTAACACAAACTCACTGTTTTCACCGTCCTGTACCTCGGCACCTGAGAGGTGTAGACCGTGTTTGAAAAAGCATTACGCTTGCGCTCCCAGCCTAGAGCATAAATCCCAGCACGATTCGCGTCTAACACAAACTCACTGTTTTCACCGTCCTGTAACTCGGCACCTGAGAGGTGTAGACCGTGTTTGAAAAAGCAATAAGCTTGAGCTCCCAGCCTAGAGCATGAATCAGAGCACGATTCGCGTCTAACACAAACTCACTGTTTTCACCGTCCTGTAACTCGGCACCTGAGAGGTGTAGACCGTGTTTGAAAAAGCAATAAGCTTGAGCTCCTAGCCTAGAGCATGAATCAGAGCACGATTCGCGTCTAACACAAACTCACTGTTTTCACCGTCCTGTAACTCGGCACCTGAGAGGTGTAGACCGTGTTTGAAAAAGCAATAAGCTTGAGCTCCCAGCCTACAGCATGAATCAGAGCACGATTCGCGTCTAACACAAACTCACTGTTTTCACCGTCCTGTAACTCGGCACCTGAGAGATGTAGACCGTGTTTGAAAAAGCAATAAGCTTGCGCTCCCAGCCTAGAGCATGAATCAGAGCACGATTCGCGTCTAACACAAACTCACTGTTTTCACCGTCCTGTAACTCGGCACCTGAGAGGTGTAGACCGTGTTTGAAAAAGCATTACGCTTGCGCTCCCAGCCTAGAGCATGAATCCAAGCACGATTTGCGTCTAACACAAACTCACTGTTTTCACCGTCCTGTAACTCGGCACCTGAGAGATGTTGACCGTGTTTGAAAAAGCAATAAGCTTGCGCTCCCAGCCTAGAGCATGAATCAGAGCACGATTCGCGTCTAACACAAACTCACTGTTTTCACCGTCCTGTAACTCGGCACCTGAGAGGTGTAGACCGTGTTTGAAAAAGCAATAAGCTTTAGCTCCCAGCCTAGAGCATGAATCAGAGCACGATTCGCGTCTAACACAAACTCACTGTTTTCACCGTCCTGTAACTCGGCACCTGAGAGGTGTAGACCGTGTTTGAAAAAGCAATAAGCTTTAGCTCCCAGCCTAAAGCATGAATCAGAGCACGATTCGCGTCTAACACAATCTCACTGTTTACACCGTCCTGTAACTCGGCACCTGAGAGGTGTAGACCGTGTTTGAAAAAGCAATAAGCTTTAGCTCCCAGCCTAGAGCATGAATCAGAGCACGATTCGCGTCTAACACAAACTCACTGTTTTCACCGTCCTGTAACTCGGCACCTGAGAGGAGTAGACCGTGTTTGAAAGAGCAATAAGCTTTAGCTCTCAGCCTAGAGCATGAATCAGAGCACGATTCGCGTCTAACACAAACTCACTGTTATCACCGTCCTGTAACTCGGCACCTGAGAGGTGTAGACCGTGTTTGAAAAAGCAATAAGCTTTAGCACCTAGCCTAGAGCATGAATCAGAGCACGATTCGCTTCTAACACAAACTCACTGTTTTCACCGTCCTGTACCTCGGCACCTGAGAGGTGTAGACCGTGTTTGAAAAAGCATTACGCTTGCGCTCCCAGCCTAGAGCATGAATCCCAGCACGATTCGCGTCTAACACAAACTCACTGTTTTCACCGTCCTGCAACTCGGCACCTGAGAGATGTAGACCGTGTTTGAAAAAGCAATAAGCTTGCGCTCCCAGCCTAGAGCATGAATCAGAGCACGATTCGCGTCTAACACAAACTCACTGTTTTCACCGTCCTGTAACTCGGCACCTGAGAGGTGTAGACCGTGTTTGAAAAAGCAATAAGCTTGCGCTCCCAGCGTAGAGCATGAATCAGAGCACGATTCGCGTCTAACACAAACTCACTGTTTTCACCGTCCTGTAACTCGGCACCTGAGAGGTGTAGACCGTGTTTGAAAAAGCAATAAGCTTTAGCTCCCAGCCTAGAGCATGAATCAGAGCACGATTCGCGTCTAACACAAACTCACTGTTTTCACCGTCCTGTAACTCGGCACCTGAGAGGAGTAGACCGTGTTTGAAAAAGCAATAAGCTTTAGCTCCCAGCCTAGAGCATGAATCAGAGCACGATTCGCGTCTAACACAAACTCACTGTTTTCACCGTCCTGTACCTCGGCACCTGAGAGGTGTAGACCGTGTTTGAAAAAGCATTACGCTTGCGCTCCCAGCCTAGAGCATGAATCCCAGCACGATTCGCGTCTAACACAAACTCACTGTTTTCACCGTCCTGTAACTCGGCACCTGAGAGATGTAGACCGTGTTTGAAAAAGCAATAAGCTTGCGCTCCCAGCCTAGAGCATGAATCAGAGCACGATTCGCGTCTAACACACACTCACTGTTTTCACCGTCCTGTAACTCGGCACCTGAGAGGTGTAGACCGTGTTTGAAAAAGCATTAAGCTTGCGCTCCCCGCCTAGAGCATGAATCAGAGCACGATTCGCGTCTAACACAAACTCACTGTTTTCACCGTCCTGTACCTCAGCACCTGAGAGGTGTAGACCGTGTTTGAAAAAGCAATAAGCTTTCGCTCCCAGCCTAGAGCATGAATCAGAGCACGATTCGCGTCTAACACACACTCACTGTTTTCACCGTCCTGTAACTCGGCACCTGAGAGGTGTAGACCGTGTTTGAAAAAGCATTAAGCTTGCGCTCCCCGCCTAGAGCATGAATCAGAGCACGATTCGCGTCTAACACAAACTCACTGTTTTCACCGTCCTGTAACTCGGCACCTGAGAGGTGTAGACCGTGTTTGAAAAAGCAATAAGCTTGAGCTCCCCGCCTAGAGCATAATTCAGAGCACGATTCGCGTCTAACACAAACTCACTGTTTTCACCGTCCTGTACCTCGGCACCTGAGAGGTGTAGACCGTGTTTGAAAAGCATTACGCTTGCGCTCCCAGCCTAAAGCATAAATCCCAGCACGATTCGCGTCTAACACAAACTCACTGTTTTCACCGTCCTGTAACTCGGCACCTGAGAGGTGTACACCGTGTTTGAAAAAGCAATAAGCTTGAGCTCCCAGCCTAGAGCATGAATCAGAGCACGATTCGCGTCTAACACAAACTCACTGTTTTCACCGTCCTGTAACTCGGCACCTGAGAGGTGTAGACCGTGTTTGAAAAAGCAATAAGCTTGAGCTCCCAGCCTAGAGCATGAATCAGAGCACGATTCGCGTCTAACACAAACTCACTGTTTTCACCGTCCTGTAACTCGGCACCTGAGAGGTGTAGACCGTGTTTGAAAAAGCAATAAGCTTGAGCTCCCCGCCTAGAGCATGAATCAGAGCACGATTCGCGTCTAACACAAACTCACTGTTTTCACCGTCCTGTAACTCGGCACCTGAGAGGTGTAGACCGTGTTTGAAAAAGCAATAAGCTTGAGCTCCCAGCCTAGAGCATGAATCAGAGCACGATTCGCGTCTAACACAAACTCACTGTTTTCACCGTCCTGTAACTCGGCACCTGAGAGGTGTAGACCGTGTTTGAAAAAGCAATAAGCTTGAGCTCCCAGCCTAGAGCATGAATCAGAGCACGATTCGCGTCTAACACAAACTCACTGTTTTCACCGTCCTGTAACTCGGCACCTGAGAGGTGTAGACCGTGTTTGAAAAAGCAATAAGCTTCCGCTCCCAGCCTAGAGCATGAATCAGAGCACGATTCGCGTCTAACACAAACTCGCTGTTTTCACCGTCCTGTAACTCGGCACCTGAGAGGTGTAGACCGTGTTTGAAAAAGCAATAAGCTTGCGCTCACCGCCTAGAGCATGAATCAGAGCACGATTCGCGTCTAACACAAACTCACTGTTTTCACCGTCCTGTAACTCGGCACCTGAGAGGTGTAGACCGTGTTTGAAAAAGCAATAAGCTTGAGCTCCCCGCCTAGAGCATGAATCAGAGCACGATTCGCGTCTAACACAAACTCACTGTTTTCACCGTCCTGTAACTCGGCACCTGAGAGGTGTAGACCGTGTTTGAAAAAGCAATAAGCTTGCGCTCCCCGCCTAGAGCATGAATCAGAGCACGATTCGCGTCTAACACAAACTCACTGTTTTCACCGTCCTGTAATTCGGCACCTGAGAGGTGTAGACCGTGTTTGAAAAAGCAATAAGCTTGAGCTCCCCGCCTAGAGCATAATTCAGAGCACGATTCGCGTCTAACACAAACTCACTGTTTTCACCGTCCTGTAACTCGGCACCTGAGAGGTGTAGACCGTGTATGAAAAAGTAATAAGCTTGAGCTTCCAGCCTAGAGCATGAATCAGAGCACGATTCGCGTCTAACACAAACTCACTGTTTTCACCGTCCTGTAACTCGGCACCTGAGAGGTGTAGACCGTGTTTGAAAAAGCAATAAGCTTGAGCTCCCAGCCTAGAGCATGAATCAGAGCACGATTCGCGTCTAACACAAACTCACTGTTTTCACCGTCCTGTAACTCGGCACCTGAGAGGTGTAGACCGTGTTTGAAAAAGCAATAAGCTTGAGCTCCCAGCCTAGAGCATGAATCAGAGCACGATTCGCGTCTAACACAAACTCACTGTTTTCACCGTCCTGTAACTCGGCACCTGAGAGGTGTAGACCGTGTTTGAAAAAGCAATAAGCTTGAGCTCCCCGCCTAGAGCATGAATCAGAGCACGATTCGCGTCTAACACAAACTCACTGTTTTCACCGTCCTGTAACTCGGCACCTGAGAGGTGTAGACCGTGTTTGAAAAAGCAATAAGCTTGAGCTCCCAGCCTACAGCATGAATCAGAGCACGATTCGCGTCTAACACAAACTCACTGTTTTCACCGTCCTGTACCTCGGCACCTGAGAGGTGTAGACCGTGTTTGAAAAGCATTACGCTTGCGCTCCCAGCCTAAAGCATAAATCCCAGCACGATTCGCGTCTAACACAAACTCACTGTTTTCACCGTCCTGTAACTCGGCACCTGAGAGGTGTACACCGTGTTTGAAAAAGCAATAAGCTTGAGCTCCCAGCCTAGAGCATGAATCAGAGCACGATTCGCGTCTAACACAAACTCACTGTTTTCACCGTCCTGTAACTCGGCACCTGAGAGGTGTAGACCGTGTTTGAAAAAGCAATAAGCTTGAGCTCCCAGCCTAGAGCATGAATCAGAGCACGATTCGCGTCTAACACAAACTCACTGTTTTCACCGTCCTGTAACTCGGCACCTGAGAGGTGTAGACCGTGTTTGAAAAAGCAATAAGCTTGAGCTCCCCGCCTAGAGCATGAATCAGAGCACGATTCGCGTCTAACACAAACTCACTGTTTTCACCGTCCTGTAACTCGGCACCTGAGAGGTGTAGACCGTGTTTGAAAAAGCAATAAGCTTGAGCTCCCAGCCTACAGCATGAATCAGAGCACGATTCGCGTCTAACACAAACTCACTGTTTTCACCGTCCTGTAACTCGGCACCTGAGAGGTGTAGACCGTGTTTGAAAAAGCAATAAGCTTGAGCTCCCAGCCTAGAGCATGAATCAGAGCACGATTCGCGTCTAACACAAACTCACTGTTTTCACCGTCCTGTAACTCGGCACCTGAGAGGTGTAGACCGTGTTTGAAAAAGCAATAAGCTTCCGCTCCCAGCCTAGAGCATGAATCAGAGCACGATTCGCGTCTAACACAAACTCGCTGTTTTCACCGTCCTGTAACTCGGCACCTGAGAGGTGTAGACCGTGTTTGAAAAAGCAATAAGCTTGCGCTCACCGCCTAGAGCATGAATCAGAGCACGATTCGCGTCTAACACAAACTCACTGTTTTCACCGTCCTGTAACTCGGCACCTGAGAGGTGTAGACCGTGTTTGAAAAAGCAATAAGCTTGAGCTCCCCGCCTAGAGCATGAATCAGAGCACGATTCGCGTCTAACACAAACTCACTGTTTTCACCGTCCTGTAACTCGGCACCTGAGAGGTGTAGACCGTGTTTGAAAAAGCAATAAGCTTGCGCTCCCCGCCTAGAGCATGAATCAGAGCACGATTCGCGTCTAACACAAACTCACTGTTTTCACCGTCCTGTAATTCGGCACCTGAGAGGTGTAGACCGTGTTTGAAAAAGCAATAAGCTTGAGCTCCCCGCCTAGAGCATAATTCAGAGCACGATTCGCGTCTAACACAAACTCACTGTTTTCACCGTCCTGTAACTCGGCACCTGAGAGGTGTAGACCGTGTATGAAAAAGTAATAAGCTTGAGCTTCCAGCCTAGAGCATGAATCAGAGCACGATTCGCGTCTAACACAAACTCACTGTTTTCACCGTCCTGTAACTCGGCACCTGAGAGGTGTAGACCGTGTTTGAAAAAGCAATAAGCTTGAGCTCCCAGCCTAGAGCATGAATCAGAGCACGATTCGCGTCTAACACAAACTCACTGTTTTCACCGTCCTGTAACTCGGCACCTGAGAGGTGTAGACCGTGTTTGAAAAAGCAATAAGCTTGAGCTCCCAGCCTAGAGCATGAATCAGAGCACGATTCGCGTCTAACACAAACTCACTGTTTTCACCGTCCTGTAACTCGGCACCTGAGAGGTGTAGACCGTGTTTGAAAAAGCAATAAGCTTGAGCTCCCCGCCTAGAGCATGAATCAGAGCACGATTCGCGTCTAACACAAACTCACTGTTTTCACCGTCCTGTAACTCGGCACCTGAGAGGTGTAGACCGTGTTTGAAAAAGCAATAAGCTTGAGCTCCCAGCCTACAGCATGAATCAGAGCACGATTCGCGTCTAACACAAACTCACTGTTTTCACCGTCCTGTAACTCGGCACCTGAGAGGTGTAGACCGTGTTTGAAAAAGCAATAAGCTTGAGCTCCCAGCCTAGAGCATGAATCAGAGCACGATTCGCGTCTAACACAAACTCACTGTTTTCACCGTCCTGTAACTCGGCACCTGAGAGGTGTAGACCGTGTTTGAAAAAGCAATAAGCTTGAGCTCCCAGCCTACATCATGAATCAGAGCACGATTCGCGTCTAACACAAACTCACTGTTTTCACCGTCCTGTAACTCGGCACCTGAGAGGTGTAGACCGTGTATGAAAAAGTAATAAGCTTGAGCTTCCAGCCTAGAGCATGAATCAGAGCACGATTCGCGTCTAACACAAACTCACTGTTTTCACCGTCCTGTAAATCGGCACCTGAGAGGTGTAGACCGTGTTTGAAAAAGCAATAAGCTTGAGCTCCCCGCCTAGAGCATAATTCAGAGCACGATTCGCGTCTAACACAAACTCACTGTTTTCACCGTCCTGTACCTCGGCACCTGAGAGGTGTAGACCGTGTTTGAAAAAGCATTACGCTTGCGCTCCCAGCCTAGAGCATAAATCCCAGCACGATTCGCGTCTAACACAAACTCACTGTTTTCACCGTCCTGTAACTCGGCACCTGAGAGGTGTAGACCGTGTTTGAAAAAGCAATAAGCTTGAGCTCCCAGCCAAGAGCATGAATCAGAGCACGATTCGCGTCTAACACAAACTCACTGTTTTCACCGTCCTGTAACTCGGCACCTGAGAGGTGTAGACCGTGTTTGAAAAAGCAATAAGCTTGAGCTCCTAGCCTAGAGCATGAATCAGAGCACGATTCGCGTCTAACACAAACTCACTGTTTTCACCGTCCTGTAACTCGGCACCTGAGAGGTGTAGACCGTGTTTGAAAAAGCAATAAGCTTGAGCTGCCAGCCTACAGCATGAATCAGAGCACGATTCGCGTCTAACACAAACTCACTGTTTTCACCGTCCTGTAACTCGGCACCTGAGAGATGTAGACCGTGTTTGAAAAAGCAATAAGCTTGCGCTCCCAGCCTAGAGCATGAATCAGAGCACGATTCGCGTCTAACACAAACTCACTGTTTTCACCGTCCTGTAACTCGGCACCTGAGAGGTGTAGACCGTGTTTGAAAAAGCAATAAGCTTGAGCTCCCAGCCTACAGCATGAATCAGAGCACGATTCGCGTCTAACACAAACTCACTGTTTTCACCGTCCTGTAACTCGGCACCTGAGAGATGTAGACCGTGTTTGAAAAAGCAATAAGCTTGCGCTCCCAGCCTAGAGCATGAATCAGAGCACGATTCGCGTCTAACACAAACTCACTGTTTTCACCGTCCTGTAACTCGGCACCTGAGAGGTGTAGACCGTGTTTGAAAAAGCATTACGCTTGCGCTCCCAGCCTAGAGCATGAATCCAAGCACGATTTGCGTCTAACACAAACTCACTGTTTTCACCGTCCTGTAACTCGGCACCTGAGAGATGTTGACCGTGTTTGAAAAAGCAATAAGCTTGCGCTCCCAGCCTAGAGCATGAATCAGAGCACGATTCGCGTCTAACACAAACTCACTGTTTTCACCGTCCTGTAACTCGGCACCTGAGAGGTGTAGACCGTGTTTGAAAAAGCAATAAGCTTTAGCTCCCAGCCTAGAGCATGAATCAGAGCACGATTCGCGTCTAACACAAACTCACTGTTTTCACCGTCCTGTAACTCGGCACCTGAGAGGTGTAGACCGTGTTTGAAAAAGCAATAAGCTTTAGCTCCCAGCCTAAAGCATGAATCAGAGCACGATTCGCGTCTAACACAATCTCACTGTTTACACCGTCCTGTAACTCGGCACCTGAGAGGTGTAGACCGTGTTTGAAAAAGCAATAAGCTTTAGCTCCCAGCCTAGAGCATGAATCAGAGCACGATTCGCGTCTAACACAAACTCACTGTTTTCACCGTCCTGTAACTCGGCACCTGAGAGGAGTAGACCGTGTTTGAAAGAGCAATAAGCTTTAGCTCTCAGCCTAGAGCATGAATCAGAGCACGATTCGCGTCTAACACAAACTCACTGTTATCACCGTCCTGTAACTCGGCACCTGAGAGGTGTAGACCGTGTTTGAAAAAGCAATAAGCTTTAGCACCTAGCCTAGAGCATGAATCAGAGCACGATTCGCTTCTAACACAAACTCACTGTTTTCACCGTCCTGTACCTCGGCACCTGAGAGGTGTAGACCGTGTTTGAAAAAGCATTACGCTTGCGCTCCCAGCCTAGAGCATGAATCCCAGCACGATTCGCGTCTAACACAAACTCACTGTTTTCACCGTCCTGCAACTCGGCACCTGAGAGATGTAGACCGTGTTTGAAAAAGCAATAAGCTTGCGCTCCCAGCCTAGAGCATGAATCAGAGCACGATTCGCGTCTAACACAAACTCACTGTTTTCACCGTCCTGTAACTCGGCACCTGAGAGGTGTAGACCGTGTTTGAAAAAGCAATAAGCTTGCGCTCCCAGCGTAGAGCATGAATCAGAGCACGATTCGCGTCTAACACAAACTCACTGTTTTCACCGTCCTGTAACTCGGCACCTGAGAGGTGTAGACCGTGTTTGAAAAAGCAATAAGCTTTAGCTCCCAGCCTAGAGCATGAATCAGAGCACGATTCGCGTCTAACACAAACTCACTGTTTTCACCGTCCTGTAACTCGGCACCTGAGAGGAGTAGACCGTGTTTGAAAAAGCAATAAGCTTTAGCTCCCAGCCTAGAGCATGAATCAGAGCACGATTCGCGTCTAACACAAACTCACTGTTTTCACCGTCCTGTACCTCGGCACCTGAGAGGTGTAGACCGTGTTTGAAAAAGCATTACGCTTGCGCTCCCAGCCTAGAGCATGAATCCCAGCACGATTCGCGTCTAACACAAACTCACTGTTTTCACCGTCCTGTAACTCGGCACCTGAGAGATGTAGACCGTGTTTGAAAAAGCAATAAGCTTGCGCTCCCAGCCTAGAGCATGAATCAGAGCACGATTCGCGTCTAACACACACTCACTGTTTTCACCGTCCTGTAACTCGGCACCTGAGAGGTGTAGACCGTGTTTGAAAAAGCATTAAGCTTGCGCTCCCCGCCTAGAGCATGAATCAGAGCACGATTCGCGTCTAACACAAACTCACTGTTTTCACCGTCCTGTACCTCAGCACCTGAGAGGTGTAGACCGTGTTTGAAAAAGCAATAAGCTTTCGCTCCCAGCCTAGAGCATGAATCAGAGCACGATTCGCGTCTAACACACACTCACTGTTTTCACCGTCCTGTAACTCGGCACCTGAGAGGTGTAGACCGTGTTTGAAAAAGCATTAAGCTTGCGCTCCCCGCCTAGAGCATGAATCAGAGCACGATTCGCGTCTAACACAAACTCACTGTTTTCACCGTCCTGTAACTCGGCACCTGAGAGGTGTAGACCGTGTTTGAAAAAGCAATAAGCTTGAGCTCCCCGCCTAGAGCATAATTCAGAGCACGATTCGCGTCTAACACAAACTCACTGTTTTCACCGTCCTGTACCTCGGCACCTGAGAGGTGTAGACCGTGTTTGAAAAGCATTACGCTTGCGCTCCCAGCCTAAAGCATAAATCCCAGCACGATTCGCGTCTAACACAAACTCACTGTTTTCACCGTCCTGTAACTCGGCACCTGAGAGGTGTACACCGTGTTTGAAAAAGCAATAAGCTTGAGCTCCCAGCCTAGAGCATGAATCAGAGCACGATTCGCGTCTAACACAAACTCACTGTTTTCACCGTCCTGTAACTCGGCACCTGAGAGGTGTAGACCGTGTTTGAAAAAGCAATAAGCTTGAGCTCCCAGCCTAGAGCATGAATCAGAGCACGATTCGCGTCTAACACAAACTCACTGTTTTCACCGTCCTGTAACTCGGCACCTGAGAGGTGTAGACCGTGTTTGAAAAAGCAATAAGCTTGAGCTCCCCGCCTAGAGCATGAATCAGAGCACGATTCGCGTCTAACACAAACTCACTGTTTTCACCGTCCTGTAACTCGGCACCTGAGAGGTGTAGACCGTGTTTGAAAAAGCAATAAGCTTGAGCTCCCAGCCTACAGCATGAATCAGAGCACGATTCGCGTCTAACACAAACTCACTGTTTTCACCGTCCTGTAACTCGGCACCTGAGAGGTGTAGACCGTGTTTGAAAAAGCAATAAGCTTGAGCTCCCAGCCTAGAGCATGAATCAGAGCACGATTCGCGTCTAACACAAACTCACTGTTTTCACCGTCCTGTAACTCGGCACCTGAGAGGTGTAGACCGTGTTTGAAAAAGCAATAAGCTTCCGCTCCCAGCCTAGAGCATGAATCAGAGCACGATTCGCGTCTAACACAAACTCGCTGTTTTCACCGTCCTGTAACTCGGCACCTGAGAGGTGTAGACCGTGTTTGAAAAAGCAATAAGCTTGCGCTCACCGCCTAGAGCATGAATCAGAGCACGATTCGCGTCTAACACAAACTCACTGTTTTCACCGTCCTGTAACTCGGCACCTGAGAGGTGTAGACCGTGTTTGAAAAAGCAATAAGCTTGAGCTCCCCGCCTAGAGCATGAATCAGAGCACGATTCGCGTCTAACACAAACTCACTGTTTTCACCGTCCTGTAACTCGGCACCTGAGAGGTGTAGACCGTGTTTGAAAAAGCAATAAGCTTGCGCTCCCCGCCTAGAGCATGAATCAGAGCACGATTCGCGTCTAACACAAACTCACTGTTTTCACCGTCCTGTAATTCGGCACCTGAGAGGTGTAGACCGTGTTTGAAAAAGCAATAAGCTTGAGCTCCCAGCCTAGAGCATGAATCAGAGCACGATTCGCGTCTAACACAAACTCACTGTTTTCACCGTCCTGTAACTCGGCACCTGAGAGGTGTAGACCGTGTTTGAAAAAGCAATAAGCTTGAGCTCCCAGCCTACATCATGAATCAGAGCACGATTCGCGTCTAACACAAACTCACTGTTTTCACCGTCCTGTAACTCGGCACCTGAGAGGTGTAGACCGTGTATGAAAAAGTAATAAGCTTGAGCTTCCAGCCTAGAGCATGAATCAGAGCACGATTCGCGTCTAACACAAACTCACTGTTTTCACCGTCCTGTAAATCGGCACCTGAGAGGTGTAGACCGTGTTTGAAAAAGCAATAAGCTTGAGCTCCCCGCCTAGAGCATAATTCAGAGCACGATTCGCGTCTAACACAAACTCACTGTTTTCACCGTCCTGTACCTCGGCACCTGAGAGGTGTAGACCGTGTTTGAAAAAGCATTACGCTTGCGCTCCCAGCCTAGAGCATAAATCCCAGCACGATTCGCGTCTAACACAAACTCACTGTTTTCACCGTCCTGTAACTCGGCACCTGAGAGGTGTAGACCGTGTTTGAAAAAGCAATAAGCTTGAGCTCCCAGCCTAGAGCATGAATCAGAGCACGATTCGCGTCTAACACAAACTCACTGTTTTCACCGTCCTGTAACTCGGCACCTGAGAGGTGTAGACCGTGTTTGAAAAAGCAATAAGCTTGAGCTCCTAGCCTAGAGCATGAATCAGAGCACGATTCGCGTCTAACACAAACTCACTGTTTTCACCGTCCTGTAACTCGGCACCTGAGAGGTGTAGACCGTGTTTGAAAAAGCAATAAGCTTGAGCTGCCAGCCTACAGCATGAATCAGAGCACGATTCGCGTCTAACACAAACTCACTGTTTTCACCGTCCTGTAACTCGGCACCTGAGAGATGTAGACCGTGTTTGAAAAAGCAATAAGCTTGCGCTCCCAGCCTAGAGCATGAATCAGAGCACGATTCGCGTCTAACACAAACTCACTGTTTTCACCGTCCTGTAACTCGGCACCTGAGAGGTGTAGACCGTGTTTGAAAAAGCAATAAGCTTGAGCTCCCAGCCTACAGCATGAATCAGAGCACGATTCGCGTCTAACACAAACTCACTGTTTTCACCGTCCTGTAACTCGGCACCTGAGAGATGTAGACCGTGTTTGAAAAAGCAATAAGCTTGCGCTCCCAGCCTAGAGCATGAATCAGAGCACGATTCGCGTCTAACACAAACTCACTGTTTTCACCGTCCTGTAACTCGGCACCTGAGAGGTGTAGACCGTGTTTGAAAAAGCATTACGCTTGCGCTCCCAGCCTAGAGCATGAATCCAAGCACGATTTGCGTCTAACACAAACTCACTGTTTTCACCGTCCTGTAACTCGGCACCTGAGAGATGTTGACCGTGTTTGAAAAAGCAATAAGCTTGCGCTCCCAGCCTAGAGCATGAATCAGAGCACGATTCGCGTCTAACACAAACTCACTGTTTTCACCGTCCTGTAACTCGGCACCTGAGAGGTGTAGACCGTGTTTGAAAAAGCAATAAGCTTTAGCTCCCAGCCTAGAGCATGAATCAGAGCACGATTCGCGTCTAACACAAACTCACTGTTTTCACCGTCCTGTAACTCGGCACCTGAGAGGTGTAGACCGTGTTTGAAAAAGCAATAAGCTTTAGCTCCCAGCCTAAAGCATGAATCAGAGCACGATTCGCGTCTAACACAATCTCACTGTTTACACCGTCCTGTAACTCGGCACCTGAGAGGTGTAGACCGTGTTTGAAAAAGCAATAAGCTTTAGCTCCCAGCCTAGAGCATGAATCAGAGCACGATTCGCGTCTAACACAAACTCACTGTTTTCACCGTCCTGTAACTCGGCACCTGAGAGGAGTAGACCGTGTTTGAAAGAGCAATAAGCTTTAGCTCTCAGCCTAGAGCATGAATCAGAGCACGATTCGCGTCTAACACAAACTCACTGTTATCACCGTCCTGTAACTCGGCACCTGAGAGGTGTAGACCGTGTTTGAAAAAGCAATAAGCTTTAGCACCTAGCCTAGAGCATGAATCAGAGCACGATTCGCTTCTAACACAAACTCACTGTTTTCACCGTCCTGTACCTCGGCACCTGAGAGGTGTAGACCGTGTTTGAAAAAGCATTACGCTTGCGCTCCCAGCCTAGAGCATGAATCCCAGCACGATTCGCGTCTAACACAAACTCACTGTTTTCACCGTCCTGCAACTCGGCACCTGAGAGATGTAGACCGTGTTTGAAAAAGCAATAAGCTTGCGCTCCCAGCCTAGAGCATGAATCAGAGCACGATTCGCGTCTAACACAAACTCACTGTTTTCACCGTCCTGTAACTCGGCACCTGAGAGGTGTAGACCGTGTTTGAAAAAGCAATAAGCTTGCGCTCCCAGCGTAGAGCATGAATCAGAGCACGATTCGCGTCTAACACAAACTCACTGTTTTCACCGTCCTGTAACTCGGCACCTGAGAGGTGTAGACCGTGTTTGAAAAAGCAATAAGCTTTAGCTCCCAGCCTAGAGCATGAATCAGAGCACGATTCGCGTCTAACACAAACTCACTGTTTTCACCGTCCTGTAACTCGGCACCTGAGAGGAGTAGACCGTGTTTGAAAAAGCAATAAGCTTTAGCTCCCAGCCTAGAGCATGAATCAGAGCACGATTCGCGTCTAACACAAACTCACTGTTTTCACCGTCCTGTACCTCGGCACCTGAGAGGTGTAGACCGTGTTTGAAAAAGCATTACGCTTGCGCTCCCAGCCTAGAGCATGAATCCCAGCACGATTCGCGTCTAACACAAACTCACTGTTTTCACCGTCCTGTAACTCGGCACCTGAGAGATGTAGACCGTGTTTGAAAAAGCAATAAGCTTGCGCTCCCAGCCTAGAGCATGAATCAGAGCACGATTCGCGTCTAACACACACTCACTGTTTTCACCGTCCTGTAACTCGGCACCTGAGAGGTGTAGACCGTGTTTGAAAAAGCAATAAGCTTTAGCTCCCAGCCTAAAGCATGAATCAGAGCACGATTCGCGTCTAACACAATCTCACTGTTTACACCGTCCTGTAACTCGGCACCTGAGAGGTGTAGACCGTGTTTGAAAAAGCAATAAGCTTTAGCTCCCAGCCTAGAGCATGAATCAGAGCACGATTCGCGTCTAACACAAACTCACTGTTTTCACCGTCCTGTAACTCGGCACCTGAGAGGAGTAGACCGTGTTTGAAAGAGCAATAAGCTTTAGCTCTCAGCCTAGAGCATGAATCAGAGCACGATTCGCGTCTAACACAAACTCACTGTTATCACCGTCCTGTAACTCGGCACCTGAGAGGTGTAGACCGTGTTTGAAAAAGCAATAAGCTTTAGCACCTAGCCTAGAGCATGAATCAGAGCACGATTCGCTTCTAACACAAACTCACTGTTTTCACCGTCCTGTACCTCGGCACCTGAGAGGTGTAGACCGTGTTTGAAAAAGCATTACGCTTGCGCTCCCAGCCTAGAGCATGAATCCCAGCACGATTCGCGTCTAACACAAACTCACTGTTTTCACCGTCCTGCAACTCGGCACCTGAGAGATGTAGACCGTGTTTGAAAAAGCAATAAGCTTGCGCTCCCAGCCTAGAGCATGAATCAGAGCACGATTCGCGTCTAACACAAACTCACTGTTTTCACCGTCCTGTAACTCGGCACCTGAGAGGTGTAGACCGTGTTTGAAAAAGCAATAAGCTTGCGCTCCCAGCGTAGAGCATGAATCAGAGCACGATTCGCGTCTAACACAAACTCACTGTTTTCACCGTCCTGTAACTCGGCACCTGAGAGGTGTAGACCGTGTTTGAAAAAGCAATAAGCTTTAGCTCCCAGCCTAGAGCATGAATCAGAGCACGATTCGCGTCTAACACAAACTCACTGTTTTCACCGTCCTGTAACTCGGCACCTGAGAGGAGTAGACCGTGTTTGAAAAAGCAATAAGCTTTAGCTCCCAGCCTAGAGCATGAATCAGAGCACGATTCGCGTCTAACACAAACTCACTGTTTTCACCGTCCTGTACCTCGGCACCTGAGAGGTGTAGACCGTGTTTGAAAAAGCATTACGCTTGCGCTCCCAGCCTAGAGCATGAATCCCAGCACGATTCGCGTCTAACACAAACTCACTGTTTTCACCGTCCTGTAACTCGGCACCTGAGAGATGTAGACCGTGTTTGAAAAAGCAATAAGCTTGCGCTCCCAGCCTAGAGCATGAATCAGAGCACGATTCGCGTCTAACACACACTCACTGTTTTCACCGTCCTGTAACTCGGCACCTGAGAGGTGTAGACCGTGTTTGAAAAAGCATTAAGCTTGCGCTCCCCGCCTAGAGCATGAATCAGAGCACGATTCGCGTCTAACACAAACTCACTGTTTTCACCGTCCTGTACCTCAGCACCTGAGAGGTGTAGACCGTGTTTGAAAAAGCAATAAGCTTTCGCTCCCAGCCTAGAGCATGAATCAGAGCACGATTCGCGTCTAACACACACTCACTGTTTTCACCGTCCTGTAACTCGGCACCTGAGAGGTGTAGACCGTGTTTGAAAAAGCATTAAGCTTGCGCTCCCCGCCTAGAGCATGAATCAGAGCACGATTCGCGTCTAACACAAACTCACTGTTTTCACCGTCCTGTAACTCGGCACCTGAGAGGTGTAGACCGTGTTTGAAAAAGCAATAAGCTTGAGCTCCCCGCCTAGAGCATAATTCAGAGCACGATTCGCGTCTAACACAAACTCACTGTTTTCACCGTCCTGTACCTCGGCACCTGAGAGGTGTAGACCGTGTTTGAAAAGCATTACGCTTGCGCTCCCAGCCTAAAGCATAAATCCCAGCACGATTCGCGTCTAACACAAACTCACTGTTTTCACCGTCCTGTAACTCGGCACCTGAGAGGTGTACACCGTGTTTGAAAAAGCAATAAGCTTGAGCTCCCAGCCTAGAGCATGAATCAGAGCACGATTCGCGTCTAACACAAACTCACTGTTTTCACCGTCCTGTAACTCGGCACCTGAGAGGTGTAGACCGTGTTTGAAAAAGCAATAAGCTTGAGCTCCCAGCCTAGAGCATGAATCAGAGCACGATTCGCGTCTAACACAAACTCACTGTTTTCACCGTCCTGTAACTCGGCACCTGAGAGGTGTAGACCGTGTTTGAAAAAGCAATAAGCTTGAGCTCCCCGCCTAGAGCATGAATCAGAGCACGATTCGCGTCTAACACAAACTCACTGTTTTCACCGTCCTGTAACTCGGCACCTGAGAGGTGTAGACCGTGTTTGAAAAAGCAATAAGCTTGAGCTCCCAGCCTACAGCATGAATCAGAGCACGATTCGCGTCTAACACAAACTCACTGTTTTCACCGTCCTGTAACTCGGCACCTGAGAGGTGTAGACCGTGTTTGAAAAAGCAATAAGCTTGAGCTCCCAGCCTAGAGCATGAATCAGAGCACGATTCGCGTCTAACACAAACTCACTGTTTTCACCGTCCTGTAACTCGGCACCTGAGAGGTGTAGACCGTGTTTGAAAAAGCAATAAGCTTCCGCTCCCAGCCTAGAGCATGAATCAGAGCACGATTCGCGTCTAACACAAACTCGCTGTTTTCACCGTCCTGTAACTCGGCACCTGAGAGGTGTAGACCGTGTTTGAAAAAGCAATAAGCTTGCGCTCACCGCCTAGAGCATGAATCAGAGCACGATTCGCGTCTAACACAAACTCACTGTTTTCACCGTCCTGTAACTCGGCACCTGAGAGGTGTAGACCGTGTTTGAAAAAGCAATAAGCTTGAGCTCCCCGCCTAGAGCATGAATCAGAGCACGATTCGCGTCTAACACAAACTCACTGTTTTCACCGTCCTGTAACTCGGCACCTGAGAGGTGTAGACCGTGTTTGAAAAAGCAATAAGCTTGCGCTCCCCGCCTAGAGCATGAATCAGAGCACGATTCGCGTCTAACACAAACTCACTGTTTTCACCGTCCTGTAATTCGGCACCTGAGAGGTGTAGACCGTGTTTGAAAAAGCAATAAGCTTGAGCTCCCCGCCTAGAGCATAATTCAGAGCACGATTCGCGTCTAACACAAACTCACTGTTTTCACCGTCCTGTAACTCGGCACCTGAGAGGTGTAGACCGTGTATGAAAAAGTAATAAGCTTGAGCTTCCAGCCTAGAGCATGAATCAGAGCACGATTCGCGTCTAACACAAACTCACTGTTTTCACCGTCCTGTAACTCGGCACCTGAGAGGTGTAGACCGTGTTTGAAAAAGCAATAAGCTTGAGCTCCCAGCCTAGAGCATGAATCAGAGCACGATTCGCGTCTAACACAAACTCACTGTTTTCACCGTCCTGTAACTCGGCACCTGAGAGGTGTAGACCGTGTTTGAAAAAGCAATAAGCTTGAGCTCCCAGCCTAGAGCATGAATCAGAGCACGATTCGCGTCTAACACAAACTCACTGTTTTCACCGTCCTGTAACTCGGCACCTGAGAGGTGTAGACCGTGTTTGAAAAAGCAATAAGCTTGAGCTCCCAGCCTACAGCATGAATCAGAGCACGATTCGCGTCTAACACAAACTCACTGTTTTCACCGTCCTGTACCTCGGCACCTGAGAGGTGTAGACCGTGTTTGAAAAGCATTACGCTTGCGCTCCCAGCCTAAAGCATAAATCCCAGCACGATTCGCGTCTAACACAAACTCACTGTTTTCACCGTCCTGTAACTCGGCACCTGAGAGGTGTACACCGTGTTTGAAAAAGCAATAAGCTTGAGCTCCCAGCCTAGAGCATGAATCAGAGCACGATTCGCGTCTAACACAAACTCACTGTTTTCACCGTCCTGTAACTCGGCACCTGAGAGGTGTAGACCGTGTTTGAAAAAGCAATAAGCTTGAGCTCCCAGCCTAGAGCATGAATCAGAGCACGATTCGCGTCTAACACAAACTCACTGTTTTCACCGTCCTGTAACTCGGCACCTGAGAGGTGTAGACCGTGTTTGAAAAAGCAATAAGCTTGAGCTCCCCGCCTAGAGCATGAATCAGAGCACGATTCGCGTCTAACACAAACTCACTGTTTTCACCGTCCTGTAACTCGGCACCTGAGAGGTGTAGACCGTGTTTGAAAAAGCAATAAGCTTGAGCTCCCAGCCTACAGCATGAATCAGAGCACGATTCGCGTCTAACACAAACTCACTGTTTTCACCGTCCTGTAACTCGGCACCTGAGAGGTGTAGACCGTGTTTGAAAAAGCAATAAGCTTGAGCTCCCAGCCTAGAGCATGAATCAGAGCACGATTCGCGTCTAACACAAACTCACTGTTTTCACCGTCCTGTAACTCGGCACCTGAGAGGTGTAGACCGTGTTTGAAAAAGCAATAAGCTTCCGCTCCCAGCCTAGAGCATGAATCAGAGCACGATTCGCGTCTAACACAAACTCGCTGTTTTCACCGTCCTGTAACTCGGCACCTGAGAGGTGTAGACCGTGTTTGAAAAAGCAATAAGCTTGCGCTCACCGCCTAGAGCATGAATCAGAGCACGATTCGCGTCTAACACAAACTCACTGTTTTCACCGTCCTGTAACTCGGCACCTGAGAGGTGTAGACCGTGTTTGAAAAAGCAATAAGCTTGAGCTCCCCGCCTAGAGCATGAATCAGAGCACGATTCGCGTCTAACACAAACTCACTGTTTTCACCGTCCTGTAACTCGGCACCTGAGAGGTGTAGACCGTGTTTGAAAAAGCAATAAGCTTGCGCTCCCCGCCTAGAGCATGAATCAGAGCACGATTCGCGTCTAACACAAACTCACTGTTTTCACCGTCCTGTAATTCGGCACCTGAGAGGTGTAGACCGTGTTTGAAAAAGCAATAAGCTTGAGCTCCCCGCCTAGAGCATAATTCAGAGCACGATTCGCGTCTAACACAAACTCACTGTTTTCACCGTCCTGTAACTCGGCACCTGAGAGGTGTAGACCGTGTATGAAAAAGTAATAAGCTTGAGCTTCCAGCCTAGAGCATGAATCAGAGCACGATTCGCGTCTAACACAAACTCACTGTTTTCACCGTCCTGTAACTCGGCACCTGAGAGGTGTAGACCGTGTTTGAAAAAGCAATAAGCTTGAGCTCCCAGCCTAGAGCATGAATCAGAGCACGATTCGCGTCTAACACAAACTCACTGTTTTCACCGTCCTGTAACTCGGCACCTGAGAGGTGTAGACCGTGTTTGAAAAAGCAATAAGCTTGAGCTCCCAGCCTAGAGCATGAATCAGAGCACGATTCGCGTCTAACACAAACTCACTGTTTTCACCGTCCTGTAACTCGGCACCTGAGAGGTGTAGACCGTGTTTGAAAAAGCAATAAGCTTGAGCTCCCCGCCTAGAGCATGAATCAGAGCACGATTCGCGTCTAACACAAACTCACTGTTTTCACCGTCCTGTAACTCGGCACCTGAGAGGTGTAGACCGTGTTTGAAAAAGCAATAAGCTTGAGCTCCCAGCCTACAGCATGAATCAGAGCACGATTCGCGTCTAACACAAACTCACTGTTTTCACCGTCCTGTAACTCGGCACCTGAGAGGTGTAGACCGTGTTTGAAAAAGCAATAAGCTTGAGCTCCCAGCCTAGAGCATGAATCAGAGCACGATTCGCGTCTAACACAAACTCACTGTTTTCACCGTCCTGTAACTCGGCACCTGAGAGGTGTAGACCGTGTTTGAAAAAGCAATAAGCTTGAGCTCCCAGCCTACATCATGAATCAGAGCACGATTCGCGTCTAACACAAACTCACTGTTTTCACCGTCCTGTAACTCGGCACCTGAGAGGTGTAGACCGTGTATGAAAAAGTAATAAGCTTGAGCTTCCAGCCTAGAGCATGAATCAGAGCACGATTCGCGTCTAACACAAACTCACTGTTTTCACCGTCCTGTAAATCGGCACCTGAGAGGTGTAGACCGTGTTTGAAAAAGCAATAAGCTTGAGCTCCCCGCCTAGAGCATAATTCAGAGCACGATTCGCGTCTAACACAAACTCACTGTTTTCACCGTCCTGTACCTCGGCACCTGAGAGGTGTAGACCGTGTTTGAAAAAGCATTACGCTTGCGCTCCCAGCCTAGAGCATAAATCCCAGCACGATTCGCGTCTAACACAAACTCACTGTTTTCACCGTCCTGTAACTCGGCACCTGAGAGGTGTAGACCGTGTTTGAAAAAGCAATAAGCTTGAGCTCCCAGCCTAGAGCATGAATCAGAGCACGATTCGCGTCTAACACAAACTCACTGTTTTCACCGTCCTGTAACTCGGCACCTGAGAGGTGTAGACCGTGTTTGAAAAAGCAATAAGCTTGAGCTCCTAGCCTAGAGCATGAATCAGAGCACGATTCGCGTCTAACACAAACTCACTGTTTTCACCGTCCTGTAACTCGGCACCTGAGAGGTGTAGACCGTGTTTGAAAAAGCAATAAGCTTGAGCTGCCAGCCTACAGCATGAATCAGAGCACGATTCGCGTCTAACACAAACTCACTGTTTTCACCGTCCTGTAACTCGGCACCTGAGAGATGTAGACCGTGTTTGAAAAAGCAATAAGCTTGCGCTCCCAGCCTAGAGCATGAATCAGAGCACGATTCGCGTCTAACACAAACTCACTGTTTTCACCGTCCTGTAACTCGGCACCTGAGAGTTGTAGACCGTGTTTGAAAAAGCAATAAGCTTGCGCTCCCAGCCTAGAGCATGAATCAGAGCACGATTCGCGTCTAACACAAACTCAGTTTTCACCGTCCTGTAACTCAGCACCTGAGAGGTGTAGACCGTGTTTGAAAAAGCAATAAGCTTGCGCTCCCAGCCTAGAGCATGAATCCCAGCACGATTCGCGTCTAACACAAACTCACTGTTTTCACCGTCCTGTAACTCGGCACCTGAGAGGTGTAGACCGTGTTTGAAAAAGCAATAAGCTTTAGCTCCCAGCCTAGAGCATGAATCAGAGCACGATTCGCGTCTAACACAAACTCACTGTTTTCACCGTCCTGTAACTCGGAACCTGAGAGGTGTAGACCGTGTTTGAAAAAGCAATAAGCTTTAGCTCCCAGCCTAGAGCATGAATCAGAGCACGATTCGCTTCTAACACAAACTCACTGTTTTCACCGTCCTGTACCTCGGCACCTGAGAGGTGTAGACCGTGTTTGAAAAAGCATTACGCTTGCGCTCCCAGCCTAGAGCATGAATCCAAGCACGATTCGCGTCTAACACAAACTCACTGTTTTCACCGTCCTGTAACTCGGCACCTGAGAGGTGTAGACCGTGTTTGAAAAAGCAATAAGCTTGAGCTCCCAGCCTACAGCATGAATCAGAGCACGATTCGCGTCTAACACAAACTCACTGTTTTCACCGTCCTGTAACTCGGCACCTGAGAGGTGTAGACCGTGTTTGAAAAAGCAATAAGCTTCCGCTCCCAGCCTAGAGCATGAATCAGAGCACGATTCGCGTCTAACACAAACTCGCTGTTTTCACCGTCCTGTAACTCGGCACCTGAGAGGTGTAGACCGTGTTTGAAAAAGCAATAAGCTTGCGCTCCCCGCCTAGAGCATGAATCAGAGCACGATTCGCGTCAAACACAAACTCACTGTTTTCACCGTCCTGTAATTCGGCACCTGAGAGGTGTAGACCGTGTTTGAAAAAGCAATAAGCTTGAGCTCCCCGCCTAGAGCATAATTCAGAGCACGATTCGCGTCTAACACAAACTCACTGTTTTCACCGTCCTGTAACTCGGCACCTGAGAGGTGTAGACCGTGTATGAAAAAGTAATAAGCTTGAGCTTCCAGCCTAGAGCATGAATCAGAGCACGATTCGCGTCTAACACAAACTCACTGTTTTCACCGTCCTGTAAATCGGCACCTGAGAGGTGTAGACCGTGTTTGAAAAAGCAATAAGCTTGAGCTCCCCGCCTAGAGCATAATTCAGAGCACGATTCGCGTCTAACACAAACTCACTGTTTTCACCGTCCTGTACCTCGGCACCTGAGAGGTGTAGACCGTGTTTGAAAAAGCATTACGCTTGCGCTCCCAGCCTAGAGCATAAATCCCAGCACGATTCGCGTCTAACACAAACTCACTGTTTTCACCGTCCTGTAACTCGGCACCTGAGAGGTGTAGACCGTGTTTGAAAAAGCAATAAGCTTGAGCTCCCAGCCTAGAGCATGAATCAGAGCACGATTCGCGTCTAACACAAACTCACTGTTTTCACCGTCCTGTAACTCGGCACCTGAGAGGTGTAGACCGTGTTTGAAAAAGCAATAAGCTTGAGCTCCTAGCCTAGAGCATGAATCAGAGCACGATTCGCGTCTAACACAAACTCACTGTTTTCACCGTCCTGTAACTCGGCACCTGAGAGGTGTAGACCGTGTTTGAAAAAGCAATAAGCTTGAGCTCCCAGCCTACAGCATGAATCAGAGCACGATTCGCGTCTAACACAAACTCACTGTTTTCACCGTCCTGTAACTCGGCACCTGAGAGATGTAGACCGTGTTTGAAAAAGCAATAAGCTTGCGCTCCCAGCCTAGAGCATGAATCAGAGCACGATTCGCGTCTAACACAAACTCACTGTTTTCACCGTCCTGTAACTCGGCACCTGAGAGTTGTAGACCGTGTTTGAAAAAGCAATAAGCTTGCGCTCCCAGCCTAGAGCATGAATCAGAGCACGATTCGCGTCTAACACAAACTCAGTTTTCACCGTCCTGTAACTCAGCACCTGAGAGGTGTAGACCGTGTTTGAAAAAGCAATAAGCTTGCGCTCCCAGCCGAGAGCATGAATCCCAGCACGATTCGCGTCTAACACAAACTCACTGTTTTCACCGTCCTGTAACTCGGCACCTGAGAGGTGTAGACCGTGTTTGAAAAAGCAATAAGCTTTAGCTCCCAGCCTAGAGCATGAATCAGAGCACGATTCGCGTCTAACACAAACTCACTGTTTTCACCGTCCTGTAACTCGGAACCTGAGAGGTGTAGACCGTGTTTGAAAAAGCAATAAGCTTTAGCTCCCAGCCTAGAGCATGAATCAGAGCACGATTCGCTTCTAACACAAACTCACTGTTTTCACCGTCCTGTACCTCGGCACCTGAAAGGTGTAGACCGTGTTTGAAAAAGCATTACGCTTGCGCTCCCAGCCTAGAGCATGAATCCAAGCACGATTCGCGTCTAACACAAACTCACTGTTTTCACCGTCCTGTAACTCGGCACCTGAGAGATGTTGACCGTGTTTGAAAAAGCAATAAGCTTGCGCTCCCAGCCTAGAGCATGAATCAGAGCACGATTCGCGTCTAACACAAACTCACTGTTTTCACCGTCCTGTAACTCGGCACCTGAGAGGTGTAGACCGTGTTTGAAAAAGCAATAAGCTTTAGCTCCCAGCCTAGAGCATGAATCAGAGCACGATTCGCGTCTAACACAAACTCACTGTTTTCACCGTCCTGTAACTCGGCACCTGAGAGGTGTAGACCGTGTTTGAAAAAGCAATAAGCTTTAGCTCCCAGCCTAAAGCATGAATCAGAGCACGATTCGCGTCTAACACAATCTCACTGTTTACACCGTCCTGTAACTCGGCACCTGAGAGGTGTAGACCGTGTTTGAAAAAGCAATAAGCTTTAGCTCCCAGCCTAGAGCATGAATCAGAGCACGATTCGCGTCTAACACAAACTCACTGTTTTCACCGTCCTGTAACTCGGCACCTGAGAGGAGTAGACCGTGTTTAAAAGAGCAATAAGCTTTAGCTCTCAGCCTAGAGCATGAATCAGAGCACGATTCGCGTCTAACACAAACTCACTGTTATCACCGTCCTGTAACTCGGCACCTGAGAGGTGTAGACCGTGTTTGAAAAAGCAATAAGCTTTAGCTCCTAGCCTAGAGCATGAATCAGAGCACGATTCGCTTCTAACACAAACTCACTGTTTTCACCGTCCTGTACCTCGGCACCTGAGAGGTGTAGACCGTGTTTGAAAAAGCATTACGCTTGCGCTCCCAGCCTAGAGCATGAATCCCAGCACGATTCGCGTCTAACACAAACTCACTGTTTTCACCGTCCTGCAACTCGGCACCTGAGAGATGTAGACCGTGTTTGAAAAAGCAATAAGCTTGCGCTCCCAGCCTAGAGCATGAATCAGAGCACGATTCGCGTCTAACACAAACTCACTGTTTTCACCGTCCTGTAACTCGGCACCTGAGAGGTGTAGACCGTGTTTGAAAAAGCAATAAGCTTGCGCTCCCAGCGTAGAGCATGAATCAGAGCACGATTCGCGTCTAACACAAACTCACTGTTTTCACCGTCCTGTAACTCGGCACCTGAGAGGTGTAGACCGTGTTTGAAAAAGCAATAAGCTTTAGCTCCCAGCCTAGAGCATGAATCAGAGCACGATTCGCGTCTAACACAAACTCACTGTTTTCACCGTCCTGTAACTCGGCACCTGAGAGGAGTAGACCGTGTTTGAAAAAGCAATAAGCTTTAGCTCCCAGCCTAGAGCATGAATCAGAGCACGATTCGCGTCTAACACAAACTCACTGTTTTCACCGTCCTGTACCTCGGCACCTGAGAGGTGTAGACCGTGTTTGAAAAAGCATTACGCTTGCGCTCCCAGCCTAGAGCATGAATCCCAGCACGATTCGCGTCTAACACAAACTCACTGTTTTCACCGTCCTGTAACTCGGCACCTGAGAGATGTAGACCGTGTTTGAAAAAGCAATAAGCTTGCGCTCCCAGCCTAGAGCATGAATCAGAGCACGATTCGCGTCTAACACACACTCACTGTTTTCACCGTCCTGTAACTCGGCACCTGAGAGGTGTAGACCGTGTTTGAAAAAGCATTAAGCTTGCGCTCCCCGCCTAGAGCATGAATCAGAGCACGATTCGCGTCTAACACAAACTCACTGTTTTCACCGTCCTGTACCTCGGCACCTGAGAGGTGTAGACCGTGTTTGAAAAAGCAATAAGCTTTCGCTCCCAGCCTAGAGCATGAATCAGAGCACGATTCGCGTCTAACACACACTCACTGTTTTCACCGTCCTGTAACTCGGCACCTGAGAGGTGTAGACCGTGTTTGAAAAAGCATTAAGCTTGCGCTCCCCGCCTAGAGCATGAATCAGAGCACGATTCGCGTCTAACACAAACTCACTGTTTTCACCGTCCTGTAACTCGGCACCTGAGAGGTGTAGACCGTGTTTGAAAAAGCAATAAGCTTGAGCTCCCCGCCTAGAGCATAATTCAGAGCACGATTCGCGTCTAACACAAACTCACTGTTTTCACCGTCCTGTACCTCGGCACCTGAGAGGTGTAGACCGTGTTTGAAAAGCATTACGCTTGCGCTCCCAGCCTAAAGCATAAATCCCAGCACGATTCGCGTCTAACACAAACTCACTGTTTTCACCGTCCTGTAACTCGGCACCTGAGAGGTGTAGACCGTGTTTGAAAAAGCAATAAGCTTGAGCTCCCAGCCTAGAGCATGAATCAGAGCACGATTCGCGTCTAACACAAACTCACTGTTTTCACCGTCCTGTAACTCGGCACCTGAGAGGTGTAGACCGTGTTTGAAAAAGCAATAAGCTTGAGCTCCCAGCCTAGAGCATGAATCAGAGCACGATTCGCGTCTAACACAAACTCACTGTTTTCACCGTCCTGTAACTCGGCACCTGAGAGGTGTAGACCGTGTTTGAAAAAGCAATAAGCTTGAGCTCCCCGCCTAGAGCATGAATCAGAGCACGATTCGCGTCTAACACAAACTCACTGTTTTCACCGTCCTGTAACTCGGCACCTGAGAGGTGTAGACCGTGTTTGAAAAAGCAATAAGCTTGAGCTCCCAGCCTACAGCATGAATCAGAGCACGATTCGCGTCTAACACAAACTCATAGTTTTCACCGTCCTGTAACTCGGCACCTGAGAGGTGTAGACCGTGTTTGAAAAAGCAATAAGCTTGAGCTCTCAGCCTAGAGCATGAATCAGAGCACGATTCGCGTCTAACACAAACTCACTGTTTTCACCGTCCTGTAACTCGGCACCTGAGAGGTGTAGACCGTGTTTGAAAAAGCAATAAGCTTCCGCTCCCAGCCTAGAGCATGAATCAGAGCACGATTCGCGTCTAACACAAACTCGCTGTTTTCACCGTCCTGTAACTCGGCACCTGAGAGGTGTAGACCGTGTTTGAAAAAGCAATAAGCTTGCGCTCACCGCCTAGAGCATGAATCAGAGCACGATTCGCGTCTAACACAAACTCACTGTTTTCACCGTCCTGTAACTCGGCACCTGAGAGGTGTAGACCGTGTTTGAAAAAGCAATAAGCTTCCTCTCCCAGCCTAGAGCATGAATCAGAGCACGATTCGCGTCTAACACAAACTCGCTGTTTTCACCGTCCTGTAACTCGGCACCTGAGAGGTGTAGACCGTGTTTGAAAAAGCAATAAGCTTGAGCTCCCCGCCTAGAGCATGAATCAGAGCACGATTCGCGTCTAACACAAACTCACTGTTTTCACCATCCTGTAACTCGGCACCTGAGAGGTGTAGACCGTGTTTGAAAAAGCATTAAGCTTGCGCTCCCCGCCTAGAGCATGAATCAGAGCACGATTCGCGTCTAACACAAACTCACTGTTTTCACCGTCCTGTACCTCGGCACCTGAGAGGTGTAGACCGTGTTTGAAAAAGCAATAAGCTTTCGCTCCCAGCCTAGAGCATGAATCAGAGCACGATTCGCGTCTAACACACACTCACTGTTTTCACCGTCCTGTAACTCGGCACCTGAGAGGTGTAGACCGTGTTTGAAAAAGCATTAAGCTTGCGCTCCCCGCCTAGAGCATGAATCAGAGCACGATTCGCGTCTAACACAAACTCACTGTTTTCACCGTCCTGTAACTCGGCACCTGAGAGGTGTAGACCGTGTTTGAAAAAGCAATAAGCTTGAGCTCCCCGCCTAGAGCATAATTCAGAGCACGATTCGCGTCTAACACAAACTCACTGTTTTCACCGTCCTGTACCTCGGCACCTGAGAGGTGTAGACCGTGTTTGAAAAGCATTACGCTTGCGCTCCCAGCCTAAAGCATAAATCCCAGCACGATTCGCGTCTAACACAAACTCACTGTTTTCACCGTCCTGTAACTCGGCACCTGAGAGGTGTAGACCGTGTTTGAAAAAGCAATAAGCTTGAGCTCCCAGCCTAGAGCATGAATCAGAGCACGATTCGCGTCTAACACAAACTCACTGTTTTCACCGTCCTGTAACTCGGCACCTGAGAGGTGTAGACCGTGTTTGAAAAAGCAATAAGCTTGAGCTCCCAGCCTAGAGCATGAATCAGAGCACGATTCGCGTCTAACACAAACTCACTGTTTTCACCGTCCTGTAACTCGGCACCTGAGAGGTGTAGACCGTGTTTGAAAAAGCAATAAGCTTGAGCTCCCTGCCTAGAGCATGAATCAGAGCACGATTCGCGTCTAACACAAACTCACTGTTTTCACCGTCCTGTAACTCGGCACCTGAGAGGTGTAGACCGTGTTTGAAAAAGCAATGAGCTTGAGCTCCCAGCCTACAGCATGAATCAGAGCACGATTCGCGTCTAACACAAACTCATAGTTTTCACCGTCCTGTAACTCGGCACCTGAGAGGTGTAGACCGTGTTTGAAAAAGCAATAAGCTTGAGCTCCCAGCCTAGAGCATGAATCAGAGCACGATTCGCGTCTAACACAAACTCACTGTTTTCACCGTCCTGTAACTCGGCACCTGAGAGGTGTAGACCGTGTTTGAAAAAGCAATAAGCTTCCGCTCCCAGCCTAGAGCATGAATCAGAGCACGATTCGCGTCTAACACAAACTCGCTGTTTTCACCGTCCTGTAACTCGGCACCTGAGAGGTGTAGACCGTGTTTGAAAAAGCAATAAGCTTGCGCTCACCGCCTAGAGCATGAATCAGAGCACGATTCGCGTCTAACACAAACTCACTGTTTTCACCGTCCTGTACCTCGGCACCTGAGAGGTGTAGACCGTGTTTGAAAAAGCAATAAGCTTTCGCTCCCAGCCTAGAGCATGAATCAGAGCACGATTCGCGTCTAACACACACTCACTGTTTTCACCGTCCTGTAACTCGGCACCTGAGAGGTGTAGACCGTGTTTGAAAAAGCATTAAGCTTGCGCTCCCCGCCTAGAGCATGAATCAGAGCACGATTCGCGTCTAACACAAACTCACTGTTTTCACCGTCCTGTAACTCGGCACCTGAGAGGTGTAGACCGTGTTTGAAAAAGCAATAAGCTTGAGCTCCCCGCCTAGAGCATAATTCAGAGCACGATTCGCGTCTAACACAAACTCACTGTTTTCACCGTCCTGTACCTCGGCACCTGAGAGGTGTAGACCGTGTTTGAAAAGCATTACGCTTGCGCTCCCAGCCTAAAGCATAAATCCCAGCACGATTCGCGTCTAACACAAACTCACTGTTTTCACCGTCCTGTAACTCGGCACCTGAGAGGTGTAGACCGTGTTTGAAAAAGCAATAAGCTTGAGCTCGCAGCCTAGAGCATGAATCAGAGCACGATTCGCGTCTAACACAAACTCACTGTTTTCACCGTCCTGTAACTCGGCACCTGAGAGGTGTAGACCGTGTTTGAAAAAGCAATAAGCTTGAGCTCCCAGCCTAGAGCATGAATCAGAGCACGATTCGCGTCTAACACAAACTCACTGTTTTCACCGTCCTGTAACTCGGCACCTGAGAGGTGTAGACCGTGTTTGAAAAAGCAATAAGCTTGAGCTCCCCGCCTAGAGCATGAATCAGAGCACGATTCGCGTCTAACACAAACTCACTGTTTTCACCGTCCTGTAACTCGGCACCTGAGAGGTGTAGACCGTGTTTGAAAAAGCAATAAGCTTGAGCTCCCAGCCTACAGCATGAATCAGAGCACGATTCGCGTCTAACACAAACTCATAGTTTTCACCGTCCTGTAACTCGGCACCTGAGAGGTGTAGACCGTGTTTGAAAAAGCAATAAGCTTGAGCTCTCAGCCTAGAGCATGAATCAGTGCACGATTCGCGTCTAACACAAACTCACTGTTTTCACCGTCCTGTAACTCGGCACCTGAGAGGTGTAGACCGTGTTTGAAAAAGCAATAAGCTTCCGCTCCCAGCCTAGAGCATGAATCAGAGCACGATTCGCGTCTAACACAAACTCGCTGTTTTCACCGTCCTGTAACTCGGCACCTGAGAGGTGTAGACCGTGTTTGAAAAAGCAATAAGCTTGCGCTCACCGCCTAGAGCATGAATCAGAGCACGATTCGCGTCTAACACAAACTCACTGTTTTCACCGTCCTGTAACTCGGCACCTGAGAGGTGTAGACCGTGTTTGAAAAAGCAATAAGCTTCCTCTCCCAGCCTAGAGCATGAATCAGAGCACGATTCGCGTCTAACACAAACTCGCTGTTTTCACCGTCCTGTAACTCGGCACCTGAGAGGTGTAGACCGTGTTTGAAAAAGCAATAAGCTTGAGCTCCCCGCCTAGAGCATGAATCAGAGCACGATTCGCGTCTAACACAAACTCACTGTTTTCACCGTCCTGTAACTCGGCACCTGAGAGGTGTAGACCGTGTTTGAAAAAGCATTAAGCTTGCGCTCCCCGCCTAGAGCATGAATCAGAGCACGATTCGCGTCTAACACAAACTCACTGTTTTCACCGTCCTGTACCTCGGCACCTGAGAGGTGTAGACCGTGTTTGAAAAAGCAATAAGCTTTCGCTCCCAGCCTAGAGCATGAATCAGAGCACGATTCGCGTCTAACACACACTCACTGTTTTCACCGTCCTGTAACTCGGCACCTGAGAGGTGTAGACCGTGTTTGAAAAAGTATTAAGCTTGCGCTCCCCGCCTAGAGCATGAATCAGAGCACGATTCGCGTCTAACACAAACTCACTGTTTTCACCGTCCTGTAACTCGGCACCTGAGAGGTGTAGACCGTGTTTGAAAAAGCAATAAGCTTGAGCTCCCCGCCTAGAGCATAATTCAGAGCACGATTCGCGTCTAACACAAACTCACTGTTTTCACCGTCCTGTACCTCGGCACCTGAGAGGTGTAGACCGTGTTTGAAAAGCATTACGCTTGCGCTCCCAGCCTAAAGCATAAATCCCAGCACGATTCGCGTCTAACACAAACTCACTGTTTTCACCGTCCTGTAACTCGGCACCTGAGAGGTGTAGACCGTGTTTGAAAAAGCAATAAGCTTGAGCTCCCAGCCTAGAGCATGAATCAGAGCACGATTCGCGTCTAACACAAACTCACTGTTTTCACCGTCCTGTAACTCGGCACCTGAGAGGTGTAGACCGTGTTTGAAAAAGCAATAAGCTTGAGCTCCCAGCCTAGAGCATGAATCAGAGCACGATTCGCGTCTAACACAAACTCACTGTTTTCACCGTCCTGTAACTCGGCACCTAAGAGGTGTAGACCGTGTTTGAAAAAGCAATAAGCTTGAGCTCCCCGCCTAGAGCATGAATCAGAGCACGATTCGCGTCTAACACAAACTCACTGTTTTCACCGTCCTGTAACTCGGCACCTGAGAGGTGTAGACCGTGTTTGAAAAAGCAATGAGCTTGAGCTCCCAGCCTACAGCATGAATCAGAGCACGATTCGCGTCTAACACAAACTCATAGTTTTCACCGTCCTGTAACTCGGCACCTGAGAGGTGTAGACCGTGTTTGAAAAAGCAATAAGCTTGAGCTCCCAGCCTAGAGCATGAATCAGAGCACGATTCGCGTCTAACACAAACTCACTGTTTTCACCGTCCTGTAACTCGGCACCTGAGAGGTGTAGACCGTGTTTGAAAAAGCAATAAGCTTCTGCTCCCAGCCTAGAGCATGAATCAGAGCACGATTCGCGTCTAACACAAACTCGCTGTTTTCACCGTCCTGTAACTCGGCACCTGAGAGGTGTAGACCGTGTTTGAAAAAGCAATAAGCTTGCGCTCACCGCCTAGAGCATGAATCAGAGCACGATTCGCGTCTAACACAAACTCACTGTTTTCACCGTCCTGTAACTCGGCACCTGAGAGGTGTAGACCGTGTTTGAAAAAGCAATAAGCTTCCTCTCCCAGCCTAGAGCATGAATCAGAGCACGATTCGCGTCTAACACAAACTCGCTGTTTTCACCGTCCTGTAACTCGGCACCTGAGAGGTGTAGACCGTGTTTGAAAAAGCAATAAGCTTGAGCTCCCCGCCTAGAGCATGAATCAGAGCACGATTCGCGTCTAACACAAACTCACTGTTTTCACCGTCCTGTAACTCGGCACCTGAGAGGTGTAGACCGTGTTTGAAAAAGCAATAAGCTTGCGCTCCCCGCCTAGAGCATGAATCAGAGCACGATTCGCGTCTAACACAAACTCACTGTTTTCACCGTCCTGTAATTCGGCACCTGAGAGGTGTAGACCGTGTTTGAAAAAGCAATAAGCTTGAGCTCCCCGCCTAGAGCATAATTCAGAGCACGATTCGCGTCTAACACAAACTCACTGTTTTCACCGTCCTGTAACTCGGCACCTGAGAGGTGTAGACCGTGTATGAAAAAGTAATAAGCTTGAGCTTCCAGCCTAGAGCATGAATCAGAGCACGATTCGCGTCTAACACAAACTCACTGTTTTCACCGTCCTGTAACTCGGCACCTGAGAGGTGTAGACCGTGTTTGAAAAAGCAATAAGCTTGAGCTTCCAGCCTAGAGCATGAATCAGAGCACGATTCGCGTCTAACACAAACTCACTGTTTTCACCGTCCTGTAACTCGGCACCTGAGAGGTGTAGACCGTGTTTGAAAAAGCAATAAGCTTGAGCTCCCAGCCTAGAGCATGAATCAGAGCACGATTCGCGTCTAACACAAACTCACTGTTTTCACCGTCCTGTAACTCGGCACCTGAGAGGTGTAGACCGTGTTTGAAAAAGCAATAAGCTTGAGCTCCCCGCCTAGAGCATGAATCAGAGCACGATTCGCGTCTAACACAAACTCACTGTTTTCACCGTCCTGTAACTCGGCACCTGAGAGGTGTAGACCGTGTTTGAAAAAGCAATAAGCTTGAGCTCCCAGCCTACAGCATGAATCAGAGCACGATTCGCGTCTAACACAAACTCACTGTTTTCACCGTCCTGTAACTCGGCACCTGAGAGGTGTAGACCGTGTTTGAAAAAGCAATAAGCTTGAGCTCCCAGCCTAGAGCATGAATTAGAGCACGATTCGCGTCTAACACAAACTCACTGTTTTCACCGTCCTGTAACTCGGCACCTGAGAGGTGTAGACCGTGTTTGAAAAAGCAATAAGCTTGAGCTCCCAGCCTACATCATGAATCAGAGCACGATTCGCGTCTAACACAAACTCACTGTTTTCACCGTCCTGTAACTCGGCACCTGAGAGGTGTAGACCGTGTTTGAAAAAGCAATAAGCTTGAGCTCCCCGCCTAGAGCATGAATAAGAGCACGATTCGCGTCTAACACAAACTCACTGTTTTCACCGTCCTGTAACTCGGCACCTGAGAGGTGTAGACCGTGTTTGAAAAAGCAATAAGCTTCCGCTCCCAGCCTAGAGCATGAATCAGAGCACGATTCGCGTCTAACACAAACTCGCTGTTTTCACCGTCCTGTAACTCGGCACCTGAGAGGTGTAGACCGTGTTTGAAAAAGCAATAAGCTTGCGCTCCCCGCCTAGAGCATGAATCAGAGCACGATTCGCGTCAAACACAAACTCACTGTTTTCACCGTCCTGTAATTCGGCACCTGAGAGGTGTAGACCGTGTTTGAAAAAGCAATAAGCTTGAGCTCCCCGCCTAGAGCATAATTCAGAGCACGATTCGCGTCTAACACAAACTCACTGTTTTCACCGTCCTGTAACTCGGCACCTGAGAGGTGTAGACCGTGTATGAAAAAGTAATAAGCTTGAGCTTCCAGCCTAGAGCATGAATCAGAGCACGATTCGCGTCTAACACAAACTCACTGTTTTCACCGTCCTGTAAATCGGCACCTGAGAGGTGTAGACCGTGTTTGAAAAAGCAATAAGCTTGAGCTCCCCGCCTAGAGCATAATTCAGAGCACGATTCGCGTCTAACACAAACTCACTGTTTTCACCGTCCTGTACCTCGGCACCTGAGAGGTGTAGACCGTGTTTGAAAAAGCATTACGCTTGCGCTCCCAGCCTAGAGCATAAATCCCAGCACGATTCGCGTCTAACACAAACTCACTGTTTTCACCGTCCTGTAACTCGGCACCTGAGAGGTGTAGACCGTGTTTGAAAAAGCAATAAGCTTGAGCTCCCAGCCTAGAGCATGAATCAGAGCACGATTCGCGTCTAACACAAACTCACTGTTTTCACCGTCCTGTAACTCGGAACCTGAGAGGTGTAGACCGTGTTTGAAAAAGCAATAAGCTTTAGCTCCCAGCCTAGAGCATGAATCAGAGCACGATTCGCTTCTAACACAAACTCACTGTTTTCACCGTCCTGTACCTCGGCACCTGAAAGGTGTAGACCGTGTTTGAAAAAGCATTACGCTTGCGCTCCCAGCCTAGAGCATGAATCCAAGCACGATTTGCGTCTAACACAAACTCACTGTTTTCACCGTCCTGTAACTCGGCACCTGAGAGATGTTGACCGTGTTTGAAAAAGCAATAAGCTTGCGCTCCCAGCCTAGAGCATGAATCAGAGCACGATTCGCGTCTAACACAAACTCACTGTTTTCACCGTCCTGTAACTCGGCACCTGAGAGGTGTAGACCGTGTTTGAAAAAGCAATAAGCTTTAGCTCCCAGCCTAGAGCATGAATCAGAGCACGATTCGCGTCTAACACAAACTCACTGTTTTCACCGTCCTGTAACTCGGCACCTGAGAGGTGTAGACCGTGTTTGAAAAAGCAATAAGCTTTAGCTCCCAGCCTAAAGCATGAATCAGAGCACGATTCGCGTCTAACACAATCTCACTGTTTACACCGTCCTGTAACTCGGCACCTGAGAGGTGTAGACCGTGTTTGAAAAAGCAATAAGCTTTAGCTCCCAGCCTAGAGCATGAATCAGAGCACGATTCGCGTCTAACACAAACTCACTGTTTTCACCGTCCTGTAACTCGGCACCTGAGAGGAGTAGACCGTGTTTGAAAGAGCAATAAGCTTTAGCTCTCAGCCTAGAGCATGAATCAGAGCACGATTCGCGTCTAACACAAACTCACTGTTATCACCGTCCTGTAACTCGGCACCTGAGAGGTGTAGACCGTGTTTGAAAAAGCAATAAGCTTTAGCACCTAGCCTAGAGCATGAATCAGAGCACGATTCGCTTCTAACACAAACTCACTGTTTTCACCGTCCTGTACCTCGGCACCTGAGAGGTGTAGACCGTGTTTGAAAAAGCATTACGCTTGCGCTCCCAGCCTAGAGCATGAATCCCAGCACGATTCGCGTCTAACACAAACTCACTGTTTTCACCGTCCTGCAACTCGGCACCTGAGAGATGTAGACCGTGTTTGAAAAAGCAATAAGCTTGCGCTCCCAGCCTAGAGCATGAATCAGAGCACGATTCGCGTCTAACACAAACTCACTGTTTTCACCGTCCTGTAACTCGGCACCTGAGAGGTGTAGACCGTGTTTGAAAAAGCAATAAGCTTGCGCTCCCAGCGTAGAGCATGAATCAGAGCACGATTCGCGTCTAACACAAACTCACTGTTTTCACCGTCCTGTAACTCGGCACCTGAGAGGTGTAGACCGTGTTTGAAAAAGCAATAAGCTTTAGCTCCCAGCCTAGAGCATGAATCAGAGCACGATTCGCGTCTAACACAAACTCACTGTTTTCACCGTCCTGTAACTCGGCACCTGAGAGGAGTAGACCGTGTTTGAAAAAGCAGTAAGCTTTAGCTCCCAGCCTAGAGCATGAATCAGAGCACGATTCGCGTCTAACACAAACTCACTGTTTTCACCGTCCTGTACCTCGGCACCTGAGAGGTGTAGACCGTGTTTGAAAAAGCATTACGCTTGCGCTCCCAGCCTAGAGCATGAATCCCAGCACGATTCGCGTCTAACACAAACTCACTGTTTTCACCGTCCTGTAACTCGGCACCTGAGAGATGTAGACCGTGTTTGAAAAAGCAATAAGCTTGCGCTCCCAGCCTAGAGCATGAATCAGAGCACGATTCGCGTCTAACACACACTCACTGTTTTCACCGTCCTGTAACTCGGCACCTGAGAGGTGTAGACCGTGTTTGAAAAAGCATTAAGCTTGCGCTCCCCGCCTAGAGCATGAATCAGAGCACGATTCGCGTCTAACACAAACTCACTGTTTTCACCGTCCTGTACCTCGGCACCTGAGAGGTGTAGACCGTGTTTGAAAAAGCAATAAGCTTTCGCTCCCAGCCTAGAGCATGAATCAGAGCACGATTCGCGTCTAACACACACTCACTGTTTTCACCGTCCTGTAACTCGGCACCTGAGAGGTGTAGACCGTGTTTGAAAAAGCATTAAGCTTGCGCTCCCCGCCTAGAGCATGAATCAGAGCACGATTCGCGTCTAACACAAACTCACTGTTTTCACCGTCCTGTAACTCGGCACCTGAGAGGTGTAGACCGTGTTTGAAAAAGCAATAAGCTTGAGCTCCCCGCCTAGAGCATAATTCAGAGCACGATTCGCGTCTAACACAAACTCACTGTTTTCACCGTCCTGTACCTCGGCACCTGAGAGGTGTAGACCGTGTTTGAAAAGCATTACGCTTGCGCTCCCAGCCTAAAGCATAAATCCCAGCACGATTCGCGTCTAACACAAACTCACTGTTTTCACCGTCCTGTAACTCGGCACCTGAGAGGTGTACACCGTGTTTGAAAAAGCAATAAGCTTGAGCTCCCAGCCTAGAGCATGAATCAGAGCACGATTCGCGTCTAACACAAACTCACTGTTTTCACCGTCCTGTAACTCGGCACCTGAGAGGTGTAGACCGTGTTTGAAAAAGCAATAAGCTTGAGCTCCCAGCCTAGAGCATGAATCAGAGCACGATTCGCGTCTAACACAAACTCACTGTTTTCACCGTCCTGTAACTCGGCACCTGAGAGGAGTAGACCGTGTTTGAAAAAGCAATAAGCTTTAGCTCCCAGCCTAGAGCATGAATCAGAGCACGATTCGCGTCTAACACAAACTCACTGTTTTCACCGTCCTGTACCTCGGCACCTGAGAGGTGTAGACCGTGTTTGAAAAAGCATTACGCTTGCGCTCCCAGCCTAGAGCATGAATCCCAGCACGATTCGCGTCTAACACAAACTCACTGTTTTCACCGTCCTGTAACTCGGCACCTGAGAGATGTAGACCGTGTTTGAAAAAGCAATAAGCTTGCGCTCCCAGCCTAGAGCATGAATCAGAGCACGATTCGCGTCTAACACACACTCACTGTTTTCACCGTCCTGTAACTCGGCACCTGAGAGGTGTAGACCGTGTTTGAAAAAGCATTAAGCTTGCGCTCCCCGCCTAGAGCATGAATCAGAGCACGATTCGCGTCTAACACAAACTCACTGTTTTCACCGTCCTGTACCTCGGCACCTGAGAGGTGTAGACCGTGTTTGAAAAAGCAATAAGCTTTCGCTCCCAGCCTAGAGCATGAATCAGAGCACGATTCGCGTCTAACACACACTCACTGTTTTCACCGTCCTGTAACTCGGCACCTGAGAGGTGTAGACCGTGTTTGAAAAAGCATTAAGCTTGCGCTCCCCGCCTAGAGCATGAATCAGAGCACGATTCGCGTCTAACACAAACTCACTGTTTTCACCGTCCTGTAACTCGGCACCTGAGAGGTGTAGACCGTGTTTGAAAAAGCAATAAGCTTGAGCTCCCCGCCTAGAGCATAATTCAGAGCACGATTCGCGTCTAACACAAACTCACTGTTTTCACCGTCCTGTACCTCGGCACCTGAGAGGTGTAGACCGTGTTTGAAAAGCATTACGCTTGCGCTCCCAGCCTAAAGCATAAATCCCAGCACGATTCGCGTCTAACACAAACTCACTGTTTTCACCGTCCTGTAACTCGGCACCTGAGAGGTGTAGACCGTGTTTGAAAAAGCAATAAGCTTGAGCTCCCAGCCTAGAGCATGAATCAGAGCACGATTCGCGTCTAACACAAACTCACTGTTTTCACCGTCCTGTAACTCGGCACCTGAGAGGTGTAGACCGTGTTTGAAAAAGCAATAAGCTTGAGCTCCCAGCCTAGAGCATGAATCAGAGCACGATTCGCGTCTAACACAAACTCACTGTTTTCACCGTCCTGTAACTCGGCACCTGAGAGGTGTAGACCGTGTTTGAAAAAGCAATAAGCTTGAGCTCCCCGCCTAGAGCATGAATCAGAGCACGATTCGCGTCTAACACAAACTCACTGTTTTCACCGTCCTGTAACTCGGCACCTGAGAGGTGTAGACCGTGTTTGAAAAAGCAATAAGCTTGAGCTCCCAGCCTACAGCATGAATCAGAGCACGATTCGCGTCTAACACAAACTCATAGTTTTCACCGTCCTGTAACTCGGCACCTGAGAGGTGTAGACCGTGTTTGAAAAAGCAATAAGCTTGAGCTCCCAGCCTAGAGCATGAATCAGAGCACGATTCGCGTCTAACACAAACTCACTGTTTTCACCGTCCTGTAACTCGGCACCTGAGAGGTGTAGACCGTGTTTGAAAAAGCAATAAGCTTCCTCTCCCAGCCTAGAGCATGAATCAGAGCACGATTCGCGTCTAACAAAAACTCGCTGTTTTCACCGTCCTGTAACTCGGCACCTGAGAGGTGTAGACCGTGTTTGAAAAAGCAATAAGCTTGAGCTCCCCGCCTAGAGCATGAATCAGAGCACGATTCGCGTCTAACACAAACTCCCTGTTTTCACCGTCCTGTAACTCGGCACCTGAGAGGTGTAGACCGTGTTTGAAAAAGCATTAAGCTTGCGCTCCCCGCCTAGAGCATGAATCAGAGCACGATTCGCGTCTAACACAAACTCACTGTTTTCACCGTCCTGTACCTCGGCACCTGAGAGGTGTAGACCGTGTTTGAAAAAGCAATAAGCTTTCGCTCCCAGCCTAGAGCATGAATCAGAGCACGATTCGCGTCTAACACACACTCACTGTTTTCACCGTCCTGTAACTCGGCACCTGAGAGGTGTAGACCGTGTTTGAAAAAGCATTAAGCTTGCGCTCCCCGCCTAGAGCATGAATCAGAGCACGATTCGCGTCTAACACAAACTCACTGTTTTCACCGTCCTGTAACTCGGCACCTGAGAGGTGTAGACCGTGTTTGAAAAAGCAATAAGCTTGAGCTCCCCGCCTAGAGCATAATTCAGAGCACGATTCGCGTCTAACACAAACTCACTGTTTTCACCGTCCTGTACCTCGGCACCTGAGAGGTGTAGACCGTGTTTGAAAAGCATTACGCTTGCGCTCCCAGCCTAAAGCATAAATCCCAGCACGATTCGCGTCTAACACAAACTCACTGTTTTCACCGTCCTGTAACTCGGCACCTGAGAGGTGTAGACCGTGTTTGAAAAAGCAATAAGCTTGAGCTCCCAGCCTAGAGCATGAATCAGAGCACGATTCGCGTCTAACACAAACTCACTGTTTTCACCGTCCTGTAACTCGGCACCTGAGAGGTGTAGACCGTGTTTGAAAAAGCAATAAGCTTGAGCTCCCAGCCTAGAGCATGAATCAGAGCACGATTCGCGTCTAACACAAACTCACTGTTTTCACCGTCCTGTAACTCGGCACCTGAGAGGTGTAGACCGTGTTTGAAAAAGCAATAAGCTTCCTCTCCCAGCCTAGAGCATGAATCAGAGCACGATTCGCGTCTAACACAAACTCGCTGTTTTCACCGTCCTGTAACTCGGCACCTGAGAGGTGTAGACCGTGTTTGAAAAAGCAATAAGCTTGAGCTCCCCGCCTAGAGCATGAATCAGAGCACGATTCGCGTCTAACACAAACTCACTGTTTTCACCGTCCTGTAACTCGGCACCTGAGAGGTGTAGACCGTGTTTGAAAAAGCAATAAGCTTGCGCTCCCCGCCTAGAGCATGAATCAGAGCACGATTCGCGTCTAACACAAACTCACTGTTTTCACCGTCCTGTAATTCGGCACCTGAGAGGTGTAGACCGTGTTTGAAAAAGCAATAAGCTTGAGCTCCCCGCCTAGAGCATAATTCAGAGCACGATTCGCGTCTAACACAAACTCACTGTTTTCACCGTCCTGTAACTCGGCACCTGAGAGGTGTAGACCGTGTATGAAAAAGTAATAAGCTTGAGCTTCCAGCCTAGAGCATGAATCAGAGCACGATTCGCGTCTAACACAAACTCACTGTTTTCACCGTCCTGTAACTCGGCACCTGAGAGGTGTAGACCGTGTTTGAAAAAGCAATAAGCTTGAGCTCCCAGCCTAGAGCATGAATCAGAGCACGATTCGCGTCTAACACAAACTCACTGTTTTCACCGTCCTGTAACTCGGCACCTGAGAGGTGTAGACCGTGTTTGAAAAAGCAATAAGCTTGAGCTCCCAGCCTAGAGCATGAATCAGAGCACGATTCGCGTCTAACACAAACTCACTGTTTTCACCGTCCTGTAACTCGGCACCTGAGAGGTGTAGACCGTGTTTGAAAAAGCAATAAGCTTGAGCTCCCCGCCTAGAGCATGAATCAGAGCACGATTCGCGTCTAACACAAACTCACTGTTTTCACCGTCCTGTAACTCGGCACCTGAGAGGTGTAGACCGTGTTTGAAAAAGCAATAAGCTTGAGCTCCCAGCCTACAGCATGAATCAGAGCACGATTCGCGTCTAACACAAACTCACTGTTTTCACCGTCCTGTAACTCGGCACCTGAGAGGTGTAGACCGTGTTTGAAAAAGCAATAAGCTTGAGCTCCCAGCCTAGAGCATGAATTAGAGCACGATTCGCGTCTAACACAAACTCACTGTTTTCACCGTCCTGTAACTCGGCACCTGAGAGGTGTAGACCGTGTTTGAAAAAGCAATAAGCTTGAGCTCCCAGCCTACATCATGAATCAGAGCACGATTCGCGTCTAACACAAACTCACTGTTTTCACCGTCCTGTAACTCGGCACCTGAGAGGTGTAGACCGTGTTTGAAAAAGCAATAAGCTTGAGCTCCCCGCCTAGAGCATGAATAAGAGCACGATTCGCGTCTAACACAAACTCACTGTTTTCACCGTCCTGTAACTCGGCACCTGAGAGGTGTAGACCGTGTTTGAAAAAGCAATAAGCTTCCGCTCCCAGCCTAGAGCATGAATCAGAGCACGATTCGCGTCTAACACAAACTCGCTGTTTTCACCGTCCTGTAACTCGGCACCTGAGAGGTGTAGACCGTGTTTGAAAAAGCAATAAGCTTGCGCTCCCCGCCTAGAGCATGAATCAGAGCACGATTCGCGTCAAACACAAACTCACTGTTTTCACCGTCCTGTAATTCGGCACCTGAGAGGTGTAGACCGTGTTTGAAAAAGCAATAAGCTTGAGCTCCCCGCCTAGAGCATAATTCAGAGCACGATTCGCGTCTAACACAAACTCACTGTTTTCACCGTCCTGTAACTCGGCACCTGAGAGGTGTAGACCGTGTATGAAAAAGTAATAAGCTTGAGCTTCCAGCCTAGAGCATGAATCAGAGCACGATTCGCGTCTAACACAAACTCACTGTTTTCACCGTCCTGTAAATCGGCACCTGAGAGGTGTAGACCGTGTTTGAAAAAGCAATAAGCTTGAGCTCCCCGCCTAGAGCATAATTCAGAGCACGATTCGCGTCTAACACAAACTCACTGTTTTCACCGTCCTGTACCTCGGCACCTGAGAGGTGTAGACCGTGTTTGAAAAAGCATTACGCTTGCGCTCCCAGCCTAGAGCATAAATCCCAGCACGATTCGCGTCTAACACAAACTCACTGTTTTCACCGTCCTGTAACTCGGCACCTGAGAGGTGTAGACCGTGTTTGAAAAAGCAATAAGCTTGAGCTCCCAGCCTAGAGCATGAATCAGAGCACGATTCGCGTCTAACACAAACTCACTGTTTTCACCGTCCTGTAACTCGGCACCTGAGAGGTGTAGACCGTGTTTGAAAAAGCAATAAGCTTGAGCTCCTAGCCTAGAGCATGAATCAGAGCACGATTCGCGTCTAACACAAACTCACTGTTTTCACCGTCCTGTAACTCGGCACCTGAGAGGTGTAGACCGTGTTTGAAAAAGCAATAAGCTTGAGCTCCCAGCCTACAGCATGAATCAGAGCACGATTCGCGTCTAACACAAACTCACTGTTTTCACCGTCCTGTAACTCGGCACCTGAGAGATGTAGACCGTGTTTGAAAAAGCAATAAGCTTGCGCTCCCAGCCTAGAGCATGAATCAGAGCACGATTCGCGTCTAACACAAACTCACTGTTTTCACCGTCCTGTAACTCGGCACCTGAGAGGAGTAGACCGTGTTTGAAAGAGCAATAAGCTTTAGCTCTCAGCCTAGAGCATGAATCAGAGCACGATTCGCGTCTAACACAAACTCACTGTTATCACCGTCCTGTAACTCGGCACCTGAGAGGTGTAGACCGTGTTTGAAAAAGCAATAAGCTTTAGCACCTAGCCTAGAGCATGAATCAGAGCACGATTCGCTTCTAACACAAACTCACTGTTTTCACCGTCCTGTACCTCGGCACCTGAGAGGTGTAGACCGTGTTTGAAAAAGCATTACGCTTGCGCTCCCAGCCTAGAGCATGAATCCCAGCACGATTCGCGTCTAACACAAACTCACTGTTTTCACCGTCCTGCAACTCGGCACCTGAGAGATGTAGACCGTGTTTGAAAAAGCAATAAGCTTGCGCTCCCAGCCTAGAGCATGAATCAGAGCACGATTCGCGTCTAACACAAACTCACTGTTTTCACCGTCCTGTAACTCGGCACCTGAGAGGTGTAGACCGTGTTTGAAAAAGCAATAAGCTTGCGCTCCCAGCGTAGAGCATGAATCAGAGCACGATTCGCGTCTAACACAAACTCACTGTTTTCACCGTCCTGTAACTCGGCACCTGAGAGGTGTAGACCGTGTTTGAAAAAGCAATAAGCTTTAGCTCCCAGCCTAGAGCATGAATCAGAGCACGATTCGCGTCTAACACAAACTCACTGTTTTCACCGTCCTGTAACTCGGCACCTGAGAGGAGTAGACCGTGTTTGAAAAAGCAATAAGCTTTAGCTCCCAGCCTAGAGCATGAATCAGAGCACGATTCGCGTCTAACACAAACTCACTGTTTTCACCGTCCTGTACCTCGGCACCTGAGAGGTGTAGACCGTGTTTGAAAAAGCATTACGCTTGCGCTCCCAGCCTAGAGCATGAATCCCAGCACGATTCGCGTCTAACACAAACTCACTGTTTTCACCGTCCTGTAACTCGGCACCTGAGAGATGTAGACCGTGTTTGAAAAAGCAATAAGCTTGCGCTCCCAGCCTAGAGCATGAATCAGAGCACGATTCGCGTCTAACACACACTCACTGTTTTCACCGTCCTGTAACTCGGCACCTGAGAGGTGTAGACCGTGTTTGAAAAAGCATTAAGCTTGCGCTCCCCGCCTAGAGCATGAATCAGAGCACGATTCGCGTCTAACACAAACTCACTGTTTTCACCGTCCTGTACCTCAGCACCTGAGAGGTGTAGACCGTGTTTGAAAAAGCAATAAGCTTTCGCTCCCAGCCTAGAGCATGAATCAGAGCACGATTCGCGTCTAACACACACTCACTGTTTTCACCGTCCTGTAACTCGGCACCTGAGAGGTGTAGACCGTGTTTGAAAAAGCATTAAGCTTGCGCTCCCCGCCTAGAGCATGAATCAGAGCACGATTCGCGTCTAACACAAACTCACTGTTTTCACCGTCCTGTAACTCGGCACCTGAGAGGTGTAGACCGTGTTTGAAAAAGCAATAAGCTTGAGCTCCCCGCCTAGAGCATAATTCAGAGCACGATTCGCGTCTAACACAAACTCACTGTTTTCACCGTCCTGTACCTCGGCACCTGAGAGGTGTAGACCGTGTTTGAAAAGCATTACGCTTGCGCTCCCAGCCTAAAGCATAAATCCCAGCACGATTCGCGTCTAACACAAACTCACTGTTTTCACCGTCCTGTAACTCGGCACCTGAGAGGTGTACACCGTGTTTGAAAAAGCAATAAGCTTGAGCTCCCAGCCTAGAGCATGAATCAGAGCACGATTCGCGTCTAACACAAACTCACTGTTTTCACCGTCCTGTAACTCGGCACCTGAGAGGTGTAGACCGTGTTTGAAAAAGCAATAAGCTTGAGCTCCCAGCCTAGAGCATGAATCAGAGCACGATTCGCGTCTAACACAAACTCACTGTTTTCACCGTCCTGTAACTCGGCACCTGAGAGGTGTAGACCGTGTTTGAAAAAGCAATAAGCTTGAGCTCCCCGCCTAGAGCATGAATCAGAGCACGATTCGCGTCTAACACAAACTCACTGTTTTCACCGTCCTGTAACTCGGCACCTGAGAGGTGTAGACCGTGTTTGAAAAAGCAATAAGCTTGAGCTCCCAGCCTACAGCATGAATCAGAGCACGATTCGCGTCTAACACAAACTCACTGTTTTCACCGTCCTGTAACTCGGCACCTGAGAGGTGTAGACCGTGTTTGAAAAAGCAATAAGCTTGAGCTCCCAGCCTAGAGCATGAATCAGAGCACGATTCGCGTCTAACACAAACTCACTGTTTTCACCGTCCTGTAACTCGGCACCTGAGAGGTGTAGACCGTGTTTGAAAAAGCAATAAGCTTCCGCTCCCAGCCTAGAGCATGAATCAGAGCACGATTCGCGTCTAACACAAACTCGCTGTTTTCACCGTCCTGTAACTCGGCACCTGAGAGGTGTAGACCGTGTTTGAAAAAGCAATAAGCTTGCGCTCACCGCCTAGAGCATGAATCAGAGCACGATTCGCGTCTAACACAAACTCACTGTTTTCACCGTCCTGTAACTCGGCACCTGAGAGGTGTAGACCGTGTTTGAAAAAGCAATAAGCTTGAGCTCCCCGCCTAGAGCATGAATCAGAGCACGATTCGCGTCTAACACAAACTCACTGTTTTCACCGTCCTGTAACTCGGCACCTGAGAGGTGTAGACCGTGTTTGAAAAAGCAATAAGCTTGCGCTCCCCGCCTAGAGCATGAATCAGAGCACGATTCGCGTCTAACACAAACTCACTGTTTTCACCGTCCTGTAATTCGGCACCTGAGAGGTGTAGACCGTGTTTGAAAAAGCAATAAGCTTGAGCTCCCCGCCTAGAGCATGAATCAGAGCACGATTCGCGTCTAACACAAACTCACTGTTTTCACCGTCCTGTAACTCGGCACCTGAGAGGTGTAGACCGTGTATGAAAAAGTAATAAGCTTGAGCTTCCAGCCTAGAGCATGAATCAGAGCACGATTCGCGTCTAACACAAACTCACTGTTTTCACCGTCCTGTAACTCGGCACCTGAGAGGTGTAGACCGTGTTTGAAAAAGCAATAAGCTTGAGCTCCCAGCCTAGAGCATGAATCAGAGCACGATTCGCGTCTAACACAAACTCACTGTTTTCACCGTCCTGTAACTCGGCACCTGAGAGGTGTAGACCGTGTTTGAAAAAGCAATAAGCTTGAGCTCCCAGCCTAGAGCATGAATCAGAGCACGATTCGCGTCTAACACAAACTCACTGTTTTCACCGTCCTGTAACTCGGCACCTGAGAGGTGTAGACCGTGTTTGAAAAAGCAATAAGCTTGAGCTCCCCGCCTAGAGCATGAATCAGAGCACGATTCGCGTCTAACACAAACTCACTGTTTTCACCGTCCTGTAACTCGGCACCTGAGAGGTGTAGACCGTGTTTGAAAAAGCAATAAGCTTGAGCTCCCAGCCTACAGCATGAATCAGAGCACGATTCGCGTCTAACACAAACTCACTGTTTTCACCGTCCTGTACCTCGGCACCTGAGAGGTGTAGACCGTGTTTGAAAAGCATTACGCTTGCGCTCCCAGCCTAAAGCATAAATCCCAGCACGATTCGCGTCTAACACAAACTCACTGTTTTCACCGTCCTGTAACTCGGCACCTGAGAGGTGTACACCGTGTTTGAAAAAGCAATAAGCTTGAGCTCCCAGCCTAGAGCATGAATCAGAGCACGATTCGCGTCTAACACAAACTCACTGTTTTCACCGTCCTGTAACTCGGCACCTGAGAGGTGTAGACCGTGTTTGAAAAAGCAATAAGCTTGAGCTCCCAGCCTAGAGCATGAATCAGAGCACGATTCGCGTCTAACACAAACTCACTGTTTTCACCGTCCTGTAACTCGGCACCTGAGAGGTGTAGACCGTGTTTGAAAAAGCAATAAGCTTGAGCTCCCCGCCTAGAGCATGAATCAGAGCACGATTCGCGTCTAACACAAACTCACTGTTTTCACCGTCCTGTAACTCGGCACCTGAGAGGTGTAGACCGTGTTTGAAAAAGCAATAAGCTTGAGCTCCCAGCCTACAGCATGAATCAGAGCACGATTCGCGTCTAACACAAACTCACTGTTTTCACCGTCCTGTAACTCGGCACCTGAGAGGTGTAGACCGTGTTTGAAAAAGCAATAAGCTTGAGCTCCCAGCCTAGAGCATGAATCAGAGCACGATTCGCGTCTAACACAAACTCACTGTTTTCACCGTCCTGTAACTCGGCACCTGAGAGGTGTAGACCGTGTTTGAAAAAGCAATAAGCTTCCGCTCCCAGCCTAGAGCATGAATCAGAGCACGATTCGCGTCTAACACAAACTCGCTGTTTTCACCGTCCTGTAACTCGGCACCTGAGAGGTGTAGACCGTGTTTGAAAAAGCAATAAGCTTGCGCTCACCGCCTAGAGCATGAATCAGAGCACGATTCGCGTCTAACACAAACTCACTGTTTTCACCGTCCTGTAACTCGGCACCTGAGAGGTGTAGACCGTGTTTGAAAAAGCAATAAGCTTGAGCTCCCCGCCTAGAGCATGAATCAGAGCACGATTCGCGTCTAACACAAACTCACTGTTTTCACCGTCCTGTAACTCGGCACCTGAGAGGTGTAGACCGTGTTTGAAAAAGCAATAAGCTTGCGCTCCCCGCCTAGAGCATGAATCAGAGCACGATTCGCGTCTAACACAAACTCACTGTTTTCACCGTCCTGTAATTCGGCACCTGAGAGGTGTAGACCGTGTTTGAAAAAGCAATAAGCTTGAGCTCCCCGCCTAGAGCATAATTCAGAGCACGATTCGCGTCTAACACAAACTCACTGTTTTCACCGTCCTGTAACTCGGCACCTGAGAGGTGTAGACCGTGTATGAAAAAGTAATAAGCTTGAGCTTCCAGCCTAGAGCATGAATCAGAGCACGATTCGCGTCTAACACAAACTCACTGTTTTCACCGTCCTGTAACTCGGCACCTGAGAGGTGTAGACCGTGTTTGAAAAAGCAATAAGCTTGAGCTCCCAGCCTAGAGCATGAATCAGAGCACGATTCGCGTCTAACACAAACTCACTGTTTTCACCGTCCTGTAACTCGGCACCTGAGAGGTGTAGACCGTGTTTGAAAAAGCAATAAGCTTGAGCTCCCAGCCTAGAGCATGAATCAGAGCACGATTCGCGTCTAACACAAACTCACTGTTTTCACCGTCCTGTAACTCGGCACCTGAGAGGTGTAGACCGTGTTTGAAAAAGCAATAAGCTTGAGCTCCCCGCCTAGAGCATGAATCAGAGCACGATTCGCGTCTAACACAAACTCACTGTTTTCACCGTCCTGTAACTCGGCACCTGAGAGGTGTAGACCGTGTTTGAAAAAGCAATAAGCTTGAGCTCCCAGCCTACAGCATGAATCAGAGCACGATTCGCGTCTAACACAAACTCACTGTTTTCACCGTCCTGTAACTCGGCACCTGAGAGGTGTAGACCGTGTTTGAAAAAGCAATAAGCTTGAGCTCCCAGCCTAGAGCATGAATCAGAGCACGATTCGCGTCTAACACAAACTCACTGTTTTCACCGTCCTGTAACTCGGCACCTGAGAGGTGTAGACCGTGTTTGAAAAAGCAATAAGCTTGAGCTCCCAGCCTACATCATGAATCAGAGCACGATTCGCGTCTAACACAAACTCACTGTTTTCACCGTCCTGTAACTCGGCACCTGAGAGGTGTAGACCGTGTATGAAAAAGTAATAAGCTTGAGCTTCCAGCCTAGAGCATGAATCAGAGCACGATTCGCGTCTAACACAAACTCACTGTTTTCACCGTCCTGTAAATCGGCACCTGAGAGGTGTAGACCGTGTTTGAAAAAGCAATAAGCTTGAGCTCCCCGCCTAGAGCATAATTCAGAGCACGATTCGCGTCTAACACAAACTCACTGTTTTCACCGTCCTGTACCTCGGCACCTGAGAGGTGTAGACCGTGTTTGAAAAAGCATTACGCTTGCGCTCCCAGCCTAGAGCATAAATCCCAGCACGATTCGCGTCTAACACAAACTCACTGTTTTCACCGTCCTGTAACTCGGCACCTGAGAGGTGTAGACCGTGTTTGAAAAAGCAATAAGCTTGAGCTCCCAGCCTAGAGCATGAATCAGAGCACGATTCGCGTCTAACACAAACTCACTGTTTTCACCGTCCTGTAACTCGGCACCTGAGAGGTGTAGACCGTGTTTGAAAAAGCAATAAGCTTGAGCTCCTAGCCTAGAGCATGAATCAGAGCACGATTCGCGTCTAACACAAACTCACTGTTTTCACCGTCCTGTAACTCGGCACCTGAGAGGTGTAGACCGTGTTTGAAAAAGCAATAAGCTTGAGCTGCCAGCCTACAGCATGAATCAGAGCACGATTCGCGTCTAACACAAACTCACTGTTTTCACCGTCCTGTAACTCGGCACCTGAGAGATGTAGACCGTGTTTGAAAAAGCAATAAGCTTGCGCTCCCAGCCTAGAGCATGAATCAGAGCACGATTCGCGTCTAACACAAACTCACTGTTTTCACCGTCCTGTAACTCGGCACCTGAGAGTTGTAGACCGTGTTTGAAAAAGCAATAAGCTTGCGCTCCCAGCCTAGAGCATGAATCAGAGCACGATTCGCGTCTAACACAAACTCAGTTTTCACCGTCCTGTAACTCAGCACCTGAGAGGTGTAGACCGTGTTTGAAAAAGCAATAAGCTTGCGCTCCCAGCCTAGAGCATGAATCCCAGCACGATTCGCGTCTAACACAAACTCACTGTTTTCACCGTCCTGTAACTCGGCACCTGAGAGGTGTAGACCGTGTTTGAAAAAGCAATAAGCTTTAGCTCCCAGCCTAGAGCATGAATCAGAGCACGATTCGCGTCTAACACAAACTCACTGTTTTCACCGTCCTGTAACTCGGAACCTGAGAGGTGTAGACCGTGTTTGAAAAAGCAATAAGCTTTAGCTCCCAGCCTAGAGCATGAATCAGAGCACGATTCGCTTCTAACACAAACTCACTGTTTTCACCGTCCTGTACCTCGGCACCTGAGAGGTGTAGACCGTGTTTGAAAAAGCATTACGCTTGCGCTCCCAGCCTAGAGCATGAATCCAAGCACGATTCGCGTCTAACACAAACTCACTGTTTTCACCGTCCTGTAACTCGGCACCTGAGAGGTGTAGACCGTGTTTGAAAAAGCAATAAGCTTGAGCTCCCAGCCTACAGCATGAATCAGAGCACGATTCGCGTCTAACACAAACTCACTGTTTTCACCGTCCTGTAACTCGGCACCTGAGAGGTGTAGACCGTGTTTGAAAAAGCAATAAGCTTCCGCTCCCAGCCTAGAGCATGAATCAGAGCACGATTCGCGTCTAACACAAACTCGCTGTTTTCACCGTCCTGTAACTCGGCACCTGAGAGGTGTAGACCGTGTTTGAAAAAGCAATAAGCTTGCGCTCCCCGCCTAGAGCATGAATCAGAGCACGATTCGCGTCAAACACAAACTCACTGTTTTCACCGTCCTGTAATTCGGCACCTGAGAGGTGTAGACCGTGTTTGAAAAAGCAATAAGCTTGAGCTCCCCGCCTAGAGCATAATTCAGAGCACGATTCGCGTCTAACACAAACTCACTGTTTTCACCGTCCTGTAACTCGGCACCTGAGAGGTGTAGACCGTGTATGAAAAAGTAATAAGCTTGAGCTTCCAGCCTAGAGCATGAATCAGAGCACGATTCGCGTCTAACACAAACTCACTGTTTTCACCGTCCTGTAAATCGGCACCTGAGAGGTGTAGACCGTGTTTGAAAAAGCAATAAGCTTGAGCTCCCCGCCTAGAGCATAATTCAGAGCACGATTCGCGTCTAACACAAACTCACTGTTTTCACCGTCCTGTACCTCGGCACCTGAGAGGTGTAGACCGTGTTTGAAAAAGCATTACGCTTGCGCTCCCAGCCTAGAGCATAAATCCCAGCACGATTCGCGTCTAACACAAACTCACTGTTTTCACCGTCCTGTAACTCGGCACCTGAGAGGTGTAGACCGTGTTTGAAAAAGCAATAAGCTTGAGCTCCCAGCCTAGAGCATGAATCAGAGCACGATTCGCGTCTAACACAAACTCACTGTTTTCACCGTCCTGTAACTCGGCACCTGAGAGGTGTAGACCGTGTTTGAAAAAGCAATAAGCTTGAGCTCCTAGCCTAGAGCATGAATCAGAGCACGATTCGCGTCTAACACAAACTCACTGTTTTCACCGTCCTGTAACTCGGCACCTGAGAGGTGTAGACCGTGTTTGAAAAAGCAATAAGCTTGAGCTCCCAGCCTACAGCATGAATCAGAGCACGATTCGCGTCTAACACAAACTCACTGTTTTCACCGTCCTGTAACTCGGCACCTGAGAGATGTAGACCGTGTTTGAAAAAGCAATAAGCTTGCGCTCCCAGCCTAGAGCATGAATCAGAGCACGATTCGCGTCTAACACAAACTCACTGTTTTCACCGTCCTGTAACTCGGCACCTGAGAGTTGTAGACCGTGTTTGAAAAAGCAATAAGCTTGCGCTCCCAGCCTAGAGCATGAATCAGAGCACGATTCGCGTCTAACACAAACTCAGTTTTCACCGTCCTGTAACTCAGCACCTGAGAGGTGTAGACCGTGTTTGAAAAAGCAATAAGCTTGCGCTCCCAGCCGAGAGCATGAATCCCAGCACGATTCGCGTCTAACACAAACTCACTGTTTTCACCGTCCTGTAACTCGGCACCTGAGAGGTGTAGACCGTGTTTGAAAAAGCAATAAGCTTTAGCTCCCAGCCTAGAGCATGAATCAGAGCACGATTCGCGTCTAACACAAACTCACTGTTTTCACCGTCCTGTAACTCGGAACCTGAGAGGTGTAGACCGTGTTTGAAAAAGCAATAAGCTTTAGCTCCCAGCCTAGAGCATGAATCAGAGCACGATTCGCTTCTAACACAAACTCACTGTTTTCACCGTCCTGTACCTCGGCACCTGAAAGGTGTAGACCGTGTTTGAAAAAGCATTACGCTTGCGCTCCCAGCCTAGAGCATGAATCCAAGCACGATTCGCGTCTAACACAAACTCACTGTTTTCACCGTCCTGTAACTCGGCACCTGAGAGATGTTGACCGTGTTTGAAAAAGCAATAAGCTTGCGCTCCCAGCCTAGAGCATGAATCAGAGCACGATTCGCGTCTAACACAAACTCACTGTTTTCACCGTCCTGTAACTCGGCACCTGAGAGGTGTAGACCGTGTTTGAAAAAGCAATAAGCTTTAGCTCCCAGCCTAGAGCATGAATCAGAGCACGATTCGCGTCTAACACAAACTCACTGTTTTCACCGTCCTGTAACTCGGCACCTGAGAGGTGTAGACCGTGTTTGAAAAAGCAATAAGCTTTAGCTCCCAGCCTAAAGCATGAATCAGAGCACGATTCGCGTCTAACACAATCTCACTGTTTACACCGTCCTGTAACTCGGCACCTGAGAGGTGTAGACCGTGTTTGAAAAAGCAATAAGCTTTAGCTCCCAGCCTAGAGCATGAATCAGAGCACGATTCGCGTCTAACACAAACTCACTGTTTTCACCGTCCTGTAACTCGGCACCTGAGAGGAGTAGACCGTGTTTAAAAGAGCAATAAGCTTTAGCTCTCAGCCTAGAGCATGAATCAGAGCACGATTCGCGTCTAACACAAACTCACTGTTATCACCGTCCTGTAACTCGGCACCTGAGAGGTGTAGACCGTGTTTGAAAAAGCAATAAGCTTTAGCTCCTAGCCTAGAGCATGAATCAGAGCACGATTCGCTTCTAACACAAACTCACTGTTTTCACCGTCCTGTACCTCGGCACCTGAGAGGTGTAGACCGTGTTTGAAAAAGCATTACGCTTGCGCTCCCAGCCTAGAGCATGAATCCCAGCACGATTCGCGTCTAACACAAACTCACTGTTTTCACCGTCCTGCAACTCGGCACCTGAGAGATGTAGACCGTGTTTGAAAAAGCAATAAGCTTGCGCTCCCAGCCTAGAGCATGAATCAGAGCACGATTCGCGTCTAACACAAACTCACTGTTTTCACCGTCCTGTAACTCGGCACCTGAGAGGTGTAGACCGTGTTTGAAAAAGCAATAAGCTTGCGCTCCCAGCGTAGAGCATGAATCAGAGCACGATTCGCGTCTAACACAAACTCACTGTTTTCACCGTCCTGTAACTCGGCACCTGAGAGGTGTAGACCGTGTTTGAAAAAGCAATAAGCTTTAGCTCCCAGCCTAGAGCATGAATCAGAGCACGATTCGCGTCTAACACAAACTCACTGTTTTCACCGTCCTGTAACTCGGCACCTGAGAGGAGTAGACCGTGTTTGAAAAAGCAATAAGCTTTAGCTCCCAGCCTAGAGCATGAATCAGAGCACGATTCGCGTCTAACACAAACTCACTGTTTTCACCGTCCTGTACCTCGGCACCTGAGAGGTGTAGACCGTGTTTGAAAAAGCATTACGCTTGCGCTCCCAGCCTAGAGCATGAATCCCAGCACGATTCGCGTCTAACACAAACTCACTGTTTTCACCGTCCTGTAACTCGGCACCTGAGAGATGTAGACCGTGTTTGAAAAAGCAATAAGCTTGCGCTCCCAGCCTAGAGCATGAATCAGAGCACGATTCGCGTCTAACACACACTCACTGTTTTCACCGTCCTGTAACTCGGCACCTGAGAGGTGTAGACCGTGTTTGAAAAAGCATTAAGCTTGCGCTCCCCGCCTAGAGCATGAATCAGAGCACGATTCGCGTCTAACACAAACTCACTGTTTTCACCGTCCTGTACCTCGGCACCTGAGAGGTGTAGACCGTGTTTGAAAAAGCAATAAGCTTTCGCTCCCAGCCTAGAGCATGAATCAGAGCACGATTCGCGTCTAACACACACTCACTGTTTTCACCGTCCTGTAACTCGGCACCTGAGAGGTGTAGACCGTGTTTGAAAAAGCATTAAGCTTGCGCTCCCCGCCTAGAGCATGAATCAGAGCACGATTCGCGTCTAACACAAACTCACTGTTTTCACCGTCCTGTAACTCGGCACCTGAGAGGTGTAGACCGTGTTTGAAAAAGCAATAAGCTTGAGCTCCCCGCCTAGAGCATAATTCAGAGCACGATTCGCGTCTAACACCAACTCACTGTTTTCACCGTCCTGTACCTCGGCACCTGAGAGGTGTAGACCGTGTTTGAAAAGCATTACGCTTGCGCTCCCAGCCTAAAGCATAAATCCCAGCACGATTCGCGTCTAACACAAACTCACTGTTTTCACCGTCCTGTAACTCGGCACCTGAGAGGTGTAGACCGTGTTTGAAAAAGCAATAAGCTTGAGCTCCCAGCCTAGAGCATGAATCAGAGCACGATTCGCGTCTAACACAAACTCACTGTTTTCACCGTCCTGTAACTCGGCACCTGAGAGGTGTAGACCGTGTTTGAAAAAGCAATAAGCTTGAGCTCCCAGCCTAGAGCATGAATCAGAGCACGATTCGCGTCTAACACAAACTCACTGTTTTCACCGTCCTGTAACTCGGCACCTGAGAGGTGTAGACCGTGTTTGAAAAAGCAATAAGCTTGAGCTCCCCGCCTAGAGCATGAATCAGAGCACGATTCGCGTCTAACACAAACTCACTGTTTTCACCGTCCTGTAACTCGGCACCTGAGAGGTGTAGACCGTGTTTGAAAAAGCAATAAGCTTGAGCTCCCAGCCTACAGCATGAATCAGAGCACGATTCGCGTCTAACACAAACTCATAGTTTTCACCGTCCTGTAACTCGGCACCTGAGAGGTGTAGACCGTGTTTGAAAAAGCAATAAGCTTGAGCTCTCAGCCTAGAGCATGAATCAGAGCACGATTCGCGTCTAACACAAACTCACTGTTTTCACCGTCCTGTAACTCGGCACCTGAGAGGTGTAGACCGTGTTTGAAAAAGCAATAAGCTTCCGCTCCCAGCCTAGAGCATGAATCAGAGCACGATTCGCGTCTAACACAAACTCGCTGTTTTCACCGTCCTGTAACTCGGCACCTGAGAGGTGTAGACCGTGTTTGAAAAAGCAATAAGCTTGCGCTCACCGCCTAGAGCATGAATCAGAGCACGATTCGCGTCTAACACAAACTCACTGTTTTCACCGTCCTGTAACTCGGCACCTGAGAGGTGTAGACCGTGTTTGAAAAAGCAATAAGCTTGAGCTCCCAGCCTAGAGCATGAATCAGAGCACGATTCGCGTCTAACACAAACTCACTGTTTTCACCGTCCTGTAACTCGGCACCTGAGAGGTGTAGACCGTGTTTGAAAAAGCAATAAGCTTGAGCTCCCCGCCTAGAGCATGAATCAGAGCACGATTCGCGTCTAACACAAACTCACTGTTTTCACCGTCCTGTAACTCGGCACCTGAGAGGTGTAGACCGTGTTTGAAAAAGCAATAAGCTTGAGCTCCCAGCCTACAGCATGAATCAGAGCACGATTCGCGTCTAACACAAACTCATAGTTTTCACCGTCCTGTAACTCGGCACCTGAGAGGTGTAGACCGTGTTTGAAAAAGCAATAAGCTTGAGCTCTCAGCCTAGAGCATGAATCAGAGCACGATTCGCGTCTAACACAAACTCACTGTTTTCACCGTCCTGTAACTCGGCACCTGAGAGGTGTAGACCGTGTTTGAAAAAGCAATAAGCTTCCGCTCCCAGCCTAGAGCATGAATCAGAGCACGATTCGCGTCTAACACAAACTCGCTGTTTTCACCGTCCTGTAACTCGGCACCTGAGAGGTGTAGACCGTGTTTGAAAAAGCAATAAGCTTGCGCTCACCGCCTAGAGCATGAATCAGAGCACGATTCGCGTCTAACACAAACTCACTGTTTTCACCGTCCTGTAACTCGGCACCTGAGAGGTGTAGACCGTGTTTGAAAAAGCAATAAGCTTCCTCTCCCAGCCTAGAGCATGAATCAGAGCACGATTCGCGTCTAACACAAACTCGCTGTTTTCACCGTCCTGTAACTCGGCACCTGAGAGGTGTAGACCGTGTTTGAAAAAGCAATAAGCTTGAGCTCCCCGCCTAGAGCATGAATCAGAGCACGATTCGCGTCTAACACAAACTCACTGTTTTCACCATCCTGTAACTCGGCACCTGAGAGGTGTAGACCGTGTTTGAAAAAGCATTAAGCTTGCGCTCCCCGCCTAGAGCATGAATCAGAGCACGATTCGCGTCTAACACAAACTCACTGTTTTCACCGTCCTGTACCTCGGCACCTGAGAGGTGTAGACCGTGTTTGAAAAAGCAATAAGCTTTCGCTCCCAGCCTAGAGCATGAATCAGAGCACGATTCGCGTCTAACACACACTCACTGTTTTCACCGTCCTGTAACTCGGCACCTGAGAGGTGTAGACCGTGTTTGAAAAAGCATTAAGCTTGCGCTCCCCGCCTAGAGCATGAATCAGAGCACGATTCGCGTCTAACACAAACTCACTGTTTTCACCGTCCTGTAACTCGGCACCTGAGAGGTGTAGACCGTGTTTGAAAAAGCAATAAGCTTGAGCTCCCCGCCTAGAGCATAATTCAGAGCACGATTCGCGTCTAACACAAACTCACTGTTTTCACCGTCCTGTACCTCGGCACCTGAGAGGTGTAGACCGTGTTTGAAAAGCATTACGCTTGCGCTCCCAGCCTAAAGCATAAATCCCAGCACGATTCGCGTCTAACACAAACTCACTGTTTTCACCGTCCTGTAACTCGGCACCTGAGAGGTGTAGACCGTGTTTGAAAAAGCAATAAGCTTGAGCTCCCAGCCTAGAGCATGAATCAGAGCACGATTCGCGTCTAACACAAACTCACTGTTTTCACCGTCCTGTAACTCGGCACCTGAGAGGTGTAGACCGTGTTTGAAAAAGCAATAAGCTTGAGCTCCCAGCCTAGAGCATGAATCAGAGCACGATTCGCGTCTAACACAAACTCACTGTTTTCACCGTCCTGTAACTCGGCACCTGAGAGGTGTAGACCGTGTTTGAAAAAGCAATAAGCTTGAGCTCCCTGCCTAGAGCATGAATCAGAGCACGATTCGCGTCTAACACAAACTCACTGTTTTCACCGTCCTGTAACTCGGCACCTGAGAGGTGTAGACCGTGTTTGAAAAAGCAATGAGCTTGAGCTCCCAGCCTACAGCATGAATCAGAGCACGATTCGCGTCTAACACAAACTCATAGTTTTCACCGTCCTGTAACTCGGCACCTGAGAGGTGTAGACCGTGTTTGAAAAAGCAATAAGCTTGAGCTCCCAGCCTAGAGCATGAATCAGAGCACGATTCGCGTCTAACACAAACTCACTGTTTTCACCGTCCTGTAACTCGGCACCTGAGAGGTGTAGACCGTGTTTGAAAAAGCAATAAGCTTCCGCTCCCAGCCTAGAGCATGAATCAGAGCACGATTCGCGTCTAACACAAACTCGCTGTTTTCACCGTCCTGTAACTCGGCACCTGAGAGGTGTAGACCGTGTTTGAAAAAGCAATAAGCTTGCGCTCACCGCCTAGAGCATGAATCAGAGCACGATTCGCGTCTAACACAAACTCACTGTTTTCACCGTCCTGTACCTCGGCACCTGAGAGGTGTAGACCGTGTTTGAAAAAGCAATAAGCTTTCGCTCCCAGCCTAGAGCATGAATCAGAGCACGATTCGCGTCTAACACACACTCACTGTTTTCACCGTCCTGTAACTCGGCACCTGAGAGGTGTAGACCGTGTTTGAAAAAGCATTAAGCTTGCGCTCCCCGCCTAGAGCATGAATCAGAGCACGATTCGCGTCTAACACAAACTCACTGTTTTCACCGTCCTGTAACTCGGCACCTGAGAGGTGTAGACCGTGTTTGAAATAGCAATAAGCTTGAGCTCCCCGCCTAGAGCATAATTCAGAGCACGATTCGCGTCTAACACAAACTCACTGTTTTCACCGTCCTGTACCTCGGCACCTGAGAGGTGTAGACCGTGTTTGAAAAGCATTACGCTTGCGCTCCCAGCCTAAAGCATAAATCCCAGCACGATTCGCGTCTAACACAAACTCACTGTTTTCACCGTCCTGTAACTCGGCACCTGAGAGGTGTAGACCGTGTTTGAAAAAGCAATAAGCTTGAGCTCGCAGCCTAGAGCATGAATCAGAGCACGATTCGCGTCTAACACAAACTCACTGTTTTCACCGTCCTGTAACTCGGCACCTGAGAGGTGTAGACCGTGTTTGAAAAAGCAATAAGCTTTCGCTCCCAGCCTAGAGCATGAATCAGAGCACGATTCGCGTCTAACACAAACTCACTGTTTTCACCGTCCTGTAACTCGGCACCTGAGAGGTGTAGACCGTGTTTGAAAAAGCAATAAGCTTGAGCTCCCCGCCTAGAGCATGAATCAGAGCACGATTCGCGTCTAACACAAACTCACTGTTTTCACCGTCCTGTAACTCGGCACCTGAGAGGTGTAGACCGTGTTTGAAAAAGCAATAAGCTTGAGCTCCCAGCCTACAGCATGAATCAGAGCACGATTCGCGTCTAACACAAACTCATAGTTTTCACCGTCCTGTAACTCGGCACCTGAGAGGTGTAGACCGTGTTTGAAAAAGCAATAAGCTTGAGCTCTCAGCCTAGAGCATGAATCAGAGCACGATTCGCGTCTAACACAAACTCACTGTTTTCACCGTCCTGTAACTCGGCACCTGAGAGGTGTAGACCGTGTTTGAAAAAGCAATAAGCTTCCGCTCCCAGCCTAGAGCATGAATCAGAGCACGATTCGCGTCTAACACAAACTCGCTGTTTTCACCGTCCTGTAACTCGGCACCTGAGAGGTGTAGACCGTGTTTGAAAAAGCAATAAGCTTGCGCTCACCGCCTAGAGCATGAATCAGAGCACGATTCGCGTCTAACACAAACTCACTGTTTTCACCGTCCTGTAACTCGGCACCTGAGAGGTGTAGACCGTGTTTGAAAAAGCAATAAGCTTCCTCTCCCAGCCTAGAGCATGAATCAGAGCACGATTCGCGTCTAACACAAACTCGCTGTTTTCACCGTCCTGTAACTCGGCACCTGAGAGGTGTAGACCGTGTTTGAAAAAGCAATAAGCTTGAGCTCCCCGCCTAGAGCATGAATCAGAGCACGATTCGCGTCTAACACAAACTCACTGTTTTCACCGTCCTGTAACTCGGCACCTGAGAGGTGTAGACCGTGTTTGAAAAAGCATTAAGCTTGCGCTCCCCGCCTAGAGCATGAATCAGAGCACGATTCGCGTCTAACACAAACTCACTGTTTTCACCGTCCTGTACCTCGGCACCTGAGAGGTGTAGACCGTGTTTGAAAAAGCAATAAGCTTTCGCTCCCAGCCTAGAGCATGAATCAGAGCACGATTCGCGTCTAACACACACTCACTGTTTTCACCGTCCTGTAACTCGGCACCTGAGAGGTGTAGACCGTGTTTGAAAAAGTATTAAGCTTGCGCTCCCCGCCTAGAGCATGAATCAGAGCACGATTCGCGTCTAACACAAACTCACTGTTTTCACCGTCCTGTAACTCGGCACCTGAGAGGTGTAGACCGTGTTTGAAAAAGCAATAAGCTTGAGCTCCCCGCCTAGAGCATAATTCAGAGCACGATTCGCGTCTAACACAAACTCACTGTTTTCACCGTCCTGTACCTCGGCACCTGAGAGGTGTAGACCGTGTTTGAAAAGCATTACGCTTGCGCTCCCAGCCTAAAGCATAAATCCCAGCACGATTCGCGTCTAACACAAACTCACTGTTTTCACCGTCCTGTAACTCGGCACCTGAGAGGTGTAGACCGTGTTTGAAAAAGCAATAAGCTTGAGCTCCCAGCCTAGAGCATGAATCAGAGCACGATTCGCGTCTAACACAAACTCACTGTTTTCACCGTCCTGTAACTCGGCACCTGAGAGGTGTAGACCGTGTTTGAAAAAGCAATAAGCTTGAGCTCCCAGCCTAGAGCATGAATCAGAGCACGATTCGCGTCTAACACAAACTCACTGTTTTCACCGTCCTGTAACTCGGCACCTGAGAGGTGTAGACCGTGTTTGAAAAAGCAATAAGCTTGAGCTCCCCGCCTAGAGCATGAATCAGAGCACGATTCGCGTCTAACACAAACTCACTGTTTTCACCGTCCTGTAACTCGGCACCTGAGAGGTGTAGACCGTGTTTGAAAAAGCAATGAGCTTGAGCTCCCAGCCTACAGCATGAATCAGAGCACGATTCGCGTCTAACACAAACTCATAGTTTTCACCGTCCTGTAACTCGGCACCTGAGAGGTGTAGACCGTGTTTGAAAAAGCAATAAGCTTGAGCTCCCAGCCTAGAGCATGAATCAGAGCACGATTCGCGTCTAACACAAACTCACTGTTTTCACCGTCCTGTAACTCGGCACCTGAGAGGTGTAGACCGTGTTTGAAAAAGCAATAAGCTTCCGCTCCCAGCCTAGAGCATGAATCAGAGCACGATTCGCGTCTAACACAAACTCGCTGTTTTCACCGTCCTGTAACTCGGCACCTGAGAGGTGTAGACCGTGTTTGAAAAAGCAATAAGCTTGCGCTCACCGCCTAGAGCATGAATCAGAGCACGATTCGCGTCTAACACAAACTCACTGTTTTCACCGTCCTGTAACTCGGCACCTGAGAGGTGTAGACCGTGTTTGAAAAAGCAATAAGCTTCCTCTCCCAGCCTAGAGCATGAATCAGAGCACGATTCGCGTCTAACACAAACTCGCTGTTTTCACCGTCCTGTAACTCGGCACCTGAGAGGTGTAGACCGTGTTTGAAAAAGCAATAAGCTTGAGCTCCCCGCCTAGAGCATGAATCAGAGCACGATTCGCGTCTAACACAAACTCACTGTTTTCACCGTCCTGTAACTCGGCACCTGAGAGGTGTAGACCGTGTTTGAAAAAGCAATAAGCTTGCGCTCCCCGCCTAGAGCATGAATCAGAGCACGATTCGCGTCTAACACAAACTCACTGTTTTCACCGTCCTGTAATTCGGCACCTGAGAGGTGTAGACCGTGTTTGAAAAAGCAATAAGCTTGAGCTCCCCGCCTAGAGCATAATTCAGAGCACGATTCGCGTCTAACACAAACTCACTGTTTTCACCGTCCTGTAACTCGGCACCTGAGAGGTGTAGACCGTGTATGAAAAAGTAATAAGCTTGAGCTTCCAGCCTAGAGCATGAATCAGAGCACGATTCGCGTCTAACACAAACTCACTGTTTTCACCGTCCTGTAACTCGGCACCTGAGAGGTGTAGACCGTGTTTGAAAAAGCAATAAGCTTGAGCTTCCAGCCTAGAGCATGAATCAGAGCACGATTCGCGTCTAACACAAACTCACTGTTTTCACCGTCCTGTAACTCGGCACCTGAGAGGTGTAGACCGTGTTTGAAAAAGCAATAAGCTTGAGCTCCCAGCCTAGAGCATGAATCAGAGCACGATTCGCGTCTAACACAAACTCACTGTTTTCACCGTCCTGTAACTCGGCACCTGAGAGGTGTAGACCGTGTTTGAAAAAGCAATAAGCTTGAGCTCCCCGCCTAGAGCATGAATCAGAGCACGATTCGCGTCTAACACAAACTCACTGTTTTCACCGTCCTGTAACTCGGCACCTGAGAGGTGTAGACCGTGTTTGAAAAAGCAATAAGCTTGAGCTCCCAGCCTACAGCATGAATCAGAGCACGATTCGCGTCTAACACAAACTCACTGTTTTCACCGTCCTGTAACTCGGCACCTGAGAGGTGTAGACCGTGTTTGAAAAAGCAATAAGCTTGAGCTCCCAGCCTAGAGCATGAATTAGAGCACGATTCGCGTCTAACACAAACTCACTGTTTTCACCGTCCTGTAACTCGGCACCTGAGAGGTGTAGACCGTGTTTGAAAAAGCAATAAGCTTGAGCTCCCAGCCTACATCATGAATCAGAGCACGATTCGCGTCTAACACAAACTCACTGTTTTCACCGTCCTGTAACTCGGCACCTGAGAGGTGTAGACCGTGTTTGAAAAAGCAATAAGCTTGAGCTCCCCGCCTAGAGCATGAATAAGAGCACGATTCGCGTCTAACACAAACTCACTGTTTTCACCGTCCTGTAACTCGGCACCTGAGAGGTGTAGACCGTGTTTGAAAAAGCAATAAGCTTCCGCTCCCAGCCTAGAGCATGAATCAGAGCACGATTCGCGTCTAACACAAACTCGCTGTTTTCACCGTCCTGTAACTCGGCACCTGAGAGGTGTAGACCGTGTTTGAAAAAGCAATAAGCTTGCGCTCCCCGCCTAGAGCATGAATCAGAGCACGATTCGCGTCAAACACAAACTCACTGTTTTCACCGTCCTGTAATTCGGCACCTGAGAGGTGTAGACCGTGTTTGAAAAAGCAATAAGCTTGAGCTCCCCGCCTAGAGCATAATTCAGAGCACGATTCGCGTCTAACACAAACTCACTGTTTTCACCGTCCTGTAACTCGGCACCTGAGAGGTGTAGACCGTGTATGAAAAAGTAATAAGCTTGAGCTTCCAGCCTAGAGCATGAATCAGAGCACGATTCGCGTCTAACACAAACTCACTGTTTTCACCGTCCTGTAAATCGGCACCTGAGAGGTGTAGACCGTGTTTGAAAAAGCAATAAGCTTGAGCTCCCCGCCTAGAGCATAATTCAGAGCACGATTCGCGTCTAACACAAACTCACTGTTTTCACCGTCCTGTACCTCGGCACCTGAGAGGTGTAGACCGTGTTTGAAAAAGCATTACGCTTGCGCTCCCAGCCTAGAGCATAAATCCCAGCACGATTCGCGTCTAACACAAACTCACTGTTTTCACCGTCCTGTAACTCGGCACCTGAGAGGTGTAGACCGTGTTTGAAAAAGCAATAAGCTTTAGCTCCCAGCCTAGAGCATGAATCAGAGCACGATTCGCGTCTAACACAAACTCACTGTTTTCACCGTCCTGTAACTCGGCACCTGAGAGTTGTAGACCGTGTTTGAAAAAGCAATAAGCTTGCGCTCCCAGCCTAGAGCATGAATCAGAGCACGATTCGCGTCTAACACAAACTCAGTTTTCACCGTCCTGTAACTCAGCACCTGAGAGGTGTAGACCGTGTTTGAAAAAGCAATAAGCTTGCGCTCCCAGCCGAGAGCATGAATCCCAGCACGATTCGCGTCTAACACAAACTCACTGTTTTCACCGTCCTGTAACTCGGCACCTGAGAGGTGTAGACCGTGTTTGAAAAAGCAATAAGCTTTAGCTCCCAGCCTAGAGCATGAATCAGAGCACGATTCGCGTCTAACACAAACTCACTGTTTTCACCGTCCTGTAACTCGGAACCTGAGAGGTGTAGACCGTGTTTGAAAAAGCAATAAGCTTTAGCTCCCAGCCTAGAGCATGAATCAGAGCACGATTCGCTTCTAACACAAACTCACTGTTTTCACCGTCCTGTACCTCGGCACCTGAAAGGTGTAGACCGTGTTTGAAAAAGCATTACGCTTGCGCTCCCAGCCTAGAGCATGAATCCAAGCACGATTCGCGTCTAACACAAACTCACTGTTTTCACCGTCCTGTAACTCGGCACCTGAGAGATGTTGACCGTGTTTGAAAAAGCAATAAGCTTGCGCTCCCAGCCTAGAGCATGAATCAGAGCACGATTCGCGTCTAACACAAACTCACTGTTTTCACCGTCCTGTAACTCGGCACCTGAGAGGTGTAGACCGTGTTTGAAAAAGCAATAAGCTTTAGCTCCCAGCCTAGAGCATGAATCAGAGCACGATTCGCGTCTAACACAAACTCACTGTTTTCACCGTCCTGTAACTCGGCACCTGAGAGGTGTAGACCGTGTTTGAAAAAGCAATAAGCTTTAGCTCCCAGCCTAAAGCATGAATCAGAGCACGATTCGCGTCTAACACAATCTCACTGTTTACACCGTCCTGTAACTCGGCACCTGAGAGGTGTAGACCGTGTTTGAAAAAGCAATAAGCTTTAGCTCCCAGCCTAGAGCATGAATCAGAGCACGATTCGCGTCTAACACAAACTCACTGTTTTCACCGTCCTGTAACTCGGCACCTGAGAGGAGTAGACCGTGTTTAAAAGAGCAATAAGCTTTAGCTCTCAGCCTAGAGCATGAATCAGAGCACGATTCGCGTCTAACACAAACTCACTGTTATCACCGTCCTGTAACTCGGCACCTGAGAGGTGTAGACCGTGTTTGAAAAAGCAATAAGCTTTAGCTCCTAGCCTAGAGCATGAATCAGAGCACGATTCGCTTCTAACACAAACTCACTGTTTTCACCGTCCTGTACCTCGGCACCTGAGAGGTGTAGACCGTGTTTGAAAAAGCATTACGCTTGCGCTCCCAGCCTAGAGCATGAATCCCAGCACGATTCGCGTCTAACACAAACTCACTGTTTTCACCGTCCTGCAACTCGGCACCTGAGAGATGTAGACCGTGTTTGAAAAAGCAATAAGCTTGCGCTCCCAGCCTAGAGCATGAATCAGAGCACGATTCGCGTCTAACACAAACTCACTGTTTTCACCGTCCTGTAACTCGGCACCTGAGAGGTGTAGACCGTGTTTGAAAAAGCAATAAGCTTGCGCTCCCAGCGTAGAGCATGAATCAGAGCACGATTCGCGTCTAACACAAACTCACTGTTTTCACCGTCCTGTAACTCGGCACCTGAGAGGTGTAGACCGTGTTTGAAAAAGCAATAAGCTTTAGCTCCCAGCCTAGAGCATGAATCAGAGCACGATTCGCGTCTAACACAAACTCACTGTTTTCACCGTCCTGTAACTCGGCACCTGAGAGGAGTAGACCGTGTTTGAAAAAGCAATAAGCTTTAGCTCCCAGCCTAGAGCATGAATCAGAGCACGATTCGCGTCTAACACAAACTCACTGTTTTCACCGTCCTGTACCTCGGCACCTGAGAGGTGTAGACCGTGTTTGAAAAAGCATTACGCTTGCGCTCCCAGCCTAGAGCATGAATCCCAGCACGATTCGCGTCTAACACAAACTCACTGTTTTCACCGTCCTGTAACTCGGCACCTGAGAGATGTAGACCGTGTTTGAAAAAGCAATAAGCTTGCGCTCCCAGCCTAGAGCATGAATCAGAGCACGATTCGCGTCTAACACACACTCACTGTTTTCACCGTCCTGTAACTCGGCACCTGAGAGGTGTAGACCGTGTTTGAAAAAGCATTAAGCTTGCGCTCCCCGCCTAGAGCATGAATCAGAGCACGATTCGCGTCTAACACAAACTCACTGTTTTCACCGTCCTGTACCTCGGCACCTGAGAGGTGTAGACCGTGTTTGAAAAAGCAATAAGCTTTCGCTCCCAGCCTAGAGCATGAATCAGAGCACGATTCGCGTCTAACACACACTCACTGTTTTCACCGTCCTGTAACTCGGCACCTGAGAGGTGTAGACCGTGTTTGAAAAAGCATTAAGCTTGCGCTCCCCGCCTAGAGCATGAATCAGAGCACGATTCGCGTCTAACACAAACTCACTGTTTTCACCGTCCTGTAACTCGGCACCTGAGAGGTGTAGACCGTGTTTGAAAAAGCAATAAGCTTGAGCTCCCCGCCTAGAGCATAATTCAGAGCACGATTCGCGTCTAACACAAACTCACTGTTTTCACCGTCCTGTACCTCGGCACCTGAGAGGTGTAGACCGTGTTTGAAAAGCATTACGCTTGCGCTCCCAGCCTAAAGCATAAATCCCAGCACGATTCGCGTCTAACACAAACTCACTGTTTTCACCGTCCTGTAACTCGGCACCTGAGAGGTGTAGACCGTGTTTGAAAAAGCAATAAGCTTGAGCTCCCAGCCTAGAGCATGAATCAGAGCACGATTCGCGTCTAACACAAACTCACTGTTTTCACCGTCCTGTAACTCGGCACCTGAGAGGTGTAGACCGTGTTTGAAAAAGCAATAAGCTTGAGCTCCCAGCCTAGAGCATGAATCAGAGCACGATTCGCGTCTAACACAAACTCACTGTTTTCACCGTCCTGTAACTCGGCACCTGAGAGGTGTAGACCGTGTTTGAAAAAGCAATAAGCTTGAGCTCCCCGCCTAGAGCATGAATCAGAGCACGATTCGCGTCTAACACAAACTCACTGTTTTCACCGTCCTGTAACTCGGCACCTGAGAGGTGTAGACCGTGTTTGAAAAAGCAATAAGCTTGAGCTCCCAGCCTACAGCATGAATCAGAGCACGATTCGCGTCTAACACAAACTCATAGTTTTCACCGTCCTGTAACTCGGCACCTGAGAGGTGTAGACCGTGTTTGAAAAAGCAATAAGCTTGAGCTCTCAGCCTAGAGCATGAATCAGAGCACGATTCGCGTCTAACACAAACTCACTGTTTTCACCGTCCTGTAACTCGGCACCTGAGAGGTGTAGACCGTGTTTGAAAAAGCAATAAGCTTCCGCTCCCAGCCTAGAGCATGAATCAGAGCACGATTCGCGTCTAACACAAACTCGCTGTTTTCACCGTCCTGTAACTCGGCACCTGAGAGGTGTAGACCGTGTTTGAAAAAGCAATAAGCTTGCGCTCACCGCCTAGAGCATGAATCAGAGCACGATTCGCGTCTAACACAAACTCACTGTTTTCACCGTCCTGTAACTCGGCACCTGAGAGGTGTAGACCGTGTTTGAAAAAGCAATAAGCTTCCTCTCCCAGCCTAGAGCATGAATCAGAGCACGATTCGCGTCTAACACAAACTCGCTGTTTTCACCGTCCTGTAACTCGGCACCTGAGAGGTGTAGACCGTGTTTGAAAAAGCAATAAGCTTGAGCTCCCCGCCTAGAGCATGAATCAGAGCACGATTCGCGTCTAACACAAACTTACTGTTTTCACCATCCTGTAACTCGGCACCTGAGAGGTGTAGACCGTGTTTGAAAAAGCATTAAGCTTGCGCTCCCCGCCTAGAGCATGAATCAGAGCACGATTCGCGTCTAACACAAACTCACTGTTTTCACCGTCCTGTACCTCGGCACCTGAGAGGTGTAGACCGTGTTTGAAAAAGCAATAAGCTTTCGCTCCCAGCCTAGAGCATGAATCAGAGCACGATTCGCGTCTAACACACACTCACTGTTTTCACCGTCCTGTAACTCGGCACCTGAGAGGTGTAGACCGTGTTTGAAAAAGCATTAAGCTTGCGCTCCCCGCCTAGAGCATGAATCAGAGCACGATTCGCGTCTAACACAAACTCACTGTTTTCACCGTCCTGTAACTCGGCACCTGAGAGGTGTAGACCGTGTTTGAAAAAGCAATAAGCTTGAGCTCCCCGCCTAGAGCATAATTCAGAGCACGATTCGCGTCTAACACAAACTCACTGTTTTCACCGTCCTGTACCTCGGCACCTGAGAGGTGTAGACCGTGTTTGAAAAGCATTACGCTTGCGCTCCCAGCCTAAAGCATAAATCCCAGCACGATTCGCGTCTAACACAAACTCACTGTTTTCACCGTCCTGTAACTCGGCACCTGAGAGGTGTAGACCGTGTTTGAAAAAGCAATAAGCTTGAGCTCCCAGCCTAGAGCATGAATCAGAGCACGATTCGCGTCTAACACAAACTCACTGTTTTCACCGTCCTGTAACTCGGCACCTGAGAGGTGTAGACCGTGTTTGAAAAAGCAATAAGCTTGAGCTCCCAGCCTAGAGCATGAATCAGAGCACGATTCGCGTCTAACACAAACTCACTGTTTTCACCGTCCTGTAACTCGGCACCTGAGAGGTGTAGACCGTGTTTGAAAAAGCAATAAGCTTGAGCTCCCTGCCTAGAGCATGAATCAGAGCACGATTCGCGTCTAACACAAACTCACTGTTTTCACCGTCCTGTAACTCGGCACCTGAGAGGTGTAGACCGTGTTTGAAAAAGCAATGAGCTTGAGCTCCCAGCCTACAGCATGAATCAGAGCACGATTCGCGTCTAACACAAACTCATAGTTTTCACCGTCCTGTAACTCGGCACCTGAGAGGTGTAGACCGTGTTTGAAAAAGCAATAAGCTTGAGCTCCCAGCCTAGAGCATGAATCAGAGCACGATTCGCGTCTAACACAAACTCACTGTTTTCACCGTCCTGTAACTCGGCACCTGAGAGGTGTAGACCGTGTTTGAAAAAGCAATAAGCTTCCGCTCCCAGCCTAGAGCATGAATCAGAGCACGATTCGCGTCTAACACAAACTCGCTGTTTTCACCGTCCTGTAACTCGGCACCTGAGAGGTGTAGACCGTGTTTGAAAAAGCAATAAGCTTGCGCTCACCGCCTAGAGCATGAATCAGAGCACGATTCGCGTCTAACACAAACTCACTGTTTTCACCGTCCTGTACCTCGGCACCTGAGAGGTGTAGACCGTGTTTGAAAAAGCAATAAGCTTTCGCTCCCAGCCTAGAGCATGAATCAGAGCACGATTCGCGTCTAACACACACTCACTGTTTTCACCGTCCTGTAACTCGGCACCTGAGAGGTGTAGACCGTGTTTGAAAAAGCATTAAGCTTGCGCTCCCCGCCTAGAGCATGAATCAGAGCACGATTCGCGTCTAACACAAACTCACTGTTTTCACCGTCCTGTAACTCGGCACCTGAGAGGTGTAGACCGTGTTTGAAAAAGCAATAAGCTTGAGCTCCCCGCCTAGAGCATAATTCAGAGCACGATTCGCGTCTAACACAAACTCACTGTTTTCACCGTCCTGTACCTCGGCACCTGAGAGGTGTAGACCGTGTTTGAAAAGCATTACGCTTGCGCTCCCAGCCTAAAGCATAAATCCCAGCACGATTCGCGTCTAACACAAACTCACTGTTTTCACCGTCCTGTAACTCGGCACCTGAGAGGTGTAGACCGTGTTTGAAAAAGCAATAAGCTTGAGCTCGCAGCCTAGAGCATGAATCAGAGCACGATTCGCGTCTAACACAAACTCACTGTTTTCACCGTCCTGTAACTCGGCACCTGAGAGGTGTAGACCGTGTTTGAAAAAGCAATAAGCTTGAGCTCCCAGCCTAGAGCATGAATCAGAGCACGATTCGCGTCTAACACAAACTCACTGTTTTCACCGTCCTGTAACTCGGCACCTGAGAGGTGTAGACCGTGTTTGAAAAAGCAATAAGCTTGAGCTCCCCGCCTAGAGCATGAATCAGAGCACGATTCGCGTCTAACACAAACTCACTGTTTTCACCGTCCTGTAACTCGGCACCTGAGAGGTGTAGACCGTGTTTGAAAAAGCAATAAGCTTGAGCTCCCAGCCTACAGCATGAATCAGAGCACGATTCGCGTCTAACACAAACTCATAGTTTTCACCGTCCTGTAACTCGGCACCTGAGAGGTGTAGACCGTGTTTGAAAAAGCAATAAGCTTGAGCTCTCAGCCTAGAGCATGAATCAGAGCACGATTCGCGTCTAACACAAACTCACTGTTTTCACCGTCCTGTAACTCGGCACCTGAGAGGTGTAGACCGTGTTTGAAAAAGCAATAAGCTTCCGCTCCCAGCCTAGAGCATGAATCAGAGCACGATTCGCGTCTAACACAAACTCGCTGTTTTCACCGTCCTGTAACTCGGCACCTGAGAGGTGTAGACCGTGTTTGAAAAAGCAATAAGCTTGCGCTCACCGCCTAGAGCATGAATCAGAGCACGATTCGCGTCTAACACAAACTCACTGTTTTCACCGTCCTGTAACTCGGCACCTGAGAGGTGTAGACCGTGTTTGAAAAAGCAATAAGCTTCCTCTCCCAGCCTAGAGCATGAATCAGAGCACGATTCGCGTCTAACACAAACTCGCTGTTTTCACCGTCCTGTAACTCGGCACCTGAGAGGTGTAGACCGTGTTTGAAAAAGCAATAAGCTTGAGCTCCCCGCCTAGAGCATGAATCAGAGCACGATTCGCGTCTAACACAAACTCACTGTTTTCACCGTCCTGTAACTCGGCACCTGAGAGGTGTAGACCGTGTTTGAAAAAGCATTAAGCTTGCGCTCCCCGCCTAGAGCATGAATCAGAGCACGATTCGCGTCTAACACAAACTCACTGTTTTCACCGTCCTGTACCTCGGCACCTGAGAGGTGTAGACCGTGTTTGAAAAAGCAATAAGCTTTCGCTCCCAGCCTAGAGCATGAATCAGAGCACGATTCGCGTCTAACACACACTCACTGTTTTCACCGTCCTGTAACTCGGCACCTGAGAGGTGTAGACCGTGTTTGAAAAAGTATTAAGCTTGCGCTCCCCGCCTAGAGCATGAATCAGAGCACGATTCGCGTCTAACACAAACTCACTGTTTTCACCGTCCTGTAACTCGGCACCTGAGAGGTGTAGACCGTGTTTGAAAAAGCAATAAGCTTGAGCTCCCCGCCTAGAGCATAATTCAGAGCACGATTCGCGTCTAACACAAACTCACTGTTTTCACCGTCCTGTACCTCGGCACCTGAGAGGTGTAGACCGTGTTTGAAAAGCATTACGCTTGCGCTCCCAGCCTAAAGCATAAATCCCAGCACGATTCGCGTCTAACACAAACTCACTGTTTTCACCGTCCTGTAACTCGGCACCTGAGAGGTGTAGACCGTGTTTGAAAAAGCAATAAGCTTGAGCTCCCAGCCTAGAGCATGAATCAGAGCACGATTCGCGTCTAACACAAACTCACTGTTTTCACCGTCCTGTAACTCGGCACCTGAGAGGTGTAGACCGTGTTTGAAAAAGCAATAAGCTTGAGCTCCCAGCCTAGAGCATGAATCAGAGCACGATTCGCGTCTAACACAAACTCACTGTTTTCACCGTCCTGTAACTCGGCACCTGAGAGGTGTAGACCGTGTTTGAAAAAGCAATAAGCTTGAGCTCCCCGCCTAGAGCATGAATCAGAGCACGATTCGCGTCTAACACAAACTCACTGTTTTCACCGTCCTGTAACTCGGCACCTGAGAGGTGTAGACCGTGTTTGAAAAAGCAATGAGCTTGAGCTCCCAGCCTACAGCATGAATCAGAGCACGATTCGCGTCTAACACAAACTCATAGTTTTCACCGTCCTGTAACTCGGCACCTGAGAGGTGTAGACCGTGTTTGAAAAAGCAATAAGCTTGAGCTCCCAGCCTAGAGCATGAATCAGAGCACGATTCGCGTCTAACACAAACTCACTGTTTTCACCGTCCTGTAACTCGGCACCTGAGAGGTGTAGACCGTGTTTGAAAAAGCAATAAGCTTCCGCTCCCAGCCTAGAGCATGAATCAGAGCACGATTCGCGTCTAACACAAACTCGCTGTTTTCACCGTCCTGTAACTCGGCACCTGAGAGGTGTAGACCGTGTTTGAAAAAGCAATAAGCTTGCGCTCACCGCCTAGAGCATGAATCAGAGCACGATTCGCGTCTAACACAAACTCACTGTTTTCACCGTCCTGTAACTCGGCACCTGAGAGGTGTAGACCGTGTTTGAAAAAGCAATAAGCTTCCTCTCCCAGCCTAGAGCATGAATCAGAGCACGATTCGCGTCTAACACAAACTCGCTGTTTTCACCGTCCTGTAACTCGGCACCTGAGAGGTGTAGACCGTGTTTGAAAAAGCAATAAGCTTGAGCTCCCCGCCTAGAGCATGAATCAGAGCACGATTCGCGTCTAACACAAACTCACTGTTTTCACCGTCCTGTAACTCGGCACCTGAGAGGTGTAGACCGTGTTTGAAAAAGCAATAAGCTTGCGCTCCCCGCCTAGAGCATGAATCAGAGCACGATTCGCGTCTAACACAAACTCACTGTTTTCACCGTCCTGTAATTCGGCACCTGAGAGGTGTAGACCGTGTTTGAAAAAGCAATAAGCTTGAGCTCCCCGCCTAGAGCATAATTCAGAGCACGATTCGCGTCTAACACAAACTCACTGTTTTCACCGTCCTGTAACTCGGCACCTGAGAGGTGTAGACCGTGTTTGAAAAAGCAATAAGCTTGAGCTCCCCGCCTAGAGCATAATTCAGAGCACGATTCGCGTCTAACACAAACTCACTGTTTTCACCGTCCTGTACCTCGGCACCTGAGAGGTGTAGACCGTGTTTGAAAAGCATTACGCTTGCGCTCCCAGCCTAAAGCATAAATCCCAGCACGATTCGCGTCTAACACAAACTCACTGTTTTCACCGTCCTGTAACTCGGCACCTGAGAGGTGTAGACCGTGTTTGAAAAAGCAATAAGCTTGAGCTCCCAGCCTAGAGCATGAATCAGAGCACGATTCGCGTCTAACACAAACTCACTGTTTTCACCGTCCTGTAACTCGGCACCTGAGAGGTGTAGACCGTGTTTGAAAAAGCAATAAGCTTGAGCTCCCAGCCTAGAGCATGAATCAGAGCACGATTCGCGTCTAACACAAACTCACTGTTTTCACCGTCCTGTAACTCGGCACCTGAGAGGTGTAGACCGTGTTTGAAAAAGCAATAAGCTTGAGCTCCCCGCCTAGAGCATGAATCAGAGCACGATTCGCGTCTAACACAAACTCACTGTTTTCACCGTCCTGTAACTCGGCACCTGAGAGGTGTAGACCGTGTTTGAAAAAGCAATGAGCTTGAGCTCCCAGCCTACAGCATGAATCAGAGCACGATTCGCGTCTAACACAAACTCATAGTTTTCACCGTCCTGTAACTCGGCACCTGAGAGGTGTAGACCGTGTTTGAAAAAGCAATAAGCTTGAGCTCCCAGCCTAGAGCATGAATCAGAGCACGATTCGCGTCTAACACAAACTCACTGTTTTCACCGTCCTGTAACTCGGCACCTGAGAGGTGTAGACCGTGTTTGAAAAAGCAATAAGCTTCCGCTCCCAGCCTAGAGCATGAATCAGAGCACGATTCGCGTCTAACACAAACTCGCTGTTTTCACCGTCCTGTAACTCGGCACCTGAGAGGTGTAGACCGTGTTTGAAAAAGCAATAAGCTTGCGCTCACCGCCTAGAGCATGAATCAGAGCACGATTCGCGTCTAACACAAACTCACTGTTTTCACCGTCCTGTAACTCGGCACCTGAGAGGTGTAGACCGTGTTTGAAAAAGCAATAAGCTTCCTCTCCCAGCCTAGAGCATGAATCAGAGCACGATTCGCGTCTAACACAAACTCGCTGTTTTCACCGTCCTGTAACTCGGCACCTGAGAGGTGTAGACCGTGTTTGAAAAAGCAATAAGCTTGAGCTCCCCGCCTAGAGCATGAATCAGAGCACGATTCGCGTCTAACACAAACTCACTGTTTTCACCGTCCTGTAACTCGGCACCTGAGAGGTGTAGACCGTGTTTGAAAAAGCAATAAGCTTGCGCTCCCCGCCTAGAGCATGAATCAGAGCACGATTCGCGTCTAACACAAACTCACTGTTTTCACCGTCCTGTAATTCGGCACCTGAGAGGTGTAGACCGTGTTTGAAAAAGCAATAAGCTTGAGCTCCCCGCCTAGAGCATAATTCAGAGCACGATTCGCGTCTAACACAAACTCACTGTTTTCACCGTCCTGTAACTCGGCACCTGAGAGGTGTAGACCGTGTATGAAAAAGTAATAAGCTTGAGCTTCCAGCCTAGAGCATGAATCAGAGCACGATTCGCGTCTAACACAAACTCACTGTTTTCACCGTCCTGTAACTCGGCACCTGAGAGGTGTAGACCGTGTTTGAAAAAGCAATAAGCTTGAGCTTCCAGCCTAGAGCATGAATCAGAGCACGATTCGCGTCTAACACAAACTCACTGTTTTCACCGTCCTGTAACTCGGCACCTGAGAGGTGTAGACCGTGTTTGAAAAAGCAATAAGCTTGAGCTCCCAGCCTAGAGCATGAATCAGAGCACGATTCGCGTCTAACACAAACTCACTGTTTTCACCGTCCTGTAACTCGGCACCTGAGAGGTGTAGACCGTGTTTGAAAAAGCAATAAGCTTGAGCTCCCCGCCTAGAGCATGAATCAGAGCACGATTCGCGTCTAACACAAACTCACTGTTTTCACCGTCCTGTAACTCGGCACCTGAGAGGTGTAGACCGTGTTTGAAAAAGCAATAAGCTTGAGCTCCCAGCCTACAGCATGAATCAGAGCACGATTCGCGTCTAACACAAACTCACTGTTTTCACCGTCCTGTAACTCGGCACCTGAGAGGTGTAGACCGTGTTTGAAAAAGCAATAAGCTTGAGCTCCCAGCCTAGAGCATGAATTAGAGCACGATTCGCGTCTAACACAAACTCACTGTTTTCACCGTCCTGTAACTCGGCACCTGAGAGGTGTAGACCGTGTTTGAAAAAGCAATAAGCTTGAGCTCCCAGCCTACATCATGAATCAGAGCACGATTCGCGTCTAACACAAACTCACTGTTTTCACCGTCCTGTAACTCGGCACCTGAGAGGTGTAGACCGTGTTTGAAAAAGCAATAAGCTTGAGCTCCCCGCCTAGAGCATGAATAAGAGCACGATTCGCGTCTAACACAAACTCACTGTTTTCACCGTCCTGTAACTCGGCACCTGAGAGGTGTAGACCGTGTTTGAAAAAGCAATAAGCTTCCGCTCCCAGCCTAGAGCATGAATCAGAGCACGATTCGCGTCTAACACAAACTCGCTGTTTTCACCGTCCTGTAACTCGGCACCTGAGAGGTGTAGACCGTGTTTGAAAAAGCAATAAGCTTGCGCTCCCCGCCTAGAGCATGAATCAGAGCACGATTCGCGTCAAACACAAACTCACTGTTTTCACCGTCCTGTAATTCGGCACCTGAGAGGTGTAGACCGTGTTTGAAAAAGCAATAAGCTTGAGCTCCCCGCCTAGAGCATAATTCAGAGCACGATTCGCGTCTAACACAAACTCACTGTTTTCACCGTCCTGTAACTCGGCACCTGAGAGGTGTAGACCGTGTATGAAAAAGTAATAAGCTTGAGCTTCCAGCCTAGAGCATGAATCAGAGCACGATTCGCGTCTAACACAAACTCACTGTTTTCACCGTCCTGTAAATCGGCACCTGAGAGGTGTAGACCGTGTTTGAAAAAGCAATAAGCTTGAGCTCCCCGCCTAGAGCATAATTCAGAGCACGATTCGCGTCTAACACAAACTCACTGTTTTCACCGTCCTGTACCTCGGCACCTGAGAGGTGTAGACCGTGTTTGAAAAAGCATTACGCTTGCGCTCCCAGCCTAGAGCATAAATCCCAGCACGATTCGCGTCTAACACAAACTCACTGTTTTCACCGTCCTGTAACTCGGCACCTGAGAGGTGTAGACCGTGTTTGAAAAAGCAATAAGCTTGAGCTCCCAGCCTAGAGCATGAATCAGAGCACGATTCGCGTCTAACACAAACTCACTGTTTTCACCGTCCTGTAACTCGGAACCTGAGAGGTGTAGACCGTGTTTGAAAAAGCAATAAGCTTTAGCTCCCAGCCTAGAGCATGAATCAGAGCACGATTCGCTTCTAACACAAACTCACTGTTTTCACCGTCCTGTACCTCGGCACCTGAAAGGTGTAGACCGTGTTTGAAAAAGCATTACGCTTGCGCTCCCAGCCTAGAGCATGAATCCAAGCACGATTTGCGTCTAACACAAACTCACTGTTTTCACCGTCCTGTAACTCGGCACCTGAGAGATGTTGACCGTGTTTGAAAAAGCAATAAGCTTGCGCTCCCAGCCTAGAGCATGAATCAGAGCACGATTCGCGTCTAACACAAACTCACTGTTTTCACCGTCCTGTAACTCGGCACCTGAGAGGTGTAGACCGTGTTTGAAAAAGCAATAAGCTTTAGCTCCCAGCCTAGAGCATGAATCAGAGCACGATTCGCGTCTAACACAAACTCACTGTTTTCACCGTCCTGTAACTCGGCACCTGAGAGGTGTAGACCGTGTTTGAAAAAGCAATAAGCTTTAGCTCCCAGCCTAAAGCATGAATCAGAGCACGATTCGCGTCTAACACAATCTCACTGTTTACACCGTCCTGTAACTCGGCACCTGAGAGGTGTAGACCGTGTTTGAAAAAGCAATAAGCTTTAGCTCCCAGCCTAGAGCATGAATCAGAGCACGATTCGCGTCTAACACAAACTCACTGTTTTCACCGTCCTGTAACTCGGCACCTGAGAGGAGTAGACCGTGTTTGAAAGAGCAATAAGCTTTAGCTCTCAGCCTAGAGCATGAATCAGAGCACGATTCGCGTCTAACACAAACTCACTGTTATCACCGTCCTGTAACTCGGCACCTGAGAGGTGTAGACCGTGTTTGAAAAAGCAATAAGCTTTAGCACCTAGCCTAGAGCATGAATCAGAGCACGATTCGCTTCTAACACAAACTCACTGTTTTCACCGTCCTGTACCTCGGCACCTGAGAGGTGTAGACCGTGTTTGAAAAAGCATTACGCTTGCGCTCCCAGCCTAGAGCATGAATCCCAGCACGATTCGCGTCTAACACAAACTCACTGTTTTCACCGTCCTGCAACTCGGCACCTGAGAGATGTAGACCGTGTTTGAAAAAGCAATAAGCTTGCGCTCCCAGCCTAGAGCATGAATCAGAGCACGATTCGCGTCTAACACAAACTCACTGTTTTCACCGTCCTGTAACTCGGCACCTGAGAGGTGTAGACCGTGTTTGAAAAAGCAATAAGCTTGCGCTCCCAGCGTAGAGCATGAATCAGAGCACGATTCGCGTCTAACACAAACTCACTGTTTTCACCGTCCTGTAACTCGGCACCTGAGAGGTGTAGACCGTGTTTGAAAAAGCAATAAGCTTTAGCTCCCAGCCTAGAGCATGAATCAGAGCACGATTCGCGTCTAACACAAACTCACTGTTTTCACCGTCCTGTAACTCGGCACCTGAGAGGAGTAGACCGTGTTTGAAAAAGCAATAAGCTTTAGCTCCCAGCCTAGAGCATGAATCAGAGCACGATTCGCGTCTAACACAAACTCACTGTTTTCACCGTCCTGTACCTCGGCACCTGAGAGGTGTAGACCGTGTTTGAAAAAGCATTACGCTTGCGCTCCCAGCCTAGAGCATGAATCCCAGCACGATTCGCGTCTAACACAAACTCACTGTTTTCACCGTCCTGTAACTCGGCACCTGAGAGATGTAGACCGTGTTTGAAAAAGCAATAAGCTTGCGCTCCCAGCCTAGAGCATGAATCAGAGCACGATTCGCGTCTAACACACACTCACTGTTTTCACCGTCCTGTAACTCGGCACCTGAGAGGTGTAGACCGTGTTTGAAAAAGCATTAAGCTTGCGCTCCCCGCCTAGAGCATGAATCAGAGCACGATTCGCGTCTAACACAAACTCACTGTTTTCACCGTCCTGTACCTCGGCACCTGAGAGGTGTAGACCGTGTTTGAAAAAGCAATAAGCTTTCGCTCCCAGCCTAGAGCATGAATCAGAGCACGATTCGCGTCTAACACACACTCACTGTTTTCACCGTCCTGTAACTCGGCACCTGAGAGGTGTAGACCGTGTTTGAAAAAGCATTAAGCTTGCGCTCCCCGCCTAGAGCATGAATCAGAGCACGATTCGCGTCTAACACAAACTCACTGTTTTCACCGTCCTGTAACTCGGCACCTGAGAGGTGTAGACCGTGTTTGAAAAAGCAATAAGCTTGAGCTCCCCGCCTAGAGCATAATTCAGAGCACGATTCGCGTCTAACACAAACTCACTGTTTTCACCGTCCTGTACCTCGGCACCTGAGAGGTGTAGACCGTGTTTGAAAAGCATTACGCTTGCGCTCCCAGCCTAAAGCATAAATCCCAGCACGATTCGCGTCTAACACAAACTCACTGTTTTCACCGTCCTGTAACTCGGCACCTGAGAGGTGTACACCGTGTTTGAAAAAGCAATAAGCTTGAGCTCCCAGCCTAGAGCATGAATCAGAGCACGATTCGCGTCTAACACAAACTCACTGTTTTCACCGTCCTGTAACTCGGCACCTGAGAGGTGTAGACCGTGTTTGAAAAAGCAATAAGCTTGAGCTCCCAGCCTAGAGCATGAATCAGAGCACGATTCGCGTCTAACACAAACTCACTGTTTTCACCGTCCTGTAACTCGGCACCTGAGAGGTGTAGACCGTGTTTGAAAAAGCAATAAGCTTGAGCTCCCCGCCTAGAGCATGAATCAGAGCACGATTCGCGTCTAACACAAACTCACTGTTTTCACCGTCCTGTAACTCGGCACCTGAGAGGTGTAGACCGTGTTTGAAAAAGCAATAAGCTTGAGCTCCCAGCCTACAGCATGAATCAGAGCACGATTCGCGTCTAACACAAACTCACTGTTTTCACCGTCCTGTAACTCGGCACCTGAGAGGTGTAGACCGTGTTTGAAAAAGCAATAAGCTTGAGCTCCCAGCCTAGAGCATGAATCAGAGCACGATTCGCGTCTAACACAAACTCACTGTTTTCACCGTCCTGTAACTCGGCACCTGAGAGGTGTAGACCGTGTTTGAAAAAGCAATAAGCTTCCGCTCCCAGCCTAGAGCATGAATCAGAGCACGATTCGCGTCTAACACAAACTCGCTGTTTTCACCGTCCTGTAACTCGGCACCTGAGAGGTGTAGACCGTGTTTGAAAAAGCAATAAGCTTGCGCTCACCGCCTAGAGCATGAATCAGAGCACGATTCGCGTCTAACACAAACTCACTGTTTTCACCGTCCTGTAACTCGGCACCTGAGAGGTGTAGACCGTGTTTGAAAAAGCAATAAGCTTGAGCTCCCAGCCTAGAGCATGAATCAGAGCACGATTCGCGTCTAACACAAACTCACTGTTTTCACCGTCCTGTAACTCGGCACCTGAGAGGTGTAGACCGTGTTTGAAAAAGCAATAAGCTTGCGCTCCCCGCCTAGAGCATGAATCAGAGCACGATTCGCGTCTAACACAAACTCACTGTTTTCACCGTCCTGTAATTCGGCACCTGAGAGGTGTAGACCGTGTTTGAAAAAGCAATAAGCTTGAGCTCCCCGCCTAGAGCATAATTCAGAGCACGATTCGCGTCTAACACAAACTCACTGTTTTCACCGTCCTGTAACTCGGCACCTGAGAGGTGTAGACCGTGTATGAAAAAGTAATAAGCTTGAGCTTCCAGCCTAGAGCATGAATCAGAGCACGATTCGCGTCTAACACAAACTCACTGTTTTCACCGTCCTGTAACTCGGCACCTAAGAGGTGTAGACCGTGTTTGAAAAAGCAATAAGCTTGAGCTCCCCGCCTAGAGCATGAATAAGAGCACGATTCGCGTCTAACACAAACTCACTGTTTTCACCGTCCTGTAACTCGGCACCTGAGAGGTGTAGACCGTGTTTGAAAAAGCAATAAGCTTCCGCTCCCAGCCTAGAGCATGAATCAGAGCACGATTCGCGTCTAACACAAACTCGCTGTTTTCACCGTCCTGTAACTCGGCACCTGAGAGGTGTAGACCGTGTTTGAAAAAGCAATAAGCTTGCGCTCCCCGCCTAGAGCATGAATCAGAGCACGATTCGCGTCAAACACAAACTCACTGTTTTCACCGTCCTGTAATTCGGCACCTGAGAGGTGTAGACCGTGTTTGAAAAAGCAATAAGCTTGAGCTCCCCGCCTAGAGCATAATTCAGAGCACGATTCGCGTCTAACACAAACTCACTGTTTTCACCGTCCTGTAACTCGGCACCTGAGAGGTGTAGACCGTGTATGAAAAAGTAATAAGCTTGAGCTTCCAGCCTAGAGCATGAATCAGAGCACGATTCGCGTCTAACACAAACTCACTGTTTTCACCGTCCTGTAACTCGGCACCTGAGAGGTGTAGACCGTGTATGAAAAAGTAATAAGCTTGAGCTTCCAGCCTAGAGCATGAATCAGAGCACGATTCGCGTCTAACACAAACTCACTGTTTTCACCGTCCTGTAAATCGGCACCTGAGAGGTGTAGACCGTGTTTGAAAAAGCAATAAGCTTGAGCTCCCCGCCTAGAGCATAATTCAGAGCACGATTCGCGTCTAACACAAACTCACTGTTTTCACCGTCCTGTACCTCGGCACCTGAGAGGTGTAGACCGTGTTTGAAAAAGCATTACGCTTGCGCTCCCAGCCTAGAGCATAAATCCCAGCACGATTCGCGTCTAACACAAACTCACTGTTTTCACCGTCCTGTAACTCGGCACCTGAGAGGTGTAGACCGTGTTTGAAAAAGCAATAAGCTTGAGCTCCCAGCCTAGAGCATGAATCAGAGCACGATTCGCGTCTAACACAAACTCACTGTTTTCACCGTCCTGTAACTCGGCACCTGAGAGGTGTAGACCGTGTTTGAAAAAGCAATAAGCTTGAGCTCCTAGCCTAGAGCATGAATCAGAGCACGATTCGCGTCTAACACAAACTCACTGTTTTCACCGTCCTGTAACTCGGCACCTGAGAGGTGTAGACCGTGTTTGAAAAAGCAATAAGCTTGAGCTGCCAGCCTACAGCATGAATCAGAGCACGATTCGCGTCTAACACAAACTCACTGTTTTCACCGTCCTGTAACTCGGCACCTGAGAGATGTAGACCGTGTTTGAAAAAGCAATAAGCTTGCGCTCCCAGCCTAGAGCATGAATCAGAGCACGATTCGCGTCTAACACAAACTCACTGTTTTCACCGTCCTGTAACTCGGCACCTGAGAGTTGTAGACCGTGTTTGAAAAAGCAATAAGCTTGCGCTCCCAGCCTAGAGCATGAATCAGAGCACGATTCGCGTCTAACACAAACTCAGTTTTCACCGTCCTGTAACTCAGCACCTGAGAGGTGTAGACCGTGTTTGAAAAAGCAATAAGCTTGCGCTCCCAGCCTAGAGCATGAATCCCAGCACGATTCGCGTCTAACACAAACTCACTGTTTTCACCGTCCTGTAACTCGGCACCTGAGAGGTGTAGACCGTGTTTGAAAAAGCAATAAGCTTTAGCTCCCAGCCTAGAGCATGAATCAGAGCACGATTCGCGTCTAACACAAACTCACTGTTTTCACCGTCCTGTAACTCGGAACCTGAGAGGTGTAGACCGTGTTTGAAAAAGCAATAAGCTTTAGCTCCCAGCCTAGAGCATGAATCAGAGCACGATTCGCTTCTAACACAAACTCACTGTTTTCACCGTCCTGTACCTCGGCACCTGAGAGGTGTAGACCGTGTTTGAAAAAGCATTACGCTTGCGCTCCCAGCCTAGAGCATGAATCCAAGCACGATTCGCGTCTAACACAAACACTGTTTTCACCGTCCTGTAACTCGGCACCTGAGAGGTGTAGACCGTGTTTGAAAAAGCAATAAGCTTGAGCTCCCAGCCTACAGCATGAATCAGAGCACGATTCGCGTCTAACACAAACTCACTGTTTTCACCGTCCTGTAACTCGGCACCTGAGAGGTGTAGACCGTGTTTGAAAAAGCAATAAGCTTCCGCTCCCAGCCTAGAGCATGAATCAGAGCACGATTCGCGTCTAACACAAACTCGCTGTTTTCACCGTCCTGTAACTCGGCACCTGAGAGGTGTAGACCGTGTTTGAAAAAGCAATAAGCTTGCGCTCCCCGCCTAGAGCATGAATCAGAGCACGATTCGCGTCAAACACAAACTCACTGTTTTCACCGTCCTGTAATTCGGCACCTGAGAGGTGTAGACCGTGTTTGAAAAAGCAATAAGCTTGAGCTCCCCGCCTAGAGCATAATTCAGAGCACGATTCGCGTCTAACACAAACTCACTGTTTTCACCGTCCTGTAACTCGGCACCTGAGAGGTGTAGACCGTGTATGAAAAAGTAATAAGCTTGAGCTTCCAGCCTAGAGCATGAATCAGAGCACGATTCGCGTCTAACACAAACTCACTGTTTTCACCGTCCTGTAAATCGGCACCTGAGAGGTGTAGACCGTGTTTGAAAAAGCAATAAGCTTGAGCTCCCCGCCTAGAGCATAATTCAGAGCACGATTCGCGTCTAACACAAACTCACTGTTTTCACCGTCCTGTACCTCGGCACCTGAGAGGTGTAGACCGTGTTTGAAAAAGCATTACGCTTGCGCTCCCAGCCTAGAGCATAAATCCCAGCACGATTCGCGTCTAACACAAACTCACTGTTTTCACCGTCCTGTAACTCGGCACCTGAGAGGTGTAGACCGTGTTTGAAAAAGCAATAAGCTTGAGCTCCCAGCCTAGAGCATGAATCAGAGCACGATTCGCGTCTAACACAAACTCACTGTTTTCACCGTCCTGTAACTCGGCACCTGAGAGGTGTAGACCGTGTTTGAAAAAGCAATAAGCTTGAGCTCCTAGCCTAGAGCATGAATCAGAGCACGATTCGCGTCTAACACAAACTCACTGTTTTCACCGTCCTGTAACTCGGCACCTGAGAGGTGTAGACCGTGTTTGAAAAAGCAATAAGCTTGAGCTCCCAGCCTACAGCATGAATCAGAGCACGATTCGCGTCTAACACAAACTCACTGTTTTCACCGTCCTGTAACTCGGCACCTGAGAGATGTAGACCGTGTTTGAAAAAGCAATAAGCTTGCGCTCCCAGCCTAGAGCATGAATCAGAGCACGATTCGCGTCTAACACAAACTCACTGTTTTCACCGTCCTGTAACTCGGCACCTGAGAGTTGTAGACCGTGTTTGAAAAAGCAATAAGCTTGCGCTCCCAGCCTAGAGCATGAATCAGAGCACGATTCGCGTCTAACACAAACTCAGTTTTCACCGTCCTGTAACTCAGCACCTGAGAGGTGTAGACCGTGTTTGAAAAAGCAATAAGCTTGCGCTCCCAGCCTAGAGCATGAATCCCAGCACGATTCGCGTCTAACACAAACTCACTGTTTTCACCGTCCTGTAACTCGGCACCTGAGAGGTGTAGACCGTGTTTGAAAAAGCAATAAGCTTTATCTCCCAGCCTAGAGCATGAATCAGAGCACGATTCGCGTCTAACACAAACTCACTGTTTTCACCGTCCTGTAACTCGGAACCTGAGAGGTGTAGACCGTGTTTGAAAAAGCAATAAGCTTTAGCTCCCAGCCTAGAGCATGAATCAGAGCACGATTCGCTTCTAACACAAACTCACTGTTTTCACCGTCCTGTACCTCGGCACCTGAGAGGTGTAGACCGTGTTTGAAAAAGCATTACGCTTGCGCTCCCAGCCTAGAGCATGAATCCAAGCACGATTCGCGTCTAACACAAACTCACTGTTTTCACCGTCCTGTAACTCGGCACCTGAGAGATGTTGACCGTGTTTGAAAAAGCAATAAGCTTGCGCTCCCAGCCTAGAGCATGAATCAGAGCACGATTCGCGTCTAACACAAACTCACTGTTTTCACCGTCCTGTAACTCGGCACCTGAGAGGTGTAGACCGTGTTTGAAAAAGCAATAAGCTTTAGCTATCAGCCTAGAGCATGAATCAGAGCACGATTCGCGTCTAACACAAACTCACTGTTTTCACCGTCCTGTAACTCGGCACCTGAGAGGTGTAGACCGTGTTTGAAAAAGCAATAAGCTTTAGCTCCCAGCCTAGAGCATGAATCAGAGCACGATTCGCGTCTAACACAATCTCACTGTTTACACCGTCCTGTAACTCGGCACCTGAGAGGTGTAGACCGTGTTTGAAAAAGCAATAAGCTTTAGCTCCCAGCCTAGAGCATGAATCAGAGCACGATTCGCGTCTAACACAAACTCACTGTTATCACCGTCCTGTAACTCGGCACCTGAGAGGTGTAGACCGTGTTTGAAAATGCAATAAGCTTTAGCTCCCAGCCTAGAGCATGAATCAGAGCACGATTCGCTTCTAACACAAACTCACTGTTTTCACCGTCCTGTACCTCGGCACCTGAGAGGTGTAGACCGTGTTTGAAAAAGCATTACGCTTGCGCTCCCAGCCTAGAGCATGAATCCCAGCACGATTCGCGTCTAACACAAACTCACTGTTTTCACCGTCCTGCAACTCGGCACCTGAGAGATGTAGACCGTGTTTGAAAAAGCAATAAGCTTGCGCTCCCAGCCTAGAGCATGAATCAGAGCACGATTCGCGTCTAACACAAACTCACTGTTTTCACCGTCCTGTAACTCGGCACCTGAGAGGTGTAGACCGTGTTTGAAAAAGCAATAAGCTTGCGCTCCCAGCGTAGAGCATGAATCAGAGCACGATTCGCGTCTAACACAAACTCACTGTTTTCACCGTCCTGTAACTCGGCACCTGAGAGGTGTAGACCGTGTTTGAAAAAGCAATAAGCTTTAGCTCCCAGCCTAGAGCATGAATCAGAGCACGATTCGCGTCTAACACAAACTCACTGTTTTCACCGTCCTGTAACTCGGCACCTGAGAGGAGTAGACCGTGTTTGAAAAAGCAATAAGCTTTAGCTCCCAGCCTAGAGCATGAATCAGAGCACGATTCGCGTCTAACACAAACTCACTGTTTTCACCGTCCTGTACCTCGGCACCTGAGAGGTGTAGACCGTGTTTGAAAAAGCATTACGCTTGCGCTCCCAGCCTAGAGCATGAATCCAAGCACGATTCGCGTCTAACACAAACTCACTGTTTTCACCGTCCTGTAACTCGGCACCTGAGAGGTGTAGACCGTGTTTGAAAAAGCAATAAGCTTGAGCTCCCAGCCTACAGCATGAATCAGAGCACGATTCGCGTCTAACACAAACTCACTGTTTTCACCGTCCTGTAACTCGGCACCTGAGAGGTGTAGACCGTGTTTGAAAAAGCAATAAGCTTCCGCTCCCAGCCTAGAGCATGAATCAGAGCACGATTCGCGTCTAACACAAACTCGCTGTTTTCACCGTCCTGTAACTCGTCACCTGAGAGGTGTAGACCGTGTTTGAAAAAGCAATAAGCTTGCGCTCCCCGCCTAGAGCATGAATCAGAGCACGATTCGCGTCAAACACAAACTCACTGTTTTCACCGTCCTGTAATTCGGCACCTGAGAGGTGTAGACCGTGTTTGAAAAAGCAATAAGCTTGAGCTCCCCGCCTAGAGCATAATTCAGAGCACGATTCGCGTCTAACACAAACTCACTGTTTTCACCGTCCTGTAACTCGGCACCTGAGAGGTGTAGACCGTGTATGAAAAAGTAATAAGCTTGAGCTTCCAGCCTAGAGCATGAATCAGAGCACGATTCGCGTCTAACACAAACTCACTGTTTTCACCGTCCTGTAAATCGGCACCTGAGAGGTGTAGACCGTGTTTGAAAAAGCAATAAGCTTGAGCTCCCCGCCTAGAGCATAATTCAGAGCACGATTCGCGTCTAACACAAACTCACTGTTTTCACCGTCCTGTACCTCGGCACCTGAGAGGTGTAGACCGTGTTTGAAAAAGCATTACGCTTGCGCTCCCAGCCTAGAGCATAAATCCCAGCACGATTCGCGTCTAACACAAACTCACTGTTTTCACCGTCCTGTAACTCGGCACCTGAGAGGTGTAGACCGTGTTTGAAAAAGCAATAAGCTTGAGCTCCCAGCCTAGAGCATGAATCAGAGCACGATTCGCGTCTAACACAAACTCACTGTTTTCACCGTCCTGTAACTCGGCACCTGAGAGGTGTAGACCGTGTTTGAAAAAGCAATAAGCTTGAGCTCCTAGCCTAGAGCATGAATCAGAGCACGATTCGCGTCTAACACAAACTCACTGTTTTCACCGTCCTGTAACTCGGCACCTGAGAGGTGTAGACCGTGTTTGAAAAAGCAATAAGCTTGAGCTCCCAGCCTACAGCATGAATCAGAGCACGATTCGCGTCTAACACAAACTCACTGTTTTCACCGTCCTGTAACTCGGCACCTGAGAGATGTAGACCGTGTTTGAAAAAGCAATAAGCTTGCGCTCCCAGCCTAGAGCATGAATCAGAGCACGATTCGCGTCTAACACAAACTCACTGTTTTCACCGTCCTGTAACTCGGCACCTGAGAGTTGTAGACCGTGTTTGAAAAAGCAATAAGCTTGCGCTCCCAGCCTAGAGCATGAATCAGAGCACGATTCGCGTCTAACACAAACTCAGTTTTCACCGTCCTGTAACTCAGCACCTGAGAGGTGTAGACCGTGTTTGAAAAAGCAATAAGCTTGCGCTCCCAGCCTAGAGCATGAATCCCAGCACGATTCGCGTCTAACACAAACTCACTGTTTTCACCGTCCTGTAACTCGGCACCTGAGAGGTGTAGACCGTGTTTGAAAAAGCAATAAGCTTTAGCTCCCAGCCTAGAGCATGAATCAGAGCACGATTCGCGTCTAACACAAACTCACTGTTTTCACCGTCCTGTAACTCGGAACCTGAGAGGTGTAGACCGTGTTTGAAAAAGCAATAAGCTTTAGCTCCCAGCCTAGAGCATGAATCAGAGCACGATTCGCTTCTAACACAAACTCACTGTTTTCACCGTCCTGTACCTCGGCACCTGAGAGGTGTAGACCGTGTTTGAAAAAGCATTACGCTTGCGCTCCCAGCCTAGAGCATGAATCCAAGCACGATTCGCGTCTAACACAAACTCACTGTTTTCACCGTCCTGTAACTCGGCACCTGAGAGATGTTGACCGTGTTTGAAAAAGCAATAAGCTTGCGCTCCCAGCCTAGAGCATGAATCAGAGCACGATTCGCGTCTAACACAAACTCACTGTTTTCACCGTCCTGTAACTCGGCACCTGAGAGGTGTAGACCGTGTTTGAAAAAGCAATAAGCTTTAGCTATCAGCCTAGAGCATGAATCAGAGCACGATTCGCGTCTAACACAAACTCACTGTTTTCACCGTCCTGTAACTCGGCACCTGAGAGGTGTAGACCGTGTTTGAAAAAGCAATAAGCTTTAGCTCCCAGCCTAGAGCATGAATCAGAGCACGATTCGCGTCTAACACAATCTCACTGTTTACACCGTCCTGTAACTCGGCACCTGAGAGGTGTAGACCGTGTTTGAAAAAGCAATAAGCTTTAGCTCCCAGCCTAGAGCATGAATCAGAGCACGATTCGCGTCTAACACAAACTCACTGTTTTCACCGTCCTGTAACTCGGCACCTGAGAGGAGTAGACCGTGTTTGAAAGAGCAATAAGCTTTAGCTCCCAGCCTAGAGCATGAATCAGAGCACGATTCGCGTCTAACACAAACTCACTGTTATCACCGTCCTGTAACTCGGCACCTGAGAGGTGTAGACCGTGTTTGAAAAAGCAATAAGCTTTAGCTCCCAGCCTAGAGCATGAATCAGAGCACGATTCGCTTCTAACACAAACTCACTGTTTTCACCGTCCTGTACCTCGGCACCTGAGAGGTGTAGACCGTGTTTGAAAAAGCATTACGCTTGCGCTCCCAGCCTAGAGCATGAATCCCAGCACGATTCGCGTCTAACACAAACTCACTGTTTTCACCGTCCTGCAACTCGGCACCTGAGAGATGTAGACCGTGTTTGAAAAAGCAATAAGCTTGCGCTCCCAGCCTAGAGCATGAATCAGAGCACGATTCGCGTCTAACACAAACTCACTGTTTTCACCGTCCTGTAACTCGGCACCTGAGAGGTGTAGACCGTGTTTGAAAAAGCAATAAGCTTGCGCTCCCAGCGTAGAGCATGAATCAGAGCACGATTCGCGTCTAACACAAACTCACTGTTTTCACCGTCCTGTAACTCGGCACCTGAGAGGTGTAGACCGTGTTTGAAAAAGCAATAAGCTTTAGCTCCCAGCCTAGAGCATGAATCAGAGCACGATTCGCGTCTAACACAAACTCACTGTTTTCACCGTCCTGTAACTCGGCACCTGAGAGGAGTAGACCGTGTTTGAAAAAGCAATAAGCTTTAGCTCCCAGCCTAGAGCATGAATCAGAGCACGATTCGCGTCTAACACAAACTCACTGTTTTCACCGTCCTGTACCTCGGCACCTGAGAGGTGTAGACCGTGTTTGAAAAAGCATTACGCTTGCGCTCCCAGCCTAGAGCATGAATCCAAGCACGATTCGCGTCTAACACAAACTCACTGTTTTCACCGTCCTGTAACTCGGCACCTGAGAGGTGTAGACCGTGTTTGAAAAAGCAATAAGCTTGAGCTCCCAGCCTACAGCATGAATCAGAGCACGATTCGCGTCTAACACAAACTCACTGTTTTCACCGTCCTGTAACTCGGCACCTGAGAGGTGTAGACCGTGTTTGAAAAAGCAATAAGCTTCCGCTCCCAGCCTAGAGCATGAATCAGAGCACGATTCGCGTCTAACACAAACTCGCTGTTTTCACCGTCCTGTAACTCGTCACCTGAGAGGTGTAGACCGTGTTTGAAAAAGCAATAAGCTTGCGCTCCCCGCCTAGAGCATGAATCAGAGCACGATTCGCGTCAAACACAAACTCACTGTTTTCACCGTCCTGTAATTCGGCACCTGAGAGGTGTAGACCGTGTTTGAAAAAGCAATAAGCTTGAGCTCCCCGCCTAGAGCATAATTCAGAGCACGATTCGCGTCTAACACAAACTCACTGTTTTCACCGTCCTGTAACTCGGCACCTGAGAGGTGTAGACCGTGTATGAAAAAGTAATAAGCTTGAGCTTCCAGCCTAGAGCATGAATCAGAGCACGATTCGCGTCTAACACAAACTCACTGTTTTCACCGTCCTGTAAATCGGCACCTGAGAGGTGTAGACCGTGTTTGAAAAAGCAATAAGCTTGAGCTCCCCGCCTAGAGCATAATTCAGAGCACGATTCGCGTCTAACACAAACTCACTGTTTTCACCGTCCTGTACCTCGGCACCTGAGAGGTGTAGACCGTGTTTGAAAAAGCATTAAGCTTGCGCTCCCAGCCTAGAGCATAAATCCCAGCACGATTCGCGTCTAACACAAACTCACTGTTTTCACCGTCCTGTAACTCGGCACCTGAGAGGTGTAGACCGTGTTTGAAAAAGCAATAAGCTTGAGCTCCCAGCCTACAGCATGAATCAGAGCACGATTCGCGTCTAACACAAACTCACTGTTTTCACCGTCCTGTAACTCGGCACCTGAGAGGTGTAGACCGTGTTTGAAAAAGCAATAAGCTTTAGCTCCCAGCCTAGAGCATGAATCAGAGCACGATTCGCTTCTAACACAAACTCACTGTTTTCACCGTCCTGTACCTCGGCACCTGAGAGGTGTAGACCGTGTTTGAAAAAGCATTACGCTTGCGCTCCCAGCCTAGAGCATGAATCCAAGCACGATTCGCGTCTAACACAAACTCACTGTTTTCACCGTCCTGTAACTCGGCACCTGAGAGATGTTGACCGTGTTTGAAAAAGCAATAAGCTTGAGCTCCCAGCCTACAGCATGAATCAGAGCACGATTCGCGTCTAACACAAACTCACTGTTTTCACCGTCCTGTAACTCGGCACCTGAGAGGTGTAGACCGTGTTTGAAAAAGCAATAAGCTTGCGCTCCCAGCCTAGAGCATGAATCCCAGCACGATTCGCGTCTAACACAAACTCACTGTTTTCACCGTCCTGTAACTCGGCACCTGAGAGGTGTAGACCGTGTTTGAAAAAGCAATAAGCTTTAGCTCCCAGCCTAGAGCATGAATCAGAGCACGATTCGCGTCTAACACAAACTCACTGTTTTCACCGTCCTGTAACTCGGAACCTGAGAGGTGTAGACCGTGTTTGAAAAAGCAATAAGCTTTAGCTCCCAGCCTAGAGCATGAATCAGAGCACGATTCGCTTCTAACACAAACTCACTGTTTTCACCGTCCTGTACCTCGGCACCTGAGAGGTGTAGACCGTGTTTGAAAAAGCATTACGCTTGCGCTCCCAGCCTAGAGCATGAATCCAAGCACGATTCGCGTCTAACACAAACTCACTGTTTTCACCGTCCTGTAACTCGGCACCTGAGAGATGGTGACCGTGTTTGAAAAAGCAATAAGCTTGAGCTCCCAGCCTACAGCATGAATCAGAGCACGATTCGCGTCTAACACAAACTCACTGTTTTCACCGTCCTGTAACTCGGCACCTGAGAGGTGTAGACCGTGTTTGAAAAAGCAATAAGCTTCCGCTCCCAGCCTAGAGCATGAATCAGAGCACGATTCGCGTCTAACACAAACTCGCTGTTTTCACCGTCCTGTAACTCGTCACCTGAGAGGTGTAGACCGTGTTTGAAAAAGCAATAAGCTTGCGCTCCCCGCCTAGAGCATGAATCAGAGCACGATTCGCGTCAAACACAAACTCACTGTTTTCACCGTCCTGTAATTCGGCACCTGAGAGGTGTAGACCGTGTTTGAAAAAGCAATAAGCTTGAGCTCCCCGCCTAGAGCATAATTCAGAGCACGATTCGCGTCTAACACAAACTCACTGTTTTCACCGTCCTGTAACTCGGCACCTGAGAGGTGTAGACCGTGTATGAAAAAGTAATAAGCTTGAGCTTCCAGCCTAGAGCATGAATCAGAGCACGATTCGCGTCTAACACAAACTCACTGTTTTCACCGTCCTGTAAATCGGCACCTGAGAGGTGTAGACCGTGTTTGAAAAAGCAATAAGCTTGAGCTCCCCGCCTAGAGCATAATTCAGAGCACGATTCGCGTCTAACACAAACTCACTGTTTTCACCGTCCTGTACCTCGGCACCTGAGAGGTGTAGACCGTGTTTGAAAAAGCATTAAGCTTGCGCTCCCAGCCTAGAGCATAAATCCCAGCACGATTCGCGTCTAACACAAACTCACTGTTTTCACCGTCCTGTAACTCGGCACCTGAGAGGTGTAGACCGTGTTTGAAAAAGCAATAAGCTTGAGCTCCCAGCCTACAGCATGAATCAGAGCACGATTCGCGTCTAACACAAACTCACTGTTTTCACCGTCCTGTAACTCGGCACCTGAGAGATGTAGACCGTGTTTGAAAAAGCAATAAGCTTGCGCTCCCAGCCTAGAGCATGAATCAGAGCACGATTCGCGTCTAACACAAACTCACTGTTTTCACCGTCCTGTAACTCGGCACCTGAGAGTTGTAGACCGTGTTTGAAAAAGCAATAAGCTTGCGCTCCCAGCCTAGAGCATGAATCAGAGCACGATTCGCGTCTAACACAAACTCAGTTTTCACCGTCCTGTAACTCAGCACCTGAGAGGTGTAGACCGTGTTTGAAAAAGCAATAAGCTTGCGCTCCCAGCCTAGAGCATGAATCCCAGCACGATTCGCGTCTAACACAAACTCACTGTTTTCACCGTCCTGTAACTCGGCACCTGAGAGGTGCAGACCGTGTTTGAAAAAGCAATAAGCTTTATCTCCCAGCCTAGAGCATGAATCAGAGCACGATTCGCGTCTAACACAAACTCACTGTTTTCACCGTCCTGTAACTCGGAACCTGAGAGGTGTAGACCGTGTTTGAAAAAGCAATAAGCTTTAGCTCCCAGCCTAGAGCATGAATCAGAGCACGATTCGCTTCTAACACAAACTCACTGTTTTCACCGTCCTGTACCTCGGCACCTGAGAGGTGTAGACCGTGTTTGAAAAAGCATTACGCTTGCGCTCCCAGCCTAGAGCATGAATCCAAGCACGATTCGCGTCTAACACAAACTCACTGTTTTCACCGTCCTGTAACTCGGCACCTGAGAGATGTTGACCGTGTTTGAAAAAGCAATAAGCTTGCGCTCCCAGCCTAGAGCATGAATCAGAGCACGATTCGCGTCTAACACAAACTCACTGTTTTCACCGTCCTGTAACTCGGCACCTGAGAGGTGTAGACCGTGTTTGAAAAAGCAATAAGCTTTAGCTATCAGCCTAGAGCATGAATCAGAGCACGATTCGCGTCTAACACAAACTCACTGTTTTCACCGTCCTGTAACTCGGCACCTGAGAGGTGTAGACCGTGTTTGAAAAAGCAATAAGCTTTAGCTCCCAGCCTAGAGCATGAATCAGAGCACGATTCGCGTCTAACACAATCTCACTGTTTACACCGTCCTGTAACTCGGCACCTGAGAGGTGTAGACCGTGTTTGAAAAAGCAATAAGCTTTAGCTCCCAGCCTAGAGCATGAATCAGAGCACGATTCGCGTCTAACACAAACTCACTGTTTTCACCGTCCTGTAACTCGGCACCTGAGAGGAGTAGACCGTGTTTGAAAGAGCAATAAGCTTTAGCTCCCAGCCTAGAGCATGAATCAGAGCACGATTCGCGTCTAACACAAACTCACTGTTATCACCGTCCTGTAACTCGGCACCTGAGAGGTGTAGACCGTGTTTGAAAATGCAATAAGCTTTAGCTCCCAGCCTAGAGCATGAATCAGAGCACGATTCGCTTCTAACACAAACTCACTGTTTTCACCGTCCTGTACCTCGGCACCTGAGAGGTGTAGACCGTGTTTGAAAAAGCATTACGCTTGCGCTCCCAGCCTAGAGCATGAATCCCAGCACGATTCGCGTCTAACACAAACTCACTGTTTTCACCGTCCTGCAACTCGGCACCTGAGAGATGTAGACCGTGTTTGAAAAAGCAATAAGCTTGCGCTCCCAGCCTAGAGCATGAATCAGAGCACGATTCGCGTCTAACACAAACTCACTGTTTTCACCGTCCTGTAACTCGGCACCTGAGAGGTGTAGACCGTGTTTGAAAAAGCAATAAGCTTGCGCTCCCAGCGTAGAGCATGAATCAGAGCACGATTCGCGTCTAACACAAACTCACTGTTTTCACCGTCCTGTAACTCGGCACCTGAGAGGTGTAGACCGTGTTTGAAAAAGCAATAAGCTTTAGCTCCCAGCCTAGAGCATGAATCAGAGCACGATTCGCGTCTAACACAAACTCACTGTTTTCACCGTCCTGTAACTCGGCACCTGAGAGGAGTAGACCGTGTTTGAAAAAGCAATAAGCTTTAGCTCCCAGCCTAGAGCATGAATCAGAGCACGATTCGCGTCTAACACAAACTCACTGTTTTCACCGTCCTGTACCTCGGCACCTGAGAGGTGTAGACCGTGTTTGAAAAAGCATTACGCTTGCGCTCCCAGCCTAGAGCATGAATCCCAGCACGATTCGCGTCTAACACAAACTCACTGTTTTCACCGTCCTGTAACTCGGCACCTGAGAGATGTAGACCGTGTTTGAAAAAGCAATAAGCTTGCGCTCCCAGCCTAGAGCATGAATCAGAGCACGATTCGCGTCTAACACAAACTCACTGTTTTCACCGTCCTGTAACTCGGCACCTGAGAGGTGTAGACCGTGTTTGAAAAAGCAATAAGCTTTAGCTCCCAGCCTAGAGCATGAATCAGAGCACGATTCGCGTCTAACACAAACTCACTGTTTTCACCGTCCTGTAACTCGGCACCTGAGAGGAGTAGACCGTGTTTGAAAAAGCAATAAGCTTTAGCTCCCAGCCTAGAGCATGAATCAGAGCACGATTCGCGTCTAACACAAACTCGCTGTTTTCACCGTCCTGTAACTCGGCACCTGAGAGGTGTAGACCGTGTTTGAAAAAGCAATAAGCTTGCGCTCCCCGCCTAGAGCATAATTCAGAGCACGATTCGCGTCTAACACAAACTCACTGTTTTCACCGTCCTGTAACTCGGCACCTGAGAGGTGTAGACCGTGTATGAAAAAGTAATAAGCTTGAGCTTCCAGCCTAGAGCATGAATCAGAGCACGATTCGCGTCTAACACAAACTCACTGTTTTCACTGTCCTGTAAATCGGCACCTGAGAGGTGTAGACCGTGTTTGAAAAAGCAATAAGCTTGAGCTCCCAGCCTAGAGCATGAATCAGAGCACGATTCGCGTCTAACACAAACTCACTGTTTTCACCGTCCTGTAACTCGGCACCTGAGAGGTGTAGACCGTGTTTGAAAAAGCAATAAGCTTGAGCTCCTAGCCTAGAGCATGAATCAGAGCACGATTCGCGTCTAACACAAACTCACTGTTTTCACCGTCCTGTAACTCGGCACCTGAGAGGTGTAGACCGTGTTTGAAAAAGCAATAAGCTTGAGCTGCCAGCCTACAGCATGAATCAGAGCACGATTCGCGTCTAACACAAACTCACTGTTTTCACCGTCCTGTAACTCGGCACCTGAGAGATGTAGACCGTGTTTGAAAAAGCAATAAGCTTGCGCTCCCAGCCTAGAGCATGAATCAGAGCACGATTCGCGTCTAACACAAACTCACTGTTTTCACCGTCCTGTAACTCGGCACCTGAGAGTTGTAGACCGTGTTTGAAAAAGCAATAAGCTTGCGCTCCCAGCCTAGAGCATGAATCAGAGCACGATTCGCGTCTAACACAAACTCAGTTTTCACCGTCCTGTAACTCAGCACCTGAGAGGTGTAGACCGTGTTTGAAAAAGCAATAAGCTTGCGCTCCCAGCCTAGAGCATGAATCCCAGCACGATTCGCGTCTAACACAAACTCACTGTTTTCACCGTCCTGTAACTCGGCACCTGAGAGGTGTAGACCGTGTTTGAAAAAGCAATAAGCTTTAGCTCCCAGCCTAGAGCATGAATCAGAGCACGATTCGCGTCTAACACAAACTCACTGTTTTCACCGTCCTGTAACTCGGAACCTGAGAGGTGTAGACCGTGTTTGAAAAAGCAATAAGCTTTAGCTCCCAGCCTAGAGCATGAATCAGAGCACGATTCGCTTCTAACACAAACTCACTGTTTTCACCGTCCTGTACCTCGGCACCTGAGAGGTGTAGACCGTGTTTGAAAAAGCATTACGCTTGCGCTCCCAGCCTAGAGCATGAATCCAAGCACGATTCGCGTCTAACACAAACTCACTGTTTTCACCGTCCTGTAACTCGGCACCTGAGAGGTGTAGACCGTGTTTGAAAAAGCAATAAGCTTGAGCTCCCAGCCTACAGCATGAATCAGAGCACGATTCGCGTCTAACACAAACTCACTGTTTTCACCGTCCTGTAACTCGGCACCTGAGAGGTGTAGACCGTGTTTGAAAAAGCAATAAGCTTCCGCTCCCAGCCTAGAGCATGAATCAGAGCACGATTCGCGTCTAACACAAACTCGCTGTTTTCACCGTCCTGTAACTCGTCACCTGAGAGGTGTAGACCGTGTTTGAAAAAGCAATAAGCTTGCGCTCCCCGCCTAGAGCATGAATCAGAGCACGATTCGCGTCAAACACAAACTCACTGTTTTCACCGTCCTGTAACTCGGCACCTGAGAGGAGTAGACCGTGTTTGAAAAAGCAATAAGCTTTAGCTCCCAGCCTAGAGCATGAATCAGAGCACGATTCGCGTCTAACACAAACTCACTGTTTTCACCGTCCTGTACCTCGGCACCTGAGAGGTGTAGACCGTGTTTGAAAAAGCATTACGCTTGCGCTCCCAGCCTAGAGCATGAATCCAAGCACGATTCGCGTCTAACACAAACTCACTGTTTTCACCGTCCTGTAACTCGGCACCTGAGAGGTGTAGACCGTGTTTGAAAAAGCAATAAGCTTGAGCTCCCAGCCTACAGCATGAATCAGAGCACGATTCGCGTCTAACACAAACTCACTGTTTTCACCGTCCTGTAACTCGGCACCTGAGAGGTGTAGACCGTGTTTGAAAAAGCAATAAGCTTCCGCTCCCAGCCTAGAGCATGAATCAGAGCACGATTCGCGTCTAACACAAACTCGCTGTTTTCACCGTCCTGTAACTCGTCACCTGAGAGGTGTAGACCGTGTTTGAAAAAGCAATAAGCTTGCGCTCCCCGCCTAGAGCATGAATCAGAGCACGATTCGCGTCAAACACAAACTCACTGTTTTCACCGTCCTGTAATTCGGCACCTGAGAGGTGTAGACCGTGTTTGAAAAAGCAATAAGCTTGAGCTCCCCGCCTAGAGCATAATTCAGAGCACGATTCGCGTCTAACACAAACTCACTGTTTTCACCGTCCTGTAACTCGGCACCTGAGAGGTGTAGACCGTGTATGAAAAAGTAATAAGCTTGAGCTTCCAGCCTAGAGCATGAATCAGAGCACGATTCGCGTCTAACACAAACTCACTGTTTTCACCGTCCTGTAAATCGGCACCTGAGAGGTGTAGACCGTGTTTGAAAAAGCAATAAGCTTGAGCTCCACGCCTAGAGCATAATTCAGAGCACGATTCGCGTCTAACACAAACTCACTGTTTTCACCGTCCTGTACCTCGGCACCTGAGAGGTGTAGACCGTGTTTGAAAAAGCATTACGCTTGCGCTCCCAGCCTAGAGCATAAATCCCAGCACGATTCGCGTCTAACACAAACTCACTGTTTTCACCGTCCTGTAACTCGGCACCTGAGAGGTGTAGACCGTGTTTGAAAAAGCAATAAGCTTGAGCTCCCAGCCTAGAGCATGAATCAGAGCACGATTCGCGTCTAACACAAACTCACTGTTTTCACCGTCCTGTAACTCGGCACCTGAGAGGTGTAGACCGTGTTTGAAAAAGCAATAAGCTTGAGCTCCTAGCCTAGAGCATGAATCAGAGCACGATTCGCGTCTAACACAAACTCACTGTTTTCACCGTCCTGTAACTCGGCACCTGAGAGGTGTAGACCGTGTTTGAAAAAGCAATAAGCTTGAGCTCCCAGCCTACAGCATGAATCAGAGCACGATTCGCGTCTAACACAAACTCACTGTTTTCACCGTCCTGTAACTCGGCACCTGAGAGATGTAGACCGTGTTTGAAAAAGCAATAAGCTTGCGCTCCCAGCCTAGAGCATGAATCAGAGCACGATTCGCGTCTAACACAAACTCACTGTTTTCACCGTCCTGTAACTCGGCACCTGAGAGTTGTAGACCGTGTTTGAAAAAGCAATAAGCTTGCGCTCCCAGCCTAGAGCATGAATCAGAGCACGATTCGCGTCTAACACAAACTCAGTTTTCACCGTCCTGTAACTCAGCACCTGAGAGGTGTAGACCGTGTTTGAAAAAGCAATAAGCTTGCGCTCCCAGCCTAGAGCATGAATCCCAGCACGATTCGCGTCTAACACAAACTCACTGTTTTCACCGTCCTGTAACTCGGCACCTGAGAGGTGTAGACCGTGTTTGAAAAAGCAATAAGCTTTAGCTCCCAGCCTAGAGCATGAATCAGAGCACGATTCGCGTCTAACACAAACTCACTGTTTTCACCGTCCTGTAACTCGGAACCTGAGAGGTGTAGACCGTGTTTGAAAAAGCAATAAGCTTTAGCTCCCAGCCTAGAGCATGAATCAGAGCACGATTCGCTTCTAACACAAACTCACTGTTTTCACCGTCCTGTACCTCGGCACCTGAGAGGTGTAGACCGTGTTTGAAAAAGCATTACGCTTGCGCTCCCAGCCTAGAGCATGAATCCAAGCACGATTCGCGTCTAACACAAACTCACTGTTTTCACCGTCCTGTAACTCGGCACCTGAGAGATGTTGACCGTGTTTGAAAAAGCAATAAGCTTGAGCTCCCAGCCTACAGCATGAATCAGAGCACGATTCGCGTCTAACACAAACTCACTGTTTTCACCGTCCTGTAACTCGGCACCTGAGAGGTGTAGACCGTGTTTGAAAAAGCAATAAGCTTCCGCTCCCAGCCTAGAGCATGAATCAGAGCACGATTCGCGTCTAACACAAACTCGCTGTTTTCACCGTCCTGTAACTCGTCACCTGAGAGGTGTAGACCGTGTTTGAAAAAGCAATAAGCTTGCGCTCCCCGCCTAGAGCATGAATCAGAGCACGATTCGCGTCAAACACAAACTCACTGTTTTCACCGTCCTGTAATTCGGCACCTGAGAGGTGTAGACCGTGTTTGAAAAAGCAATAAGCTTGAGCTCCCCGCCTAGAGCATAATTCAGAGCACGATTCGCGTCTAACACAAACTCACTGTTTTCACCGTCCTGTAACTCGGCACCTGAGAGGTGTAGACCGTGTATGAAAAAGTAATAAGCTTGAGCTTCCAGCCTAGAGCATGAATCAGAGCACGATTCGCGTCTAACACAAACTCACTGTTTTCACCGTCCTGTAAATCGGCACCTGAGAGGTGTAGACCGTGTTTGAAAAAGCAATAAGCTTGAGCTCCCCGCCTAGAGCATAATTCAGAGCACGATTCGCGTCTAACACAAACTCACTGTTTTCACCGTCCTGTACCTCGGCACCTGAGAGGTGTAGACCGTGTTTGAAAAAGCATTAAGCTTGCGCTCCCAGCCTAGAGCATAAATCCCAGCACGATTCGCGTCTAACACAAACTCACTGTTTTCACCGTCCTGTAACTCGGCACCTGAGAGGTGTAGACCGTGTTTGAAAAAGCAATAAGCTTGAGCTCCCAGCCTACAGCATGAATCAGAGCACGATTCGCGTCTAACACAAACTCACTGTTTTCACCGTCCTGTAACTCGGCACCTGAGAGATGTAGACCGTGTTTGAAAAAGCAATAAGCTTGCGCTCCCAGCCTAGAGCATGAATCAGAGCACGATTCGCGTCTAACACAAACTCACTGTTTTCACCGTCCTGTAACTCGGCACCTGAGAGTTGTAGACCGTGTTTGAAAAAGCAATAAGCTTGCGCTCCCAGCCTAGAGCATGAATCAGAGCACGATTCGCGTCTAACACAAACTCAGTTTTCACCGTCCTGTAACTCAGCACCTGAGAGGTGTAGACCGTGTTTGAAAAAGCAATAAGCTTGCGCTCCCAGCCTAGAGCATGAATCCCAGCACGATTCGCGTCTAACACAAACTCACTGTTTTCACCGTCCTGTAACTCGGCACCTGAGAGGTGCAGACCGTGTTTGAAAAAGCAATAAGCTTTATCTCCCAGCCTAGAGCATGAATCAGAGCACGATTCGCGTCTAACACAAACTCACTGTTTTCACCGTCCTGTAACTCGGAACCTGAGAGGTGTAGACCGTGTTTGAAAAAGCAATAAGCTTTAGCTCCCAGCCTAGAGCATGAATCAGAGCACGATTCGCTTCTAACACAAACTCACTGTTTTCACCGTCCTGTACCTCGGCACCTGAGAGGTGTAGACCGTGTTTGAAAAAGCATTACGCTTGCGCTCCCAGCCTAGAGCATGAATCCAAGCACGATTCGCGTCTAACACAAACTCACTGTTTTCACCGTCCTGTAACTCGGCACCTGAGAGATGTTGACCGTGTTTGAAAAAGCAATAAGCTTGCGCTCCCAGCCTAGAGCATGAATCAGAGCACGATTCGCGTCTAACACAAACTCACTGTTTTCACCGTCCTGTAACTCGGCACCTGAGAGGTGTAGACCGTGTTTGAAAAAGCAATAAGCTTTAGCTATCAGCCTAGAGCATGAATCAGAGCACGATTCGCGTCTAACACAAACTCACTGTTTTCACCGTCCTGTAACTCGGCACCTGAGAGGTGTAGACCGTGTTTGAAAAAGCAATAAGCTTTAGCTCCCAGCCTAGAGCATGAATCAGAGCACGATTCGCGTCTAACACAATCTCACTGTTTACACCGTCCTGTAACTCGGCACCTGAGAGGTGTAGACCGTGTTTGAAAAAGCAATAAGCTTTAGCTCCCAGCCTAGAGCATGAATCAGAGCACGATTCGCGTCTAACACAAACTCACTGTTTTCACCGTCCTGTAACTCGGCACCTGAGAGGAGTAGACCGTGTTTGAAAGAGCAATAAGCTTTAGCTCCCAGCCTAGAGCATGAATCAGAGCACGATTCGCGTCTAACACAAACTCACTGTTATCACCGTCCTGTAACTCGGCACCTGAGAGGTGTAGACCGTGTTTGAAAATGCAATAAGCTTTAGCTCCCAGCCTAGAGCATGAATCAGAGCACGATTCGCTTCTAACACAAACTCACTGTTTTCACCGTCCTGTACCTCGGCACCTGAGAGGTGTAGACCGTGTTTGAAAAAGCATTACGCTTGCGCTCCCAGCCTAGAGCATGAATCCCAGCACGATTCGCGTCTAACACAAACTCACTGTTTTCACCGTCCTGCAACTCGGCACCTGAGAGATGTAGACCGTGTTTGAAAAAGCAATAAGCTTGCGCTCCCAGCCTAGAGCATGAATCAGAGCACGATTCGCGTCTAACACAAACTCACTGTTTTCACCGTCCTGTAACTCGGCACCTGAGAGGTGTAGACCGTGTTTGAAAAAGCAATAAGCTTGCGCTCCCAGCGTAGAGCATGAATCAGAGCACGATTCGCGTCTAACACAAACTCACTGTTTTCACCGTCCTGTAACTCGGCACCTGAGAGGTGTAGACCGTGTTTGAAAAAGCAATAAGCTTTAGCTCCCAGCCTAGAGCATGAATCAGAGCACGATTCGCGTCTAACACAAACTCACTGTTTTCACCGTCCTGTAACTCGGCACCTGAGAGGAGTAGACCGTGTTTGAAAAAGCAATAAGCTTTAGCTCCCAGCCTAGAGCATGAATCAGAGCACGATTCGCGTCTAACACAAACTCACTGTTTTCACCGTCCTGTACCTCGGCACCTGAGAGGTGTAGACCGTGTTTGAAAAAGCATTACGCTTGCGCTCCCAGCCTAGAGCATGAATCCCAGCACGATTCGCGTCTAACACAAACTCACTGTTTTCACCGTCCTGTAACTCGGCACCTGAGAGATGTAGACCGTGTTTGAAAAAGCAATAAGCTTGCGCTCCCAGCCTAGAGCATGAATCAGAGCACGATTCGCGTCTAACACAAACTCACTGTTTTCACCGTCCTGTAACTCGGCACCTGAGAGGTGTAGACCGTGTTTGAAAAAGCAATAAGCTTTAGCTCCCAGCCTAGAGCATGAATCAGAGCACGATTCGCGTCTAACACAAACTCACTGTTTTCACCGTCCTGTAACTCGGCACCTGAGAGGAGTAGACCGTGTTTGAAAAAGCAATAAGCTTTAGCTCCCAGCCTAGAGCATGAATCAGAGCACGATTCGCGTCTAACACAAACTCGCTGTTTTCACCGTCCTGTAACTCGGCACCTGAGAGGTGTAGACCGTGTTTGAAAAAGCAATAAGCTTGCGCTCCCCGCCTAGAGCATAATTCAGAGCACGATTCGCGTCTAACACAAACTCACTGTTTTCACCGTCCTGTAACTCGGCACCTGAGAGGTGTAGACCGTGTATGAAAAAGTAATAAGCTTGAGCTTCCAGCCTAGAGCATGAATCAGAGCACGATTCGCGTCTAACACAAACTCACTGTTTTCACTGTCCTGTAAATCGGCACCTGAGAGGTGTAGACCGTGTTTGAAAAAGCAATAAGCTTGAGCTCCCAGCCTAGAGCATGAATCAGAGCACGATTCGCGTCTAACACAAACTCACTGTTTTCACCGTCCTGTAACTCGGCACCTGAGAGGTGTAGACCGTGTTTGAAAAAGCAATAAGCTTGAGCTCCTAGCCTAGAGCATGAATCAGAGCACGATTCGCGTCTAACACAAACTCACTGTTTTCACCGTCCTGTAACTCGGCACCTGAGAGGTGTAGACCGTGTTTGAAAAAGCATTACGCTTGCGCTCCCAGCCTAGAGCATGAATCCAAGCACGATTCGCGTCTAACACAAACTCACTGTTTTCACCGTCCTGTAACTCGGCACCTGAGAGGTGTAGACCGTGTTTGAAAAAGCAATAAGCTTGAGCTCCCAGCCTACAGCATGAATCAGAGCACGATTCGCGTCTAACACAAACTCACTGTTTTCACCGTCCTGTAACTCGGCACCTGAGAGGTGTAGACCGTGTTTGAAAAAGCAATAAGCTTCCGCTCCCAGCCTAGAGCATGAATCAGAGCACGATTCGCGTCTAACACAAACTCGCTGTTTTCACCGTCCTGTAACTCGTCACCTGAGAGGTGTAGACCGTGTTTGAAAAAGCAATAAGCTTGCGCTCCCCGCCTAGAGCATGAATCAGAGCACGATTCGCGTCAAACACAAACTCACTGTTTTCACCGTCCTGTAACTCGGCACCTGAGAGGAGTAGACCGTGTTTGAAAAAGCAATAAGCTTTAGCTCCCAGCCTAGAGCATGAATCAGAGCACGATTCGCGTCTAACACAAACTCACTGTTTTCACCGTCCTGTACCTCGGCACCTGAGAGGTGTAGACCGTGTTTGAAAAAGCATTACGCTTGCGCTCCCAGCCTAGAGCATGAATCCAAGCACGATTCGCGTCTAACACAAACTCACTGTTTTCACCGTCCTGTAACTCGGCACCTGAGAGGTGTAGACCGTGTTTGAAAAAGCAATAAGCTTGAGCTCCCAGCCTACAGCATGAATCAGAGCACGATTCGCGTCTAACACAAACTCACTGTTTTCACCGTCCTGTAACTCGGCACCTGAGAGGTGTAGACCGTGTTTGAAAAAGCAATAAGCTTCCGCTCCCAGCCTAGAGCATGAATCAGAGCACGATTCGCGTCTAACACAAACTCGCTGTTTTCACCGTCCTGTAACTCGTCACCTGAGAGGTGTAGACCGTGTTTGAAAAAGCAATAAGCTTGCGCTCCCCGCCTAGAGCATGAATCAGAGCACGATTCGCGTCAAACACAAACTCACTGTTTTCACCGTCCTGTAATTCGGCACCTGAGAGGTGTAGACCGTGTTTGAAAAAGCAATAAGCTTGAGCTCCCCGCCTAGAGCATAATTCAGAGCACGATTCGCGTCTAACACAAACTCACTGTTTTCACCGTCCTGTAACTCGGCACCTGAGAGGTGTAGACCGTGTATGAAAAAGTAATAAGCTTGAGCTTCCAGCCTAGAGCATGAATCAGAGCACGATTCGCGTCTAACACAAACTCACTGTTTTCACCGTCCTGTAAATCGGCACCTGAGAGGTGTAGACCGTGTTTGAAAAAGCAATAAGCTTGAGCTCCCCGCCTAGAGCATAATTCAGAGCACGATTCGCGTCTAACACAAACTCACTGTTTTCACCGTCCTGTACCTCGGCACCTGAGAGGTGTAGACCGTGTTTGAAAAAGCATTACGCTTGCGCTCCCAGCCTAGAGCATAAATCCCAGCACGATTCGCGTCTAACACAAACTCACTGTTTTCACCGTCCTGTAACTCGGCACCTGAGAGGTGTAGACCGTGTTTGAAAAAGCAATAAGCTTGAGCTCCCAGCCTAGAGCATGAATCAGAGCACGATTCGCGTCTAACACAAACTCACTGTTTTCACCGTCCTGTAACTCGGCACCTGAGAGGTGTAGACCGTGTTTGAAAAAGCAATAAGCTTGAGCTCCTAGCCTAGAGCATGAATCAGAGCACGATTCGCGTCTAACACAAACTCACTGTTTTCACCGTCCTGTAACTCGGCACCTGAGAGGTGTAGACCGTGTTTGAAAAAGCAATAAGCTTGAGCTCCCAGCCTACAGCATGAATCAGAGCACGATTCGCGTCTAACACAAACTCACTGTTTTCACCGTCCTGTAACTCGGCACCTGAGAGATGTAGACCGTGTTTGAAAAAGCAATAAGCTTGCGCTCCCAGCCTAGAGCATGAATCAGAGCACGATTCGCGTCTAACACAAACTCACTGTTTTCACCGTCCTGTAACTCGGCACCTGAGAGTTGTAGACCGTGTTTGAAAAAGCAATAAGCTTGCGCTCCCAGCCTAGAGCATGAATCAGAGCACGATTCGCGTCTAACACAAACTCAGTTTTCACCGTCCTGTAACTCAGCACCTGAGAGGTGTAGACCGTGTTTGAAAAAGCAATAAGCTTGCGCTCCCAGCCTAGAGCATGAATCCCAGCACGATTCGCGTCTAACACAAACTCACTGTTTTCACCGTCCTGTAACTCGGCACCTGAGAGGTGTAGACCGTGTTTGAAAAAGCAATAAGCTTTAGCTCCCAGCCTAGAGCATGAATCAGAGCACGATTCGCGTCTAACACAAACTCACTGTTTTCACCGTCCTGTAACTCGGAACCTGAGAGGTGTAGACCGTGTTTGAAAAAGCAATAAGCTTTAGCTCCCAGCCTAGAGCATGAATCAGAGCACGATTCGCTTCTAACACAAACTCACTGTTTTCACCGTCCTGTACCTCGGCACCTGAGAGGTGTAGACCGTGTTTGAAAAAGCATTACGCTTGCGCTCCCAGCCTAGAGCATGAATCCAAGCACGATTCGCGTCTAACACAAACTCACTGTTTTCACCGTCCTGTAACTCGGCACCTGAGAGATGTTGACCGTGTTTGAAAAAGCAATAAGCTTGCGCTCCCAGCCTAGAGCATGAATCAGAGCACGATTCGCGTCTAACACAAACTCACTGTTTTCACCGTCCTGTAACTCGGCACCTGAGAGGTGTAGACCGTGTTTGAAAAAGCAATAAGCTTTAGCTATCAGCCTAGAGCATGAATCAGAGCACGATTCGCGTCTAACACAAACTCACTGTTTTCACCGTCCTGTAACTCGGCACCTGAGAGGTGTAGACCGTGTTTGAAAAAGCAATAAGCTTTAGCTCCCAGCCTAGAGCATGAATCAGAGCACGATTCGCGTCTAACACAATCTCACTGTTTACACCGTCCTGTAACTCGGCACCTGAGAGGTGTAGACCGTGTTTGAAAAAGCAATAAGCTTTAGCTCCCAGCCTAGAGCATGAATCAGAGCACGATTCGCGTCTAACACAAACTCACTGTTTTCACCGTCCTGTAACTCGGCACCTGAGAGGAGTAGACCGTGTTTGAAAGAGCAATAAGCTTTAGCTCCCAGCCTAGAGCATGAATCAGAGCACGATTCGCGTCTAACACAAACTCACTGTTATCACCGTCCTGTAACTCGGCACCTGAGAGGTGTAGACCGTGTTTGAAAAAGCAATAAGCTTTAGCTCCCAGCCTAGAGCATGAATCAGAGCACGATTCGCTTCTAACACAAACTCACTGTTTTCACCGTCCTGTACCTCGGCACCTGAGAGGTGTAGACCGTGTTTGAAAAAGCATTACGCTTGCGCTCCCAGCCTAGAGCATGAATCCCAGCACGATTCGCGTCTAACACAAACTCACTGTTTTCACCGTCCTGCAACTCGGCACCTGAGAGATGTAGACCGTGTTTGAAAAAGCAATAAGCTTGCGCTCCCAGCCTAGAGCATGAATCAGAGCACGATTCGCGTCTAACACAAACTCACTGTTTTCACCGTCCTGTAACTCGGCACCTGAGAGGTGTAGACCGTGTTTGAAAAAGCAATAAGCTTGCGCTCCCAGCGTAGAGCATGAATCAGAGCACGATTCGCGTCTAACACAAACTCACTGTTTTCACCGTCCTGTAACTCGGCACCTGAGAGGTGTAGACCGTGTTTGAAAAAGCAATAAGCTTTAGCTCCCAGCCTAGAGCATGAATCAGAGCACGATTCGCGTCTAACACAAACTCACTGTTTTCACCGTCCTGTAACTCGGCACCTGAGAGGAGTAGACCGTGTTTGAAAAAGCAATAAGCTTTAGCTCCCAGCCTAGAGCATGAATCAGAGCACGATTCGCGTCTAACACAAACTCACTGTTTTCACCGTCCTGTACCTCGGCACCTGAGAGGTGTAGACCGTGTTTGAAAAAGCATTACGCTTGCGCTCCCAGCCTAGAGCATGAATCCAAGCACGATTCGCGTCTAACACAAACTCACTGTTTTCACCGTCCTGTATCTCGGCACCTGAGAGGTGTAGACCGTGTTTGAAAAAGCAATAAGCTTGAGCTCCCAGCCTACAGCATGAATCAGAGCACGATTCGCGTCTAACACAAACTCACTGTTTTCACCGTCCTGTAACTCGGCACCTGAGAGGTGTAGACCGTGTTTGAAAAAGCAATAAGCTTCCGCTCCCAGCCTAGAGCATGAATCAGAGCACGATTCGCGTCTAACACAAACTCGCTGTTTTCACCGTCCTGTAACTCGTCACCTGAGAGGTGTAGACCGTGTTTGAAAAAGCAATAAGCTTGCGCTCCCCGCCTAGAGCATGAATCAGAGCACGATTCGCGTCAAACACAAACTCACTGTTTTCACCGTCCTGTAATTCGGCACCTGAGAGGTGTAGACCGTGTTTGAAAAAGCAATAAGCTTGAGCTCCCCGCCTAGAGCATAATTCAGAGCACGATTCGCGTCTAACACAAACTCACTGTTTTCACCGTCCTGTAACTCGGCACCTGAGAGGTGTAGACCGTGTATGAAAAAGTAATAAGCTTGAGCTTCCAGCCTAGAGCATGAATCAGAGCACGATTCGCGTCTAACACAAACTCACTGTTTTCACCGTCCTGTAAATCGGCACCTGAGAGGTGTAGACCGTGTTTGAAAAAGCAATAAGCTTGAGCTCCCCGCCTAGAGCATAATTCAGAGCACGATTCGCGTCTAACACAAACTCACTGTTTTCACCGTCCTGTACCTCGGCACCTGAGAGGTGTAGACCGTGTTTGAAAAAGCATTACGCTTGCGCTCCCAGCCTAGAGCATAAATCCCAGCACGATTCGCGTCTAACACAAACTCACTGTTTTCACCGTCCTGTAACTCGGCACCTGAGAGGTGTAGACCGTGTATGAAAAAGTAATAAGCTTGAGCTTCCAGCCTAGAGCATGAATCAGAGCACGATTCGCGTCTAACACAAACTCACTGTTTTCACCGTCCTGTAAATCGGCACCTGAGAGGTGTAGACCGTGTTTGAAAAAGCAATAAGCTTGAGCTCCCAGCCTACAGCATGAATCAGAGCACGATTCGCGTCTAACACAAACTCACTGTTTTCACCGTCCTGTAACTCGGCACCTGAGAGATGTAGACCGTGTTTGAAAAAGCAATAAGCTTGCGCTCCCAGCCTAGAGCATGAATCAGAGCACGATTCGCGTCTAACACAAACTCACTGTTTTCACCGTCCTGTAACTCGGCACCTGAGAGTTGTAGACCGTGTTTGAAAAAGCAATAAGCTTGCGCTCCCAGCCTAGAGCATGAATCAGAGCACGATTCGCGTCTAACACAAACTCAGTTTTCACCGTCCTGTAACTCAGCACCTGAGAGGTGTAGACCGTGTTTGAAAAAGCAATAAGCTTGCGCTCCCAGCCTAGAGCATGAATCCCAGCACGATTCGCGTCTAACACAAACTCACTGTTTTCACCGTCCTGTAACTCGGCACCTGAGAGGTGTAGACCGTGTTTGAAAAAGCAATAAGCTTTAGCTCCCAGCCTAGAGCATGAATCAGAGCACGATTCGCGTCTAACACAAACTCACTGTTTTCACCGTCCTGTAACTCGGAACCTGAGAGGTGTAGACCGTGTTTGAAAAAGCAATAAGCTTTAGCTCCCAGCCTAGAGCATGAATCAGAGCACGATTCGCTTCTAACACAAACTCACTGTTTTCACCGTCCTGTAACTCGGCACCTGAGAGTTGTAGACCGTGTTTGAAAAAGCAATAAGCTTGCGCTCCCAGCCTAGAGCATGAATCAGAGCACGATTCGCGTCTAACACAAACTCAGTTTTCACCGTCCTGTAACTCAGCACCTGAGAGGTGTAGACCGTGTTTGAAAAAGCAATAAGCTTGCGCTCCCAGCCTAGAGCATGAATCCCAGCACGATTCGCGTCTAACACAAACTCACTGTTTTCACCGTCCTGTAACTCGGCACCTGAGAGGTGTAGACCGTGTTTGAAAAAGCATTACGCTTGCGCTCCCAGCCTAGAGCATAAATCCCAGCACGATTCGCGTCTAACACAAACTCACTGTTTTCACCGTCCTGTAACTCGGCACCTGAGAGGTGTAGACCGTGTTTGAAAAAGCATTACGCTTGCGCTCCCAGCCTAGAGCATGAATCCCAGCACGATTCGCGTCTAACACAAACTCACTGTTTTCACCGTCCTGCAACTCGGCACCTGAGAGATGTAGACCGTGTTTGAAAAAGCAATAAGCTTGCGCTCCCAGCCTAGAGCATGAATCAGAGCACGATTCGCGTCTAACACAAACTCACTGTTTTCACCGTCCTGTAACTCGGCACCTGAGAGGTGTAGACCGTGTTTGAAAAAGCAATAAGCTTGCGCTCCCAGCGTAGAGCATGAATCAGAGCACGATTCGCGTCTAACACAAACTCACTGTTTTCACCGTCCTGTAACTCGGCACCTGAGAGGTGTAGACCGTGTTTGAAAAAGCAATAAGCTTTAGCTCCCAGCCTAGAGCATGAATCAGAGCACGATTCGCGTCTAACACAAACTCACTGTTTTCACCGTCCTGTAACTCGGCACCTGAGAGGAGTAGACCGTGTTTGAAAAAGCAATAAGCTTTAGCTCCCAGCCTAGAGCATGAATCAGAGCACGATTCGCGTCTAACACAAACTCACTGTTTTCACCGTCCTGTACCTCGGCACCTGAGAGGTGTAGACCGTGTTTGAAAAAGCATTACGCTTGCGCTCCCAGCCTAGAGCATGAATCCCAGCACGATTCGCGTCTAACACAAACTCACTGTTTTCACCGTCCTGTAACTCGGCACCTGAGAGATGTAGACCGTGTTTGAAAAAGCAATAAGCTTGCGCTCCCAGCCTAGAGCATGAATCAGAGCACGATTCGCGTCTAACACAAACTCACTGTTTTCACCGTCCTGTAACTCGGCACCTGAGAGGTGTAGACCGTGTTTGAAAAAGCAATAAGCTTTAGCTCCCAGCCTAGAGCATGAATCAGAGCACGATTCGCGTCTAACACAAACTCACTGTTTTCACCGTCCTGTAACTCGGCACCTGAGAGGAGTAGACCGTGTTTGAAAAAGCAATAAGCTTTAGCTCCCAGCCTAGAGCATGAATCAGAGCACGATTCGCGTCTAACACAAACTCGCTGTTTTCACCGTCCTGTAACTCGGCACCTGAGAGGTGTAGACCGTGTTTGAAAAAGCAATAAGCTTGCGCTCCCCGCCTAGAGCATAATTCAGAGCACGATTCGCGTCTAACACAAACTCACTGTTTTCACCGTCCTGTAACTCGGCACCTGAGAGGTGTAGACCGTGTATGAAAAAGTAATAAGCTTGAGCTTCCAGCCTAGAGCATGAATCAGAGCACGATTCGCGTCTAACACAAACTCACTGTTTTCACTGTCCTGTAAATCGGCACCTGAGAGGTGTAGACCGTGTTTGAAAAAGCAATAAGCTTGAGCTCCCAGCCTAGAGCATGAATCAGAGCACGATTCGCGTCTAACACAAACTCACTGTTTTCACCGTCCTGTAACTCGGCACCTGAGAGGTGTAGACCGTGTTTGAAAAAGCAATAAGCTTGAGCTCCTAGCCTAGAGCATGAATCAGAGCACGATTCGCGTCTAACACAAACTCACTGTTTTCACCGTCCTGTAACTCGGCACCTGAGAGGTGTAGACCGTGTTTGAAAAAGCAATAAGCTTGAGCTGCCAGCCTACAGCATGAATCAGAGCACGATTCGCGTCTAACACAAACTCACTGTTTTCACCGTCCTGTAACTCGGCACCTGAGAGATGTAGACCGTGTTTGAAAAAGCAATAAGCTTGCGCTCCCAGCCTAGAGCATGAATCAGAGCACGATTCGCGTCTAACACAAACTCACTGTTTTCACCGTCCTGTAACTCGGCACCTGAGAGTTGTAGACCGTGTTTGAAAAAGCAATAAGCTTGCGCTCCCAGCCTAGAGCATGAATCAGAGCACGATTCGCGTCTAACACAAACTCAGTTTTCACCGTCCTGTAACTCAGCACCTGAGAGGTGTAGACCGTGTTTGAAAAAGCAATAAGCTTGCGCTCCCAGCCTAGAGCATGAATCCCAGCACGATTCGCGTCTAACACAAACTCACTGTTTTCACCGTCCTGTAACTCGGCACCTGAGAGGTGTAGACCGTGTTTGAAAAAGCAATAAGCTTTAGCTCCCAGCCTAGAGCATGAATCAGAGCACGATTCGCGTCTAACACAAACTCACTGTTTTCACCGTCCTGTAACTCGGAACCTGAGAGGTGTAGACCGTGTTTGAAAAAGCAATAAGCTTTAGCTCCCAGCCTAGAGCATGAATCAGAGCACGATTCGCTTCTAACACAAACTCACTGTTTTCACCGTCCTGTACCTCGGCACCTGAGAGGTGTAGACCGTGTTTGAAAAAGCATTACGCTTGCGCTCCCAGCCTAGAGCATGAATCCAAGCACGATTCGCGTCTAACACAAACTCACTGTTTTCACCGTCCTGTAACTCGGCACCTGAGAGGTGTAGACCGTGTTTGAAAAAGCAATAAGCTTGAGCTCCCAGCCTACAGCATGAATCAGAGCACGATTCGCGTCTAACACAAACTCACTGTTTTCACCGTCCTGTAACTCGGCACCTGAGAGGTGTAGACCGTGTTTGAAAAAGCAATAAGCTTCCGCTCCCAGCCTAGAGCATGAATCAGAGCACGATTCGCGTCTAACACAAACTCGCTGTTTTCACCGTCCTGTAACTCGTCACCTGAGAGGTGTAGACCGTGTTTGAAAAAGCAATAAGCTTGCGCTCCCCGCCTAGAGCATGAATCAGAGCACGATTCGCGTCAAACACAAACTCACTGTTTTCACCGTCCTGTAATTCGGCACCTGAGAGGTGTAGACCGTGTTTGAAAAAGCAATAAGCTTGAGCTCCCCGCCTAGAGCATAATTCAGAGCACGATTCGCGTCTAACACAAACTCACTGTTTTCACCGTCCTGTAACTCGGCACCTGAGAGGTGTAGACCGTGTATGAAAAAGTAATAAGCTTGAGCTTCCAGCCTAGAGCATGAATCAGAGCACGATTCGCGTCTAACACAAACTCACTGTTTTCACCGTCCTGTAAATCGGCACCTGAGAGGTGTAGACCGTGTTTGAAAAAGCAATAAGCTTGAGCTCCCCGCCTAGAGCATAATTCAGAGCACGATTCGCGTCTAACACAAACTCACTGTTTTCACCGTCCTGTACCTCGGCACCTGAGAGGTGTAGACCGTGTTTGAAAAAGCATTACGCTTGCGCTCCCAGCCTAGAGCATAAATCCCAGCACGATTCGCGTCTAACACAAACTCACTGTTTTCACCGTCCTGTAACTCGGCACCTGAGAGGTGTAGACCGTGTTTGAAAAAGCAATAAGCTTGAGCTCCCAGCCTACAGCATGAATCAGAGCACGATTCGCGTCTAACACAAACTCACTGTTTTCACCGTCCTGTAACTCGGCACCTGAGAGATGTAGACCGTGTTTGAAAAAGCAATAAGCTTGCGCTCCCAGCCTAGAGCATGAATCAGAGCACGATTCGCGTCTAACACAAACTCACTGTTTTCACCGTCCTGTAACTCGGCACCTGAGAGTTGTAGACCGTGTTTGAAAAAGCAATAAGCTTGCGCTCCCAGCCTAGAGCATGAATCAGAGCACGATTCGCGTCTAACACAAACTCAGTTTTCACCGTCCTGTAACTCAGCACCTGAGAGGTGTAGACCGTGTTTGAAAAAGCAATAAGCTTGCGCTCCCAGCCTAGAGCATGAATCCCAGCACGATTCGCGTCTAACACAAACTCACTGTTTTCACCGTCCTGTAACTCGGCACCTGAGAGGTGTAGACCGTGTTTGAAAAAGCAATAAGCTTTAGCTCCCAGCCTAGAGCATGAATCAGAGCACGATTCGCGTCTAACACAAACTCACTGTTTTCACCGTCCTGTAACTCGGAACCTGAGAGGTGTAGACCGTGTTTGAAAAAGCAATAAGCTTTAGCTCCCAGCCTAGAGCATGAATCAGAGCACGATTCGCTTCTAACACAAACTCACTGTTTTCACCGTCCTGTACCTCGGCACCTGAGAGGTGTAGACCGTGTTTGAAAAAGCATTACGCTTGCGCTCCCAGCCTAGAGCATGAATCCAAGCACGATTCGCGTCTAACACAAACTCACTGTTTTCACCGTCCTGTAACTCGGCACCTGAGAGATGTTGACCGTGTTTGAAAAAGCAATAAGCTTGCGCTCCCAGCCTAGAGCATGAATCAGAGCACGATTCGCGTCTAACACAAACTCACTGTTTTCACCGTCCTGTAACTCGGCACCTGAGAGGTGTAGACCGTGTTTGAAAAAGCAATAAGCTTTAGCTATCAGCCTAGAGCATGAATCAGAGCACGATTCGCGTCTAACACAAACTCACTGTTTTCACCGTCCTGTAACTCGGCACCTGAGAGGTGTAGACCGTGTTTGAAAAAGCAATAAGCTTTAGCTCCCAGCCTAGAGCATGAATCAGAGCACGATTCGCGTCTAACACAATCTCACTGTTTACACCGTCCTGTAACTCGGCACCTGAGAGGTGTAGACCGTGTTTGAAAAAGCAATAAGCTTTAGCTCCCAGCCTAGAGCATGAATCAGAGCACGATTCGCGTCTAACACAAACTCACTGTTTTCACCGTCCTGTAACTCGGCACCTGAGAGGAGTAGACCGTGTTTGAAAGAGCAATAAGCTTTAGCTCCCAGCCTAGAGCATGAATCAGAGCACGATTCGCGTCTAACACAAACTCACTGTTATCACCGTCCTGTAACTCGGCACCTGAGAGGTGTAGACCGTGTTTGAAAAAGCAATAAGCTTTAGCTCCCAGCCTAGAGCATGAATCAGAGCACGATTCGCTTCTAACACAAACTCACTGTTTTCACCGTCCTGTACCTCGGCACCTGAGAGGTGTAGACCGTGTTTGAAAAAGCATTACGCTTGCGCTCCCAGCCTAGAGCATGAATCCCAGCACGATTCGCGTCTAACACAAACTCACTGTTTTCACCGTCCTGCAACTCGGCACCTGAGAGATGTAGACCGTGTTTGAAAAAGCAATAAGCTTGCGCTCCCAGCCTAGAGCATGAATCAGAGCACGATTCGCGTCTAACACAAACTCACTGTTTTCACCGTCCTGTAACTCGGCACCTGAGAGGTGTAGACCGTGTTTGAAAAAGCAATAAGCTTGCGCTCCCAGCGTAGAGCATGAATCAGAGCACGATTCGCGTCTAACACAAACTCACTGTTTTCACCGTCCTGTAACTCGGCACCTGAGAGGTGTAGACCGTGTTTGAAAAAGCAATAAGCTTTAGCTCCCAGCCTAGAGCATGAATCAGAGCACGATTCGCGTCTAACACAAACTCACTGTTTTCACCGTCCTGTAACTCGGCACCTGAGAGGAGTAGACCGTGTTTGAAAAAGCAATAAGCTTTAGCTCCCAGCCTAGAGCATGAATCAGAGCACGATTCGCGTCTAACACAAACTCACTGTTTTCACCGTCCTGTACCTCGGCACCTGAGAGGTGTAGACCGTGTTTGAAAAAGCATTACGCTTGCGCTCCCAGCCTAGAGCATGAATCCAAGCACGATTCGCGTCTAACACAAACTCACTGTTTTCACCGTCCTGTAACTCGGCACCTGAGAGGTGTAGACCGTGTTTGAAAAAGCAATAAGCTTGAGCTCCCAGCCTACAGCATGAATCAGAGCACGATTCGCGTCTAACACAAACTCACTGTTTTCACCGTCCTGTAACTCGGCACCTGAGAGGTGTAGACCGTGTTTGAAAAAGCAATAAGCTTCCGCTCCCAGCCTAGAGCATGAATCAGAGCACGATTCGCGTCTAACACAAACTCGCTGTTTTCACCGTCCTGTAACTCGTCACCTGAGAGGTGTAGACCGTGTTTGAAAAAGCAATAAGCTTGCGCTCCCCGCCTAGAGCATGAATCAGAGCACGATTCGCGTCAAACACAAACTCACTGTTTTCACCGTCCTGTAATTCGGCACCTGAGAGGTGTAGACCGTGTTTGAAAAAGCAATAAGCTTGAGCTCCCCGCCTAGAGCATAATTCAGAGCACGATTCGCGTCTAACACAAACTCACTGTTTTCACCGTCCTGTAACTCGGCACCTGAGAGGTGTAGACCGTGTATGAAAAAGTAATAAGCTTGAGCTTCCAGCCTAGAGCATGAATCAGAGCACGATTCGCGTCTAACACAAACTCACTGTTTTCACCGTCCTGTAAATCGGCACCTGAGAGGTGTAGACCGTGTTTGAAAAAGCAATAAGCTTGAGCTCCCCGCCTAGAGCATAATTCAGAGCACGATTCGCGTCTAACACAAACTCACTGTTTTCACCGTCCTGTACCTCGGCACCTGAGAGGTGTAGACCGTGTTTGAAAAAGCATTACGCTTGCGCTCCCAGCCTAGAGCATAAATCCCAGCACGATTCGCGTCTAACACAAACTCACTGTTTTCACCGTCCTGTAACTCGGCACCTGAGAGGTGTAGACCGTGTTTGAAAAAGCAATAAGCTTGAGCTCCCAGCCTAGAGCATGAATCAGAGCACGATTCGCGTCTAACACAAACTCACTGTTTTCACCGTCCTGTAACTCGGCACCTGAGAGGTGTAGACCGTGTTTGAAAAAGCAATAAGCTTGAGCTCCTAGCCTAGAGCATGAATCAGAGCACGATTCGCGTCTAACACAAACTCACTGTTTTCACCGTCCTGTAACTCGGCACCTGAGAGGTGTAGACCGTGTTTGAAAAAGCAATAAGCTTGAGCTCCCAGCCTACAGCATGAATCAGAGCACGATTCGCGTCTAACACAAACTCACTGTTTTCACCGTCCTGTAACTCGGCACCTGAGAGATGTAGACCGTGTTTGAAAAAGCAATAAGCTTGCGCTCCCAGCCTAGAGCATGAATCAGAGCACGATTCGCGTCTAACACAAACTCACTGTTTTCACCGTCCTGTAACTCGGCACCTGAGAGTTGTAGACCGTGTTTGAAAAAGCAATAAGCTTGCGCTCCCAGCCTAGAGCATGAATCAGAGCACGATTCGCGTCTAACACAAACTCAGTTTTCACCGTCCTGTAACTCAGCACCTGAGAGGTGTAGACCGTGTTTGAAAAAGCAATAAGCTTGCGCTCCCAGCCTAGAGCATGAATCCCAGCACGATTCGCGTCTAACACAAACTCACTGTTTTCACCGTCCTGTAACTCGGCACCTGAGAGGTGTAGACCGTGTTTGAAAAAGCAATAAGCTTTAGCTCCCAGCCTAGAGCATGAATCAGAGCACGATTCGCGTCTAACACAAACTCACTGTTTTCACCGTCCTGTAACTCGGAACCTGAGAGGTGTAGACCGTGTTTGAAAAAGCAATAAGCTTTAGCTCCCAGCCTAGAGCATGAATCAGAGCACGATTCGCTTCTAACACAAACTCACTGTTTTCACCGTCCTGTACCTCGGCACCTGAGAGGTGTAGACCGTGTTTGAAAAAGCATTACGCTTGCGCTCCCAGCCTAGAGCATGAATCCAAGCACGATTCGCGTCTAACACAAACTCACTGTTTTCACCGTCCTGTAACTCGGCACCTGAGAGATGTTGACCGTGTTTGAAAAAGCAATAAGCTTGCGCTCCCAGCCTAGAGCATGAATCAGAGCACGATTCGCGTCTAACACAAACTCACTGTTTTCACCGTCCTGTAACTCGGCACCTGAGAGGTGTAGACCGTGTTTGAAAAAGCAATAAGCTTTAGCTATCAGCCTAGAGCATGAATCAGAGCACGATTCGCGTCTAACACAAACTCACTGTTTTCACCGTCCTGTAACTCGGCACCTGAGAGGTGTAGACCGTGTTTGAAAAAGCAATAAGCTTTAGCTCCCAGCCTAGAGCATGAATCAGAGCACGATTCGCGTCTAACACAATCTCACTGTTTACACCGTCCTGTAACTCGGCACCTGAGAGGTGTAGACCGTGTTTGAAAAAGCAATAAGCTTGAGCTCCCCGCCTAGAGCATGAATCAGAGCACGATTCGCGTCTAACACAAACTCACTGTTTTCACCGTCCTGTAACTCGGCACCTGAGAGGTGTAGACCGTGTTTGAAAAAGCAATAAGCTTGAGCTCCCAGCCTACAGCATGAATCAGAGCACGATTCGCGTCTAACACAAACTCATAGTTTTCACCGTCCTGTAACTCGGCACCTGAGAGGTGTAGACCGTGTTTGAAAAAGCAATAAGCTTGAGCTCTCAGCCTAGAGCATGAATCAGAGCACGATTCGCGTCTAACACAAACTCACTGTTTTCACCGTCCTGTAACTCGGCACCTGAGAGGTGTAGACCGTGTTTGAAAAAGCAATAAGCTTCCGCTCCCAGCCTAGAGCATGAATCAGAGCACGATTCGCGTCTAACACAAACTCGCTGTTTTCACCGTCCTGTAACTCGGCACCTGAGAGGTGTAGACCGTGTTTGAAAAAGCAATAAGCTTGCGCTCACCGCCTAGAGCATGAATCAGAGCACGATTCGCGTCTAACACAAACTCACTGTTTTCACCGTCCTGTAACTCGGCACCTGAGAGGTGTAGACCGTGTTTGAAAAAGCAATAAGCTTCCTCTCCCAGCCTAGAGCATGAATCAGAGCACGATTCGCGTCTAACACAAACTCGTTGTTTTCACCGTCCTGTAACTCGGCACCTGAGAGGTGTAGACCGTGTTTGAAAAAGCAATAAGCTTGAGCTCCCCGCCTAGAGCATGAATCAGAGCACGATTCGCGTCTAACACAAACTCACTGTTTTCACCGTCCTGTAACTCGGCACCTGAGAGGTGTAGACCGTGTTTGAAAAAGCATTAAGCTTGCGCTCCCCGCCTAGAGCATGAATCAGAGCACGATTCGCGTCTAACACAAACTCACTGTTTTCACCGTCCTGTACCTCGGCACCTGAGAGGTGTAGACCGTGTTTGAAAAAGCAATAAGCTTTCGCTCCCAGCCTAGAGCATGAATCAGAGCACGATTCGCGTCTAACACACACTCACTGTTTTCACCGTCCTGTAACTCGGCACCTGAGAGGTGTAGACCGTGTTTGAAAAAGTATTAAGCTTGCGCTCCCCGCCTAGAGCATGAATCAGAGCACGATTCGCGTCTAACACAAACTCACTGTTTTCACCGTCCTGTAACTCGGCACCTGAGAGGTGTAGACCGTGTTTGAAAAAGCAATAAGCTTGAGCTCCCCGCCTAGAGCATAATTCAGAGCACGATTCGCGTCTAACACAAACTCACTGTTTTCACCGTCCTGTACCTCGGCACCTGAGAGGTGTAGACCGTGTTTGAAAAGCATTACGCTTGCGCTCCCAGCCTAAAGCATAAATCCCAGCACGATTCGCGTCTAACACAAACTCACTGTTTTCACCGTCCTGTAACTCGGCACCTGAGAGGTGTAGACCGTGTTTGAAAAAGCAATAAGCTTGAGCTCCCAGCCTAGAGCATGAATCAGAGCACGATTCGCGTCTAACACAAACTCACTGTTTTCACCGTCCTGTAACTCGGCACCTGAGAGGTGTAGACCGTGTTTGAAAAAGCAATAAGCTTGAGCTCCCAGCCTAGAGCATGAATCAGAGCACGATTCGCGTCTAACACAAACTCACTGTTTTCACCGTCCTGTAACTCGGCACCTGAGAGGTGTAGACCGTGTTTGAAAAAGCAATAAGCTTTAGCTCCCAGCCTAGAGCATGAATCAGAGCACGATTCGCGTCTAACACAAACTCACTGTTTTCACCGTCCTGTAACTCGGAACCTGAGAGGTGTAGACCGTGTTTGAAAAAGCAATAAGCTTTAGCTCCCAGCCTAGAGCATGAATCAGAGCACGATTCGCTTCTAACACAAACTCACTGTTTTCACCGTCCTGTAACTCGGCACCTGAGAGTTGTAGACCGTGTTTGAAAAAGCAATAAGCTTGCGCTCCCAGCCTAGAGCATGAATCAGAGCACGATTCGCGTCTAACACAAACTCAGTTTTCACCGTCCTGTAACTCAGCACCTGAGAGGTGTAGACCGTGTTTGAAAAAGCAATAAGCTTGCGCTCCCAGCCTAGAGCATGAATCCCAGCACGATTCGCGTCTAACACAAACTCACTGTTTTCACCGTCCTGTAACTCGGCACCTGAGAGGTGTAGACCGTGTTTGAAAAAGCATTACGCTTGCGCTCCCAGCCTAGAGCATAAATCCCAGCACGATTCGCGTCTAACACAAACTCACTGTTTTCACCGTCCTGTAACTCGGCACCTGAGAGGTGTAGACCGTGTTTGAAAAAGCATTACGCTTGCGCTCCCAGCCTAGAGCATGAATCCCAGCACGATTCGCGTCTAACACAAACTCACTGTTTTCACCGTCCTGCAACTCGGCACCTGAGAGATGTAGACCGTGTTTGAAAAAGCAATAAGCTTGCGCTCCCAGCCTAGAGCATGAATCAGAGCACGATTCGCGTCTAACACAAACTCACTGTTTTCACCGTCCTGTAACTCGGCACCTGAGAGGTGTAGACCGTGTTTGAAAAAGCAATAAGCTTGCGCTCCCAGCGTAGAGCATGAATCAGAGCACGATTCGCGTCTAACACAAACTCACTGTTTTCACCGTCCTGTAACTCGGCACCTGAGAGGTGTAGACCGTGTTTGAAAAAGCAATAAGCTTTAGCTCCCAGCCTAGAGCATGAATCAGAGCACGATTCGCGTCTAACACAAACTCACTGTTTTCACCGTCCTGTAACTCGGCACCTGAGAGGAGTAGACCGTGTTTGAAAAAGCAATAAGCTTTAGCTCCCAGCCTAGAGCATGAATCAGAGCACGATTCGCGTCTAACACAAACTCACTGTTTTCACCGTCCTGTACCTCGGCACCTGAGAGGTGTAGACCGTGTTTGAAAAAGCATTACGCTTGCGCTCCCAGCCTAGAGCATGAATCCCAGCACGATTCGCGTCTAACACAAACTCACTGTTTTCACCGTCCTGTAACTCGGCACCTGAGAGATGTAGACCGTGTTTGAAAAAGCAATAAGCTTGCGCTCCCAGCCTAGAGCATGAATCAGAGCACGATTCGCGTCTAACACAAACTCACTGTTTTCACCGTCCTGTAACTCGGCACCTGAGAGGTGTAGACCGTGTTTGAAAAAGCAATAAGCTTTAGCTCCCAGCCTAGAGCATGAATCAGAGCACGATTCGCGTCTAACACAAACTCACTGTTTTCACCGTCCTGTAACTCGGCACCTGAGAGGAGTAGACCGTGTTTGAAAAAGCAATAAGCTTTAGCTCCCAGCCTAGAGCATGAATCAGAGCACGATTCGCGTCTAACACAAACTCGCTGTTTTCACCGTCCTGTAACTCGGCACCTGAGAGGTGTAGACCGTGTTTGAAAAAGCAATAAGCTTGCGCTCCCCGCCTAGAGCATAATTCAGAGCACGATTCGCGTCTAACACAAACTCACTGTTTTCACCGTCCTGTAACTCGGCACCTGAGAGGTGTAGACCGTGTATGAAAAAGTAATAAGCTTGAGCTTCCAGCCTAGAGCATGAATCAGAGCACGATTCGCGTCTAACACAAACTCACTGTTTTCACTGTCCTGTAAATCGGCACCTGAGAGGTGTAGACCGTGTTTGAAAAAGCAATAAGCTTGAGCTCCCAGCCTAGAGCATGAATCAGAGCACGATTCGCGTCTAACACAAACTCACTGTTTTCACCGTCCTGTAACTCGGCACCTGAGAGGTGTAGACCGTGTTTGAAAAAGCAATAAGCTTGAGCTCCTAGCCTAGAGCATGAATCAGAGCACGATTCGCGTCTAACACAAACTCACTGTTTTCACCGTCCTGTAACTCGGCACCTGAGAGGTGTAGACCGTGTTTGAAAAAGCAATAAGCTTGAGCTGCCAGCCTACAGCATGAATCAGAGCACGATTCGCGTCTAACACAAACTCACTGTTTTCACCGTCCTGTAACTCGGCACCTGAGAGATGTAGACCGTGTTTGAAAAAGCAATAAGCTTGCGCTCCCAGCCTAGAGCATGAATCAGAGCACGATTCGCGTCTAACACAAACTCACTGTTTTCACCGTCCTGTAACTCGGCACCTGAGAGTTGTAGACCGTGTTTGAAAAAGCAATAAGCTTGCGCTCCCAGCCTAGAGCATGAATCAGAGCACGATTCGCGTCTAACACAAACTCAGTTTTCACCGTCCTGTAACTCAGCACCTGAGAGGTGTAGACCGTGTTTGAAAAAGCAATAAGCTTGCGCTCCCAGCCTAGAGCATGAATCCCAGCACGATTCGCGTCTAACACAAACTCACTGTTTTCACCGTCCTGTAACTCGGCACCTGAGAGGTGTAGACCGTGTTTGAAAAAGCAATAAGCTTTAGCTCCCAGCCTAGAGCATGAATCAGAGCACGATTCGCGTCTAACACAAACTCACTGTTTTCACCGTCCTGTAACTCGGAACCTGAGAGGTGTAGACCGTGTTTGAAAAAGCAATAAGCTTTAGCTCCCAGCCTAGAGCATGAATCAGAGCACGATTCGCTTCTAACACAAACTCACTGTTTTCACCGTCCTGTACCTCGGCACCTGAGAGGTGTAGACCGTGTTTGAAAAAGCATTACGCTTGCGCTCCCAGCCTAGAGCATGAATCCAAGCACGATTCGCGTCTAACACAAACTCACTGTTTTCACCGTCCTGTAACTCGGCACCTGAGAGGTGTAGACCGTGTTTGAAAAAGCAATAAGCTTGAGCTCCCAGCCTACAGCATGAATCAGAGCACGATTCGCGTCTAACACAAACTCACTGTTTTCACCGTCCTGTAACTCGGCACCTGAGAGGTGTAGACCGTGTTTGAAAAAGCAATAAGCTTCCGCTCCCAGCCTAGAGCATGAATCAGAGCACGATTCGCGTCTAACACAAACTCGCTGTTTTCACCGTCCTGTAACTCGTCACCTGAGAGGTGTAGACCGTGTTTGAAAAAGCAATAAGCTTGCGCTCCCCGCCTAGAGCATGAATCAGAGCACGATTCGCGTCAAACACAAACTCACTGTTTTCACCGTCCTGTAATTCGGCACCTGAGAGGTGTAGACCGTGTTTGAAAAAGCAATAAGCTTGAGCTCCCCGCCTAGAGCATAATTCAGAGCACGATTCGCGTCTAACACAAACTCACTGTTTTCACCGTCCTGTAACTCGGCACCTGAGAGGTGTAGACCGTGTATGAAAAAGTAATAAGCTTGAGCTTCCAGCCTAGAGCATGAATCAGAGCACGATTCGCGTCTAACACAAACTCACTGTTTTCACCGTCCTGTAAATCGGCACCTGAGAGGTGTAGACCGTGTTTGAAAAAGCAATAAGCTTGAGCTCCCCGCCTAGAGCATAATTCAGAGCACGATTCGCGTCTAACACAAACTCACTGTTTTCACCGTCCTGTACCTCGGCACCTGAGAGGTGTAGACCGTGTTTGAAAAAGCATTACGCTTGCGCTCCCAGCCTAGAGCATAAATCCCAGCACGATTCGCGTCTAACACAAACTCACTGTTTTCACCGTCCTGTAACTCGGCACCTGAGAGGTGTAGACCGTGTTTGAAAAAGCAATAAGCTTGAGCTCCCAGCCTACAGCATGAATCAGAGCACGATTCGCGTCTAACACAAACTCACTGTTTTCACCGTCCTGTAACTCGGCACCTGAGAGGTGTAGACCGTGTTTGAAAAAGCAATAAGCTTGCGCTCCCCGCCTAGAGCATAATTCAGAGCACGATTCGCGTCTAACACAAACTCACTGTTTTCACCGTCCTGTAACTCGGCACCTGAGAGGTGTAGACCGTGTATGAAAAAGTAATAAGCTTGAGCTTCCAGCCTAGAGCATGAATCAGAGCACGATTCGCGTCTAACACAAACTCACTGTTTTCACTGTCCTGTAAATCGGCACCTGAGAGGTGTAGACCGTGTTTGAAAAAGCAATAAGCTTGAGCTCCCAGCCTAGAGCATGAATCAGAGCACGATTCGCGTCTAACACAAACTCACTGTTTTCACCGTCCTGTAACTCGGCACCTGAGAGGTGTAGACCGTGTTTGAAAAAGCAATAAGCTTGAGCTCCTAGCCTAGAGCATGAATCAGAGCACGATTCGCGTCTAACACAAACTCACTGTTTTCACCGTCCTGTAACTCGGCACCTGAGAGGTGTAGACCGTGTTTGAAAAAGCAATAAGCTTGAGCTGCCAGCCTACAGCATGAATCAGAGCACGATTCGCGTCTAACACAAACTCACTGTTTTCACCGTCCTGTAACTCGGCACCTGAGAGATGTAGACCGTGTTTGAAAAAGCAATAAGCTTGCGCTCCCAGCCTAGAGCATGAATCAGAGCACGATTCGCGTCTAACACAAACTCACTGTTTTCACCGTCCTGTAACTCGGCACCTGAGAGTTGTAGACCGTGTTTGAAAAAGCAATAAGCTTGCGCTCCCAGCCTAGAGCATGAATCAGAGCACGATTCGCGTCTAACACAAACTCAGTTTTCACCGTCCTGTAACTCAGCACCTGAGAGGTGTAGACCGTGTTTGAAAAAGCAATAAGCTTGCGCTCCCAGCCTAGAGCATGAATCCCAGCACGATTCGCGTCTAACACAAACTCACTGTTTTCACCGTCCTGTAACTCGGCACCTGAGAGGTGTAGACCGTGTTTGAAAAAGCAATAAGCTTTAGCTCCCAGCCTAGAGCATGAATCAGAGCACGATTCGCGTCTAACACAAACTCACTGTTTTCACCGTCCTGTAACTCGGAACCTGAGAGGTGTAGACCGTGTTTGAAAAAGCAATAAGCTTTAGCTCCCAGCCTAGAGCATGAATCAGAGCACGATTCGCTTCTAACACAAACTCACTGTTTTCACCGTCCTGTACCTCGGCACCTGAGAGGTGTAGACCGTGTTTGAAAAAGCATTACGCTTGCGCTCCCAGCCTAGAGCATGAATCCAAGCACGATTCGCGTCTAACACAAACTCACTGTTTTCACCGTCCTGTAACTCGGCACCTGAGAGGTGTAGACCGTGTTTGAAAAAGCAATAAGCTTGAGCTCCCAGCCTACAGCATGAATCAGAGCACGATTCGCGTCTAACACAAACTCACTGTTTTCACCGTCCTGTAACTCGGCACCTGAGAGGTGTAGACCGTGTTTGAAAAAGCAATAAGCTTCCGCTCCCAGCCTAGAGCATGAATCAGAGCACGATTCGCGTCTAACACAAACTCGCTGTTTTCACCGTCCTGTAACTCGTCACCTGAGAGGTGTAGACCGTGTTTGAAAAAGCAATAAGCTTGCGCTCCCCGCCTAGAGCATGAATCAGAGCACGATTCGCGTCAAACACAAACTCACTGTTTTCACCGTCCTGTAATTCGGCACCTGAGAGGTGTAGACCGTGTTTGAAAAAGCAATAAGCTTGAGCTCCCCGCCTAGAGCATAATTCAGAGCACGATTCGCGTCTAACACAAACTCACTGTTTTCACCGTCCTGTAACTCGGCACCTGAGAGGTGTAGACCGTGTATGAAAAAGTAATAAGCTTGAGCTTCCAGCCTAGAGCATGAATCAGAGCACGATTCGCGTCTAACACAAACTCACTGTTTTCACCGTCCTGTAAATCGGCACCTGAGAGGTGTAGACCGTGTTTGAAAAAGCAATAAGCTTGAGCTCCCCGCCTAGAGCATAATTCAGAGCACGATTCGCGTCTAACACAAACTCACTGTTTTCACCGTCCTGTACCTCGGCACCTGAGAGGTGTAGACCGTGTTTGAAAAAGCATTACGCTTGCGCTCCCAGCCTAGAGCATAAATCCCAGCACGATTCGCGTCTAACACAAACTCACTGTTTTCACCGTCCTGTAACTCGGCACCTGAGAGGTGTAGACCGTGTTTGAAAAAGCAATAAGCTTGAGCTCCCAGCCTACAGCATGAATCAGAGCACGATTCGCGTCTAACACAAACTCACTGTTTTCACCGTCCTGTAACTCGGCACCTGAGAGATGTAGACCGTGTTTGAAAAAGCAATAAGCTTGCGCTCCCAGCCTAGAGCATGAATCAGAGCACGATTCGCGTCTAACACAAACTCACTGTTTTCACCGTCCTGTAACTCGGCACCTGAGAGTTGTAGACCGTGTTTGAAAAAGCAATAAGCTTGCGCTCCCAGCCTAGAGCATGAATCAGAGCACGATTCGCGTCTAACACAAACTCAGTTTTCACCGTCCTGTAACTCAGCACCTGAGAGGTGTAGACCGTGTTTGAAAAAGCAATAAGCTTGCGCTCCCAGCCTAGAGCATGAATCCCAGCACGATTCGCGTCTAACACAAACTCACTGTTTTCACCGTCCTGTAACTCGGCACCTGAGAGGTGTAGACCGTGTTTGAAAAAGCAATAAGCTTTAGCTCCCAGCCTAGAGCATGAATCAGAGCACGATTCGCGTCTAACACAAACTCACTGTTTTCACCGTCCTGTAACTCGGAACCTGAGAGGTGTAGACCGTGTTTGAAAAAGCAATAAGCTTTAGCTCCCAGCCTAGAGCATGAATCAGAGCACGATTCGCTTCTAACACAAACTCACTGTTTTCACCGTCCTGTACCTCGGCACCTGAGAGGTGTAGACCGTGTTTGAAAAAGCATTACGCTTGCGCTCCCAGCCTAGAGCATGAATCCAAGCACGATTCGCGTCTAACACAAACTCACTGTTTTCACCGTCCTGTAACTCGGCACCTGAGAGATGTTGACCGTGTTTGAAAAAGCAATAAGCTTGCGCTCCCAGCCTAGAGCATGAATCAGAGCACGATTCGCGTCTAACACAAACTCACTGTTTTCACCGTCCTGTAACTCGGCACCTGAGAGGTGTAGACCGTGTTTGAAAAAGCAGTAAGCTTTAGCTATCAGCCTAGAGCATGAATCAGAGCACGATTCGCGTCTAACACAAACTCACTGTTTTCACCGTCCTGTAACTCGGCACCTGAGAGGTGTAGACCGTGTTTGAAAAAGCAATAAGCTTTAGCTCCCAGCCTAGAGCATGAATCAGAGCACGATTCGCGTCTAACACAATCTCACTGTTTACACCGTCCTGTAACTCGGCACCTGAGAGGTGTAGACCGTGTTTGAAAAAGCAATAAGCTTTAGCTCCCAGCCTAGAGCATGAATCAGAGCACGATTCGCGTCTAACACAAACTCACTGTTTTCACCGTCCTGTAACTCGGCACCTGAGAGGAGTAGACCGTGTTTGAAAGAGCAATAAGCTTTAGCTCCCAGCCTAGAGCATGAATCAGAGCACGATTCGCGTCTAACACAAACTCACTGTTATCACCGTCCTGTAACTCGGCACCTGAGAGGTGTAGACCGTGTTTGAAAAAGCAATAAGCTTTAGCTCCCAGCCTAGAGCATGAATCAGAGCACGATTCGCTTCTAACACAAACTCACTGTTTTCACCGTCCTGTACCTCGGCACCTGAGAGGTGTAGACCGTGTTTGAAAAAGCATTACGCTTGCGCTCCCAGCCTAGAGCATGAATCCCAGCACGATTCGCGTCTAACACAAACTCACTGTTTTCACCGTCCTGCAACTCGGCACCTGAGAGATGTAGACCGTGTTTGAAAAAGCAATAAGCTTGCGCTCCCAGCCTAGAGCATGAATCAGAGCACGATTCGCGTCTAACACAAACTCACTGTTTTCACCGTCCTGTAACTCGGCACCTGAGAGGTGTAGACCGTGTTTGAAAAAGCAATAAGCTTGCGCTCCCAGCGTAGAGCATGAATCAGAGCACGATTCGCGTCTAACACAAACTCACTGTTTTCACCGTCCTGTAACTCGGCACCTGAGAGGTGTAGACCGTGTTTGAAAAAGCAATAAGCTTTAGCTCCCAGCCTAGAGCATGAATCAGAGCACGATTCGCGTCTAACACAAACTCACTGTTTTCACCGTCCTGTAACTCGGCACCTGAGAGGAGTAGACCGTGTTTGAAAAAGCAATAAGCTTTAGCTCCCAGCCTAGAGCATGAATCAGAGCACGATTCGCGTCTAACACAAACTCACTGTTTTCACCGTCCTGTACCTCGGCACCTGAGAGGTGTAGACCGTGTTTGAAAAAGCATTACGCTTGCGCTCCCAGCCTAGAGCATGAATCCAAGCACGATTCGCGTCTAACACAAACTCACTGTTTTCACCGTCCTGTAACTCGGCACCTGAGAGGTGTAGACCGTGTTTGAAAAAGCAATAAGCTTGAGCTCCCAGCCTACAGCATGAATCAGAGCACGATTCGCGTCTAACACAAACTCACTGTTTTCACCGTCCTGTAACTCGGCACCTGAGAGGTGTAGACCGTGTTTGAAAAAGCAATAAGCTTCCGCTCCCAGCCTAGAGCATGAATCAGAGCACGATTCGCGTCTAACACAAACTCGCTGTTTTCACCGTCCTGTAACTCGTCACCTGAGAGGTGTAGACCGTGTTTGAAAAAGCAATAAGCTTGCGCTCCCCGCCTAGAGCATGAATCAGAGCACGATTCGCGTCAAACACAAACTCACTGTTTTCACCGTCCTGTAATTCGGCACCTGAGAGGTGTAGACCGTGTTTGAAAAAGCAATAAGCTTGAGCTCCCCGCCTAGAGCATAATTCAGAGCACGATTCGCGTCTAACACAAACTCACTGTTTTCACCGTCCTGTAACTCGGCACCTGAGAGGTGTAGACCGTGTATGAAAAAGTAATAAGCTTGAGCTTCCAGCCTAGAGCATGAATCAGAGCACGATTCGCGTCTAACACAAACTCAGTTATAAGCCATAAGAGGTGTAAGCGAATCTTCCTGATTTTAGGGAAAGGGTCAAGCAACGGTTTCAAGAATGCAACGCTGCACTGTGGGTGCCCGCAGAAACCTGCCAGCACTTGTGCCTTGTGCATGAATGTCACGTCGTCTCAAGCAGTACAAGGCCGCGTTGCAGGCAAAACCTTATTCGGGTACAAGCAAGAGTTGCAGGCAGCTAACCAATCCCCCCCTTATTTATACTTTGCTTGCCTGCCTGCTGTGGATTATTCCTGGGGTTTTCCCCAGCGCGCAACATTGTATCCACCGAGCATCTGCGTGCGGTAGAAACTGTTGGAAGCAAAACCACAGACCAGCTCATATGCCAACTCCACTCCATATCGCTTAGGACTGTGCTATTACCCAAGATGGAAACATTGGTCAGGCACAACGTGATCGTGCTCTTGAGTTAGAATGCATCCTGAGGACTGGCTTGTGTTCCAGGTATCGTTTATACTAGGGCATTGCAACTAACCTGCGTGACCCACAATCAAAGCCAGTTGATAAGTGTGAAGCCCCTGATTCATGCTTGAAAGCAGACAGCAGCTGACGGCAATAATCAGTGAATGCACAGGGCCGGGCCTCTCTGCCATTTCATGCGCCAGCGTTCAGACATAAGGCCTTGCCCATAAGCATTCCTCAACCTACAAAAACTGAACCTACCTGCCTGCCTATGTACCTACCTTATTCTTATCCATGGAAGAACTGAGCCGACCTTTTCATAAATGGTGGCAGCAGCGACCAATCAGATTTTGTAGGCCGCCGTTTCCCCCTTAGGATGACTACCCACTACAGTTTTTTTTCACTGCGAAATTCGCAGCGTTTTTTTTTCTGCAGGAGTCTATGGGACTTGTAATGTTAAAATCGCGATTTCGCGGTAAATTGCGAATTTGCATGATTTCGATTTTAACATTACAATTCCCATAGACCCCTGCAGAAAAAAAACTGCTACGAATTTCGCAGTGAAAAAAAAAAACTGTAGTGGGTAGTCACCCTTATGGGCTGAATAAAACAGCCATTCTGTCGAACATACAATTTGTCCGGCTGCTGTGGCGTCTTGGGAAGATAGGCCAGTACATTCCTGCCCACTTCCATCTCCAATGGAGACTGGCTATAAATGGCTGCCGTGCTGTATTTATGCTTCCAAGCTGTACGTGTCATAATAGAGCCTTAATGACATCACCAGTCTGCTTCAACTGTCAGACATCCAGGGTTATTGCATACAGTCTTTCTATCAATCTATCTATCTATCTATCTATCTGTTTCTGTGTATAGATAAATATCTATATAAATATATAGAAATGCATATATATCGATATATATTTTTATGGATTTCTACCCAAATATATGGATGTATACATATATAGATATATAGTCATGTAAGGCTGAAGAAAAGACGTGCCGAGCGTTTAATTTCTTCAGCCTATGATGCGTTTTATTTTCATTATTCTCAGTATTGCTATTGTTATCCCAGGAGACGGCTATTATAAGCCATAAGAGGTGTAAGCGAATCTTCCTGATTTTAGGGAAAGGGTCAAGCAACGGTTTCAAGAATGCAACGCTGCACTGTGGGTGCCCGCAGAAACCTGCCAGCACTTGTGCCTTGTGCATGAATGTCACGTCGTCTCAAGCAGTACAAGGCCGCGTTGCAGGCAAAACCTTATTCGGGTACAAGCAAGAGTTGCAGGCAGCTAACCAATCCCCCCCTTATTTATACTTTGCTTGCCTGCCTGCTGTGGATTATTCCTGGGGTTTTCCCCAGCGCGCAACATTGTATCCACCGAGCATCTGCGTGCGGTAGAAACTGTTGGAAGCAAAACCACAGACCAGCTCATATGCCAACTCCACTCCATATCGCTTAGGACTGTGCTATTACCCAAGATGGAAACATTGGTCAGGCACAACGTGATCGTGCTCTTGAGTTAGAATGCATCCTGAGGACTGGCTTGTGTTCCAGGTATCGTTTATACTAGGGCATTGCAACTAACCTGCGTGACCCACAATCAAAGCCAGTTGATAAGTGTGAAGCCCCTGATTCATGCTTGAAAGCAGACAGCAGCTGACGGCAATAATCAGTGAATGCACAGGGCCGGGCCTCTCTGCCATTTCATGCGCCAGCGTTCAGACATAAGGCCTTGCCCATAAGCATTCCTCAACCTACAAAAACTGAACCTACCTGCCTGCCTATGTACCTACCTTATTCTTATCCATGGAAGAACTGAGCCGACCTTTTCATAAATGGTGGCAGCAGCGACCAATCAGATTTTGTAGGCCGCCGTTTCCCCCTTAGGATGACTACCCACTACAGTTTTTTTTCACTGCGAAATTCGCAGCGTTTTTTTTTCTGCAGGAGTCTATGGGACTTGTAATGTTAAAATCGCGATTTCGCGGTAAATTGCGAATTTGCGTGATTTCGATTTTAACATTACAATTCCCATAGACCCCTGCAGAAAAAAAACTGCTACGAATTTCGCAGTGAAAAAAAAAAACTGTAGTGGGTAGTCACCCTTATGGGCTGAATAAAACAGCCATTCTGTCGAACATACAATTTGTCCGGCTGCTGTGGCGTCTTGGGAAGATAGGCCAGTACATTCCTGCCCACTTCCATCTCCAATGGAGACTGGCTATAAATGGCTGCCGTGCTGTATTTATGCTTCCAAGCTGTACGTGTCATAATAGAGCCTTAATGACATCACCAGTCTGCTTCAACTGTCAGACATCCAGGGTTATTGCATACAGTCTTTCTATCTATCTATCTATCTATCTATCTGTTTCTGTGTATAGATAAATATCTATATAAATATATAGAAATGCATATATATCGATATATATTTTTATGGATTTCTACCCAAATATATGGATGTATACATATATAGATATATAGTCATGTAAGGCTGAAGAAAAGACGTGCCGAGCGTTTAATTTCTTCAGCCTATGATGCGTTTTATTTTCATTATTCTCAGTATTGCTATTGTTATCCCAGGAGACGGCTATTATAAGCCATAAGAGGTGTAAGCGAATCTTCCTGATTTTAGGGAAAGGGTCAAGCAACGGTTTCAAGAATGCAACGCTGCACTGTGGGTGCCCGCAGAAACCTGCCAGCACTTGTGCCTTGTGCATGAATGTCACGTCGCCTCAAGCAGTACAAGGCCGCGTTGCAGGCAAAACCTTATTCGGGTACAAGCAAGAGTTGCAGGCAGCTAACCAATCCCCCCCTTATTTATACTTTGCTTGCCTGCCTGCTGTGGATTATTCCTGGGGTTTTCCCCAGCGCGCAACATTGTATCCACCGAGCATCTGCGTGCGGTAGAAACTGTTGGAAGCAAAACCACAGACCAGCTCATATGCCAACTCCACTCCATATCGCTTAGGACTGTGCTATTACCCAAGATGGAAACATTGGTCAGGCACAACGTGATCGTGCTCTTGAGTAAGAATGCATCCTGAGGACTGGCTTGTGTTCCAGGTATCGTTTATACTAGGGCATTGCAACCAACCTGCGTGACCCACAATCAAAGCCAGTTGATAAGTGTGAAGCCCCTGATTCATGCTTGAAAGCAGACAGCAGCTGACGGCAATAATCAGTGAATGCACAGGGCCGGGCCTCTCTGCCATTTCATGCGCCAGCGTTCAGACATAAGGCCTTGCCCATAAGCATTCCTCAACCTACAAAAACTGAACCTACCTGCCTGCCTATGTACCTACCTTATTCTTATCCATGGAAGAACTGAGCCGACCTTTTCATAAATGGTGGCAGCAGCGACCAATCAGATTTTGTAGGCCGCCGTTTCCCCCTTAGGATGACTACCCACTACAGTTTTTTTTCACTGCGAAATTCGCAGCGTTTTTTTTTCTGCAGGAGTCTATGGGACTTGTAATGTTAAAATCGCGATTTCGCGGTAAATTGCGAATTTGCGTGATTTCGATTTTAACATTACAATTCCCATAGACCCCTGCAGAAAAAAAACTGCTACGAATTTCGCAGTGAAAAAAAAAAACTGTAGTGGGTAGTCACCCTTATGGGCTGAATAAAACAGCCATTCTGTCGAACATACAATTTGTCCGGCTGCTGTGGCGTCTTGGGAAGATAGGCCAGTACATTCCTGCCCACTTCCATCTCCAATGGAGACTGGCTATAAATGGCTGCCGTGCTGTATTTATGCTTCCAAGCTGTACGTGTCATAATAGAGCCTTAATGACATCACCAGTCTGCTTCAACTGTCAGACATCCAGGGTTATTGCATACAGTCTTTCTATCTATCTATCTATCTATCTATCTGTTTCTGTGTATAGATAAATATCTATATAAATATATAGAAATGCATATATATCGATATATATTTTTATGGATTTCTACCCAAATATATGGATGTATACATATATAGATATATAGTCATGTAAGGCTGAAGAAAAGACGTGCCGAGCGTTTAATTTCTTCAGCCTATGATGCGTTTTATTTTCATTATTCTCAGTATTGCTATTGTTATCCCAGGAGACGGCTATTATAAGCCATAAGAGGTGTAAGCGAATCTTCCTGATTTTAGGGAAAGGGTCAAGCAACGGTTTCAAGAATGCAACGCTGCACTGTGGGTGCCCGCAGAAACCTGCCAGCACTTGTGCCTTGTGCATGAATGTCACGTCGCCTCAAGCAGTACAAGGCCGCGTTGCAGGCAAAACCTTATTCGGGTACAAGCAAGAGTTGCAGGCAGCTAACCAATCCCCCCCTTATTTATACTTTGCTTGCCTGCCTGCTGTGGATTATTCCTGGGGTTTTCCCCAGCGCGCAACATTGTATCCACCGAGCATCTGCGTGCGGTAGAAACTGTTGGAAGCAAAACCACAGACCAGCTCATATGCCAACTCCACTCCATATCGCTTAGGACTGTGCTATTACCCAAGATGGAAACATTGGTCAGGCACAACGTGATCGTGCTCTTGAGTAAGAATGCATCCTGAGGACTGGCTTGTGTTCCAGGTATCGTTTATACTAGGGCATTGCAACCAACCTGCGTGACCCACAATCAAAGCCAGTTGATAAGTGTGAAGCCCCTGATTCATGCTTGAAAGCAGACAGCAGCTGACGGCAATAATCAGTGAATGCACAGGGCCGGGCCTCTCTGCCATTTCATGCGCCAGCGTTCAGACATAAGGCCTTGCCCATAAGCATTCCTCAACCTACAAAAACTGAACCTACCTGCCTGCCTATGTACCTACCTTATTCTTATCCATGGAAGAACTGAGCCGACCTTTTCATAAATGGTGGCAGCAGCGACCAATCAGATTTTGTAGGCCGCCGTTTCCCCCTTAGGATGACTACCCACTACAGTTTTTTTTCACTGCGAAATTCGCAGCGTTTTTTTTTTCTGCAGGAGTCTATGGGACTTGTAATGTTAAAATCGCGATTTCGCGGTAAATTGCGAATTTGCATGATTTCGATTTTAACATTACAATTCCCATAGACCCCTGCAGAAAAAAAACTGCTACGAATTTCGCAGTGAAAAAAAAAAACTGTAGTGGGTAGTCACCCTTATGGGCTGAATAAAACAGCCATTCTGTCGAACATACAATTTGTCCGGCTGCTGTGGCGTCTTGGGAAGATAGGCCAGTACATTCCTGCCCACTTCCATCTCCAATGGAGACTGGCTATAAATGGCTGCCGTGCTGTATTTATGCTTCCAAGCTGTACGTGTCATAATAGAGCCTTAATGACATCACCAGTCTGCTTCAACTGTCAGACATCCAGGGTTATTGCATACAGTCTTTCTATCAATCTATCTATCTATCTATCTGTTTCTGTGTATAGATAAATATCTATATAAATATATAGAAATGCATATATATCGATATATATTTTTATGGATTTCTACCCAAATATATGGATGTATACATATATAGATATATAGTCATGTAAGGCTGAAGAAAAGACGTGCCGAGCGTTTAATTTCTTCAGCCTATGATGCGTTTTATTTTCATTATTCTCAGTATTGCTATTGTTATCCCAGGAGACGGCTATTATAAGCCATAAGAGGTGTAAGCGAATCTTCCTGATTTTAGGGAAAGGGTCAAGCAACGGTTTCAAGAATGCAACGCTGCACTGTGGGTGCCCGCAGAAACCTGCCAGCACTTGTGCCTTGTGCATGAATGTCACGTCGCCTCAAGCAGTACAAGGCCGCGTTGCAGGCAAAACCTTATTCGGGTACAAGCAAGAGTTGCAGGCAGCTAACCAATCCCCCCCTTATTTATACTTTGCTTGCCTGCCTGCTGTGGATTATTCCTGGGGTTTTCCCCAGCGCGCAACATTGTATCCACCGAGCATCTGCGTGCGGTAGAAACTGTTGGAAGCAAAACCACAGACCAGCTCATATGCCAACTCCACTCCATATCGCTTAGGACTGTGCTATTACCCAAGATGGAAACATTGGTCAGGCACAACGTGATCGTGCTCTTGAGTAAGAATGCATCCTGAGGACTGGCTTGTGTTCCAGGTATCGTTTATACTAGGGCATTGCAACCAACCTGCGTGACCCACAATCAAAGCCAGTTGATAAGTGTGAAGCCCCTGATTCATGCTTGAAAGCAGACAGCAGCTGACGGCAATAATCAGTGAATGCACAGGGCCGGGCCTCTCTGCCATTTCATGCGCCAGCGTTCAGACATAAGGCCTTGCCCATAAGCATTCCTCAACCTACAAAAACTGAACCTACCTGCCTGCCTATGTACCTACCTTATTCTTATCCATGGAAGAACTGAGCCGACCTTTTCATAAATGGTGGCAGCAGCGACCAATCAGATTTTGTAGGCCGCCGTTTCCCCCTTAGGATGACTACCCACTACAGTTTTTTTTCACTGCGAAATTCGCAGCGTTTTTTTTTCTGCAGGAGTCTATGGGACTTGTAATGTTAAAATCGCGATTTCACGGTAAATTGCGAATTTGCATGATTTCGATTTTAACATTACAATTCCCATAGACCCCTGCAGAAAAAAAACTGCTACGAATTTCGCAGTGAAAAAAAAAAACTGTAGTGGGTAGTCACCCTTATGGGCTGAATAAAACAGCCATTCTGTCGAACATACAATTTGTCCGGCTGCTGTGGCGTCTTGGGAAGATAGGCCAGTACATTCCTGCCCACTTCCATCTCCAATGGAGACTGGCTATAAATGGCTGCCGTGCTGTATTTATGCTTCCAAGCTGTACGTGTCATAATAGAGCCTTAATGACATCACCAGTCTGCTTCAACTGTCAGACATCCAGGGTTATTGCATACAGTCTTTCTATCAATCTATCTATCTATCTATCTATCTGTTTCTGTGTATAGATAAATATCTATATAAATATATAGAAATGCATATATATCGATATATATTTTTATGGATTTCTACCCAAATATATGGATGTATACATATATAGATATATAGTCATGTAAGGCTGAAGAAAAGACGTGCCGAGCGTTTAATTTCTTCAGCCTATGATGCGTTTTATTTTCATTATTCTCAGTATTGCTATTGTTATCCCAGGAGACGGCTATTATAAGCCATAAGAGGTGTAAGCGAATCTTCCTGATTTTAGGGAAAGGGTCAAGCAACGGTTTCAAGAATGCAACGCTGCACTGTGGGTGCCCGCAGAAACCTGCCAGCACTTGTGCCTTGTGCATGAATGTCACGTCGTCTCAAGCAGTACAAGGCCGCGTTGCAGGCAAAACCTTATTCGGGTACAAGCAAGAGTTGCAGGCAGCTAACCAATCCCCCCCTTATTTATACTTTGCTTGCCTGCCTGCTGTGGATTATTCCTGGGGTTTTCCCCAGCGCGCAACATTGTATCCACCGAGCATCTGCGTGCGGTAGAAACTGTTGGAAGCAAAACCACAGACCAGCTCATATGCCAACTCCACTCCATATCGCTTAGGACTGTGCTATTACCCAAGATGGAAACATTGGTCAGGCACAACGTGATCGTGCTCTTGAGTTAGAATGCATCCTGAGGACTGGCTTGTGTTCCAGGTATCGTTTATACTAGGGCATTGCAACTAACCTGCGTGACCCACAATCAAAGCCAGTTGATAAGTGTGAAGCCCCTGATTCATGCTTGAAAGCAGACAGCAGCTGACGGCAATAATCAGTGAATGCACAGGGCCGGGCCTCTCTGCCATTTCATGCGCCAGCGTTCAGACATAAGGCCTTGCCCATAAGCATTCCTCAACCTACAAAAACTGAACCTACCTGCCTGCCTATGTACCTACCTTATTCTTATCCATGGAAGAACTGAGCCGACCTTTTCATAAATGGTGGCAGCAGCGACCAATCAGATTTTGTAGGCCGCCGTTTCCCCCTTAGGATGACTACCCACTACAGTTTTTTTTCACTGCGAAATTCGCAGCGTTTTTTTTTCTGCAGGAGTCTATGGGACTTGTAATGTTAAAATCGCGATTTCGCGGTAAATTGCGAATTTGCGTGATTTCGATTTTAACATTACAATTCCCATAGACCCCTGCAGAAAAAAAACTGCTACGAATTTCGCAGTGAAAAAAAAAAACTGTAGTGGGTAGTCACCCTTATGGGCTGAATAAAACAGCCATTCTGTCGAACATACAATTTGTCCGGCTGCTGTGGCGTCTTGGGAAGATAGGCCAGTACATTCCTGCCCACTTCCATCTCCAATGGAGACTGGCTATAAATGGCTGCCGTGCTGTATTTATGCTTCCAAGCTGTACGTGTCATAATAGAGCCTTAATGACATCACCAGTCTGCTTCAACTGTCAGACATCCAGGGTTATTGCATACAGTCTTTCTATCTATCTATCTATCTATCTGTTTCTGTGTATAGATAAATATCTATATAAATATATAGAAATGCATATATATCGATATATATTTTTATGGATTTCTACCCAAATATATGGATGTATACATATATAGATATATAGTCATGTAAGGCTGAAGAAAAGACGTGCCGAGCGTTTAATTTCTTCAGCCTATGATGCGTTTTATTTTCATTATTCTCAGTATTGCTATTGTTATCCCAGGAGACGGCTATTATAAGCCATAAGAGGTGTAAGCGAATCTTCCTGATTTTAGGGAAAGGGTCAAGCAACGGTTTCAAGAATGCAACGCTGCACTGTGGGTGCCCGCAGAAACCTGCCAGCACTTGTGCCTTGTGCATGAATGTCACGTCGCCTCAAGCAGTACAAGGCCGCGTTGCAGGCAAAACCTTATTCGGGTACAAGCAAGAGTTGCAGGCAGCTAACCAATCCCCCCCTTATTTATACTTTGCTTGCCTGCCTGCTGTGGATTATTCCTGGGGTTTTCCCCAGCGCGCAACATTGTATCCACCGAGCATCTGCGTGCGGTAGAAACTGTTGGAAGCAAAACCACAGACCAGCTCATATGCCAACTCCACTCCATATCGCTTAGGACTGTGCTATTACCCAAGATGGAAACATTGGTCAGGCACAACGTGATCGTGCTCTTGAGTAAGAATGCATCCTGAGGACTGGCTTGTGTTCCAGGTATCGTTTATACTAGGGCATTGCAACCAACCTGCGTGACCCACAATCAAAGCCAGTTGATAAGTGTGAAGCCCCTGATTCATGCTTGAAAGCAGACAGCAGCTGACGGCAATAATCAGTGAATGCACAGGGCCGGGCCTCTCTGCCATTTCATGCGCCAGCGTTCAGACATAAGGCCTTGCCCATAAGCATTCCTCAACCTACAAAAACTGAACCTACCTGCCTGCCTATGTACCTACCTTATTCTTATCCATGGAAGAACTGAGCCGACCTTTTCATAAATGGTGGCAGCAGCGACCAATCAGATTTTGTAGGCCGCCGTTTCCCCCTTAGGATGACTACCCACTACAGTTTTTTTTCACTGCGAAATTCGCAGCGTTTTTTTTTCTGCAGGAGTCTATGGGACTTGTAATGTTAAAATCGCGATTTCGCGGTAAATTGCGAATTTGCGTGATTTCGATTTTAACATTACAATTCCCATAGACCCCTGCAGAAAAAAAACTGCTACGAATTTCGCAGTGAAAAAAAAAAACTGTAGTGGGTAGTCACCCTTATGGGCTGAATAAAACAGCCATTCTGTCGAACATACAATTTGTCCGGCTGCTGTGGCGTCTTGGGAAGATAGGCCAGTACATTCCTGCCCACTTCCATCTCCAATGGAGACTGGCTATAAATGGCTGCCGTGCTGTATTTATGCTTCCAAGCTGTACGTGTCATAATAGAGCCTTAATGACATCACCAGTCTGCTTCAACTGTCAGACATCCAGGGTTATTGCATACAGTCTTTCTATCTATCTATCTATCTATCTATCTGTTTCTGTGTATAGATAAATATCTATATAAATATATAGAAATGCATATATATCGATATATATTTTTATGGATTTCTACCCAAATATATGGATGTATACATATATAGATATATAGTCATGTAAGGCTGAAGAAAAGACGTGCCGAGCGTTTAATTTCTTCAGCCTATGATGCGTTTTATTTTCATTATTCTCAGTATTGCTATTGTTATCCCAGGAGACGGCTATTATAAGCCATAAGAGGTGTAAGCGAATCTTCCTGATTTTAGGGAAAGGGTCAAGCAACGGTTTCAAGAATGCAACGCTGCACTGTGGGTGCCCGCAGAAACCTGCCAGCACTTGTGCCTTGTGCATGAATGTCACGTCGCCTCAAGCAGTACAAGGCCGCGTTGCAGGCAAAACCTTATTCGGGTACAAGCAAGAGTTGCAGGCAGCTAACCAATCCCCCCCTTATTTATACTTTGCTTGCCTGCCTGCTGTGGATTATTCCTGGGGTTTTCCCCAGCGCGCAACATTGTATCCACCGAGCATCTGCGTGCGGTAGAAACTGTTGGAAGCAAAACCACAGACCAGCTCATATGCCAACTCCACTCCATATCGCTTAGGACTGTGCTATTACCCAAGATGGAAACATTGGTCAGGCACAACGTGATCGTGCTCTTGAGTAAGAATGCATCCTGAGGACTGGCTTGTGTTCCAGGTATCGTTTATACTAGGGCATTGCAACCAACCTGCGTGACCCACAATCAAAGCCAGTTGATAAGTGTGAAGCCCCTGATTCATGCTTGAAAGCAGACAGCAGCTGACGGCAATAATCAGTGAATGCACAGGGCCGGGCCTCTCTGCCATTTCATGCGCCAGCGTTCAGACATAAGGCCTTGCCCATAAGCATTCCTCAACCTACAAAAACTGAACCTACCTGCCTGCCTATGTACCTACCTTATTCTTATCCATGGAAGAACTGAGCCGACCTTTTCATAAATGGTGGCAGCAGCGACCAATCAGATTTTGTAGGCCGCCGTTTCCCCCTTAGGATGACTACCCACTACAGTTTTTTTTCACTGCGAAATTCGCAGCGTTTTTTTTTCTGCAGGAGTCTATGGGACTTGTAATGTTAAAATCGCGATTTCGCGGTAAATTGCGAATTTGCATGATTTCGATTTTAACATTACAATTCCCATAGACCCCTGCAGAAAAAAAACTGCTACGAATTTCGCAGTGAAAAAAAAAAACTGTAGTGGGTAGTCACCCTTATGGGCTGAATAAAACAGCCATTCTGTCGAACATACAATTTGTCCGGCTGCTGTGGCGTCTTGGGAAGATAGGCCAGTACATTCCTGCCCACTTCCATCTCCAATGGAGACTGGCTATAAATGGCTGCCGTGCTGTATTTATGCTTCCAAGCTGTACGTGTCATAATAGAGCCTTAATGACATCACCAGTCTGCTTCAACTGTCAGACATCCAGGGTTATTGCATACAGTCTTTCTATCTATCTATCTATCTATCTATCTGTTTCTGTGTATAGATAAATATCTATATAAATATATAGAAATGCATATATATCGATATATATTTTTATGGATTTCTACCCAAATATATGGATGTATACATATATAGATATATAGTCATGTAAGGCTGAAGAAAAGACGTGCCGAGCGTTTAATTTCTTCAGCCTATGATGCGTTTTATTTTCATTATTCTCAGTATTGCTATTGTTATCCCAGGAGACGGCTATTATAAGCCATAAGAGGTGTAAGCGAATCTTCCTGATTTTAGGGAAAGGGTCAAGCAACGGTTTCAAGAATGCAACGCTGCACTGTGGGTGCCCGCAGAAACCTGCCAGCACTTGTGCCTTGTGCATGAATGTCACGTCGCCTCAAGCAGTACAAGGCCGCGTTGCAGGCAAAACCTTATTCGGGTACAAGCAAGAGTTGCAGGCAGCTAACCAATCCCCCCCTTATTTATACTTTGCTTGCCTGCCTGCTGTGGATTATTCCTGGGGTTTTCCCCAGCGCGCAACATTGTATCCACCGAGCATCTGCGTGCGGTAGAAACTGTTGGAAGCAAAACCACAGACCAGCTCATATGCCAACTCCACTCCATATCGCTTAGGACTGTGCTATTACCCAAGATGGAAACATTGGTCAGGCACAACGTGATCGTGCTCTTGAGTAAGAATGCATCCTGAGGACTGGCTTGTGTTCCAGGTATCGTTTATACTAGGGCATTGCAACCAACCTGCGTGACCCACAATCAAAGCCAGTTGATAAGTGTGAAGCCCCTGATTCATGCTTGAAAGCAGACAGCAGCTGACGGCAATAATCAGTGAATGCACAGGGCCGGGCCTCTCTGCCATTTCATGCGCCAGCGTTCAGACATAAGGCCTTGCCCATAAGCATTCCTCAACCTACAAAAACTGAACCTACCTGCCT